>NC_142546.1:19373333-19697500 GCF_056151865.1 Erythranthe guttata
AAAACGTCGCGGCTCTTTGAAATACTCGTTCCACTAACTGGAAAACCAATTAAAAGGAAGACAAAAAAAATGATGAAATGGCTAATATATAACATCACTTAATTTTCTTCTTGTATTCTTTTTTTTTTTTGCAAAAACCAAAAAAACAAGGATTATGTTTGAAAAAAAATGGAATAACAAACCAGATTAGAGCAGAACGTGCAAGAGAAAACCCGTTTATCGTCGTTGTCTGAGTCCGCCGCCAGCCACCACCACCCAATCTTTCACAGTAAAACAATGAGTGTTCCAACATAGACGCAATCCAACACCGAAGATCAAGCCCATGTGCCTTTAAAGGGCGAAAAATCGAATAAGTTTTGTGACAATCGAACTTTTTCATTGTTTTTTTTTTTTTTTGTTAAAATATTATTTAGATTCTCCATGAGCGCGTAGTTGTGAGATTATGCTTAAAAGTCGATGATTTTGGGCCATATTTGATTTTATTTAGAACATTGTCGATCTACCAGCCGGAATCGACCTGCAAATGTCGATTTTAGGTATATTTGCTCGACATTTGCAGGTCGTGTATGTCAATATTTTTCGACATCATCCAGATGTCGATTTTTGTACATCGGACACGACACCTAAGCGTCGAATTTATGTGCATTCTGATCGCAGCTAATTAGATGTCGAAATAATCCTGTTTCCCAAAGCTCGACATCTTCATGTCGAGTTTTGGGGACAAAATTCGACTTGTAAATGTCAAAATAGTCTGCACGGTTTTATTTTTCTTGAAAAACGATACTAATAAAACACATAAATGCGTATCGGTTCTTCCACAGTACAATCTTCTATTCTGATGTATTTTGACACTGTACTTGCTATCTTTGTGACGTTTCTTTAGTTTTGAGTGTTTTGGATGTTGAGGTTTTGGGGTTTGTGAAAGAGGAAGTAAAAAAAAATTGTGGGTTCTGAAAAATCGAGAAGATGAGAATTTGGTCTTGTGATATTTTTAATTTCAATTTTTTTTTATAATTAACAAGGATATCATAATATTTGCACATTAAAATATTAATTTGATCTTGCAATAATAACACTAGTATCCTTATTGAAATGAAAAATAAATTTCATTATTAATGATAGATAAACATCAACTCTGTTGGCATCTGGTTAAAGCAATAATTTGATGGGCCCCTATATTTTGAGAGGCATAAAACTTGTGGTTTCTTCACAAGTATTTATTAATCTTCATACATATATAATATAATAAATAATATATGAGTGGCACATAATGAAGCTGCAGGGTAGCTAGAAAGGCAATATTCAAGAATTGATAGCGAATCAGCATGAAAAGAAACTTTGTCACCCAATAAATAAGTGGATTAAATGATTAATATATAAATATTGAAATATGGATGAGATTGATGACACACATTTATCCCCATAACTATGGAAAAAGAAATGCAACATTAATTTTGTTTAAATAGTAAGTAAGTATTTTAATTTGTGGAGAAGAATGAAGTATAGTGAAACAAGTAGTAGTGTAGGACAATGGGAGGGAAGAAAGACTGACCACAAAGACAAAGTGTGGTAAGAGTTAAGACATGAATAATTTGATGTGGTGGCAAATTAGACGAGGCCTACTTTCCCACCTTGTCTTAAGCATCGGGTTCTTGCTGCATGGTGCGCTCCGCCTTAACATTCACCCATAATCGAACGTCGTCCACATTACTATGTTTGCTTATTTGAAGTAATCATTCGTGATAACGACGCACTTTTGGACAATTTGATGTGGATTTTGTTTGGACAACCATCGAATGTATTTGAGTTGAGTTGGTCAAATGTTTTTAGAAAAGTTGATATTTCTAACTTTATCCTATAAAGGATTGATGTGCGAGATTTAAGTTAGACTTGCCGATGGTCGGCCAACTGGTCCGACCACTTCATTAGTGAGTAGGCACGTAGAGGAAGAGACGATTATATTTCAGTTAACTACTCATGTGAACCGCAAACTAGCGAGTCAGCCCGACCGCTTGAATCGTCGGGCAACTATCTTTTCCTTTTTCATTTTAATTATTTTTTAACGTATAAATCCACCCTAACCATCTTTTTACTCACAAATTCACTCTCCCAACTCGCATTTCGTTCAATTCCTCTTTCATGTCTCAATCATTCAATTTTCTTCAAAAAAACAGTCTTCTAAATGTGTTTAATTTGTATATTTAGTTAAGTAATACTGATGTTATTTTATTGTTATTAGTAATAAAACTCTTATGATTTACAATTCTCGACTCAATTATACAATTTAACAACAATGATTTGAGTTCTATGCTGAAAAACATTTGTAAATGTAAAAATTATATCAGTAAATATATATAACCCCTTCTGAAATTTCCATGAAAATTGTCCTATTGTCGTGACAATGAGTAGATTTTGATAGTTGTCACCACACACGGGTGACTATCGTAAATTGTGAGCCGAGCCTTGATAGACTCAAATTATAATATCATCGGACTTCACAACTAGAAGCTCAAATTCACATAGTATTGGACTTTGTATTTGTAGCGTTAGACCCGGCTCATATATTAATTCTTCTTTTGTGTCTAAATCGGGCTCAAATTAGACTTATAACACTATATTTTGAAAATTTCATGCATCCATGTAGTATACAAATATTTGTAAAATTACATAAAAAGGGGATATTTATGGATTTTTTTTGTTTTCTTATCATTTGCTAATAAGAGAGATATATATTCAATAATTCAAATCAATGAAAATATGTTTTTTTTTTAGTTCGTTAAATTACTTGTAATATAAGTTTGAAACAACTAAAATGTATGAATATAAGTTCAAATTTTCATTTATCACCAAAGTACTTTTGTCGATTATTGGTTGTTAGTTGTATAAAATAAATACTAATAAATATGTCAAATAATAAATTTAATAAATATTTAAATTATTTATTTTAATCAGGTTTTATCCAGATTGAGCAGCTATAGTAAACTCAAACTCAACCTATTAACTTTTCGAGACTCGATAAAACAGTCAACTCTGTCGAACTCACAATCAATGAAGCCCGGCTCAAATAAAACTGGCCGAACCCCGTGGATTTGGGAAGACCTAACTCAATTGCCGGTCCTATCCACAGACAAAAACATACGGGCCCACCACAAAATTAAAGGATAAAGTCAAATACTTATAGAGGTTTTTGCTTATGTGAGTGTGCTGCAGTTTTATTGGTGGGAGATGGATTGGAAGTTTGGCTGGAAGAATAAGAGCTGACGAAGCATTATTTAAGTTGCATGGCTAAAAGTGTAGCGTCATTTGTAAAAAGTGATTGTTAATGATGAAGCCTTAGATACCAAAAGATATGCTTTTTTGCTTGTTGATCAAAGAATCATTAGATTTTTTAAGCATAGTGCGACCCCATGAGAGTGATGAGTCCTTTGACTAATTCATTCATCGGTCAACTTGGGTAATTTGCTCCTTACACTATCCCTATAGCCATAGCCACTTGCCTCTTACTAACTGGACTCGGTTTATATTAACTGTCACTTTTTAAAATTTAAAAATATTGTATTATATTATCTGCTTTTCTAAGGCCCGTATTATTTTTTATAATACGGGGATTTTTTGGCAACTAGACATTTTAAAAAGGACTGGTGAGTGTAAAAAACACGTGTATTTTGTCCACTTTGTAACAACATGGGCTAAAAGTGAAAATATAGCAAAAATTATAGACCAAAAATGTAATACTTCATCGTTTTGCCCTAATCCAGACATATTGGGGGTCACGTGTTTGCACATGACATTTTCCTGCTAGTTGATAACGGATATGGGACGGAGTAGACCAAATGTGTTAACATTTGATCTTTTAATTTAAATTTTGTTCACTATAAAACAGCATGGACCGAAAGTGAAATTATGCCAAACATTAGATGCCAAAAGTGTAATCCTCCCAAATTATACACTAGCTAACCATTTAGCCATTTCATTTATTATGTACACTAGTTTTTTTTTCCGATTTACACCATATATTATTTTTACACACTCATCTGTAGTCGCAAATCAAATTCTTATAGAAAGTGATAATATTCTGTAATATGTCACTAGCACTTTCATTTGTTGACACTAATTTATTCTTTTGTTGTCACTATGTTGAATCCGAAAAATAATTATAATTACACACAATTAAAAAAATATATATCACCATTGTGTCATTTTAAGATATTGCATTGTAGTGTATATTCTACAATTCTTACCAAATTTTAAGCTAATAGTAATTTTTTTTTTTATTGAATTGGGTTACATATTGTGATTTGTGATGTGCGAAATTTAAATGGGAGCCCATTATAATTATTATTTAAATGAAATTACTATAATTAATTAAATAAACATTGTGATGTGCGAAATTAATATGGCGTGTGGACTAAAAGCGGCAAAATATCAACACAAAATTAAACACTAATTATTCGTCATTAACAATAAATACTAACAGAATCTTTTTTTCTTTTTCTTTTTCTTTTTTCGTCTCTAAAAAGCCAGAAAAGAACACTAAAAAAGCTTTCACGAAATAGCCACATAAAACGGCAAACTAGACAGATTGTTTCTGCAGCCGCTCCCATCTCCACTGCACCGGCTGCTGCTCGGCCACTCACCACCGCCGATTCTCCGGCCAACTCTCAGTCCATCTTCTCTACGCTTGTTCTCTACTTTAACTTCTTCTTCTTCCTTCTCAATACCCCAATTATTATTACACTCATCCTTAACCAAACTGAGCCTAAGCCTCCCATTTTCCCGCTCAGCCGTAAAACAAGATCTCGAAGAAGAAGAAGCAACCGCCTCGATCACCAACCTCCCCTCTTCCCGGCGAGCCCGCATCTCAACTCCGCCGCGGCCGCCGACAATCGAGGTCAGTGGCGGTGGAAAGCTCGTGACGTGTTTGATATTCTTGCAGGTTTTCATCGTCGTCTGATCGCTACCGCACGAGCTCCGTTTCTCCATTGCTAGATACGTAATTTCATCCATAATGTGGGTGCCCGTTTCGCTGCCTAGAGTCTCCGTGCACATCTCCAGGCTCCGCGTGCTCATCCATGAATATGATTTAGTTAACGGGTGCACGTAAACGGTGTCGTTTGTCATCGGTTTTTCTGGAGCTTGTAAGAAATCCCAGCTGCCGTTATTGTTGCCTGTGGGGGAACAATGTTTCTGGGAAACTAATTCAGTTTCAGTACTCTGTTTTTTAGAGAGGGGCAGGACGACTAAGTCCTGTTTGGATGGAGCCAATTGTTGTGTTGAAACGCTTGGTTCGAGTATGAGGGGAGCCAAACATGACTTTTGGAATAGTAGACTTGAGTTGGAGGACACCATTTTTGTGTTTTGATGAGAGAAATGTAAAAGAAAAATAAAACAGGGGATGATTAATTGATATTGAAAATGGAGGGTGTGTTTGGGGAAAGGAAGGAAGATAGTTGCATGAGAGAGAAGTGGGGGGTGTGGGGGCGAATTTATAGGTGCCAAAAGTGTACGGAAATCTTTTTGTTGTTGTTGTCTCAACCATACAAATTTACAAGACAATATTAATTATTATGAAAACAAAATAAATATATGGTCAATTTGTTGTTGTTGTCTAAATATGTTTAAAGGGAAGGAATCTCGAGCTAGGCATGATAAAAGTGTATTACAACAACAACTTGTAAATATATGACAAATGTAAATTACTTTAGGCATGAGTGTATGTGTAACAAATTGAGCCTATGGAAAAGAAAAGATCACATACGCATCTAATTGGAGGAAGACAACGAAACGACGCCGTTTCAGTGTTAAAAGTGCCCCCAAAACAAAGATATTTTGGAGCGAAAGGGGTGTGCACGGGTCGATACGGCTCGGTTTTTGCAATAAACCAAACACGTGCCGATAATATCGGTTTTTCATATCTAAAAAACCGAATATGTCGGTTTTTTGCGGTTCGGTGTTAATTGTTTTTTCGGTTTTCGGTTTTCGGTTAACTGTTTCGGTTTCGGCTATCAGTTTGAATCGGCTTGGCATAAAACCAATATTTGATTAACAGTGAATTTGGACTTTCGTTACTTTTGTTTGAGAAAATTAACAAATGACAACCCAAAATTAACTAATAAAAAACATGTCACATGGAGGCGCTCGAAGGATAGAGGCGCGTTGGGTAAGTATTTATACTATATATCAAAATAACTTTGTTTTGTATAAATCGGTTCGATTCGGCTAACCGGTTCGGAAATTTTTTATTCACTGTACACAAACAGATATTTTCGATTTTCAATTTTTTTTTACCGTTGATGCGGTTTTAAGTCGGGACAGTGCATATTGACCCGGTTTTTTCGATTTTCGATTTCTCCTTTTTTTTTTTTTCTCACCCCAACAAAAATTGGGCTAGTTGTCCATATATATATATATATATATATATATATATATATATATATATATATATATATATATATATGCGCATGACTCATGTCTAGTGTAATTTATATACATATACACATAAAAATTACACTAGACATGAGTCATGCATGCATGACAAATTCAACCTACAAAACACTGTAACAAAAAAATAGAATTCGAATCATTGAATTTTGTGCTTTATTATTTTAGCAAGTAGACCCGTTTTATAGCATTTTTGTGTAAACTTGGACGATAATGGGGTGGGTTTATTCTCCCACATGGAAAGGCATTATCAAGTTGACCGGTCACAAACTCTCTACGAAATTGTTGATGATAGGAAATTACAATAATGGGGTTGGGTTTATTCTCCAAAGATAAAGACACCAATAATAAATTGACTAGTCATAATTAATACTCACTAATCACTATTGGTTGATGTGGAAATTACTACTAAAAACTTACTTAAAAACAACCAGCTTTAGAGCTGCCTATTTTTTTCTCTCTCTGTCCAAAAATGAGCCAACAAAATTCCCAGCAGCATGAATGATTAACTTCTTTATATTTTTTATTTATTTCATTGTGTTTTACTTTATATTACATTTTTTCCCTTCATTCAATAAAGAGTTTATAAACTCCATTGTTACAAAATAAAAATATACACCTACTAAATTATTAGTTTGATAATTTAATATTTCGGTAAATTAATAGAACTTTATTAATATCGACCGTATTAATTTATAGAAGTTTATCTGTATTTTCTTTTTAAATTCAATGTATAACTAACGGAGAACGACATTAATTCTCAACGGAGAAAGGGTATGTACACAACAAAATAAAAAGAAAATAGAGGAAAATTTTACACTTTAAACTGAATAAAGAGGAATTATTTGATACAAGCACTAGTAGAAAAATGGCTTTTTACTACGATCATTAATCGTAGCAAAATATATCAAATTCGTACTAAAAATACTTTTGCTACGCACTTGCTACGAATTTGCCCCGTAACATATACGGGCGTGACAAAAACTCTGCTACGGTAAATAGCCGTACCTATTATATTTTTTTGCTACGGTAGATTCTAGTATTTACTAAGACTTCAAAATTGTTCCGTAGTAAAAGTACCTTTTTATTACGGTTTTTTACCGTAGCAAAAATTTTCGTAGTAATAAGCAAATTTTCTACTAGTGAAGTTTCCTTTAATATACAGTTAAAATTTCATAAATTAATACAATCGGTACCAGCCGAATTCTATTAATTTAATAAAATATTAATTTAACGATATAATGTTTGAAATTATAACGTTGTCCTCAAGTTGGAACCAGGAAAAAATATTAATTAAACGAAGTTATTAATTTATTAAGCATTATTAATTTATTGAGGTTCTATTGTACGAGACTTTGTGCTAATTGATTGTTGTTTTATTGACGTTGTTGACACCAATAACTTTCAAAATTTGAGGTAAATCATTAACAATGTTTAAGCTTATGCATTCTTCCTCATTAATAGTATACTCCAGCCGGCACAATTCCTAACAGATGAATTTGTCGTTTAGTGTTGCTATCTATAAACTCGTTTGGAAATTACACAATTAAGAATAAATGACAAACAAAAAAAAATACGTTACTCAAGAATATGCATTCACAAATTGGGCAAGTTTTATTTTAGTCACTGTGTAACCTGCAACTACATGCAAACGAAAACAAAAGGATATCTGAGTACTAGGCTCTACTATTAAAAACTTTTCCTTTTATTTTTAAAGGCAATTAATTATGTATAAGCCGATCAAAATTAATATTCTGCAAATATATATGGGCTTGTTTAAAAAAATTCGCATAGATTTAGAATAATATACAAAATAAATTTGGACAATTATAAAACACAAAAGTTGGATATTTTTATGTCATCTTTCCAACGTAACTTGAATTATTGTAATCGAAATTTGTATGAGAAAGTTATGATCAGAATAAATTTCAAAATTTGTACTATATAGTAATTTTTAATATGAATCTCACAAATTGCAAAGCATGGAATAGGAATGTTTGTAAGCTTTACAACAAAATTTGAATCAACCCAATCGGATTAGAAATGTAAAAGTTATGGGAAAAAATAGTGTCGTATTGAATGCGATTGTTGACCCGTACCTAAATAACGTCTCAGCAAACACAAAACATGAAAGTTTCAGAATTTGTTCTCTTCTTTATAATGCAACTTGAATCAGTGCAATTGGAGTTCATATGCAAAAGTTATGATTAAAATAATATAGACGGTAAAAATATGTGTAATCTTACAATTGAACCGACAGTAAGACTACATTAGTATTGAATGCGATTGTGGAATATGATACAAATAAAATCTCTAAAGTCGCAAGTATGAAAGTTGTATAATTATATCCGTCTTTCAAATGCAACTTGAATCAAAGAAATTAATGTTCGCATGTAAAGTTATGATCAAAACTGAACAGGTAATGAGAACAAAAATTCTTACCATTTTCAATAGTAATATTAAGATCCAAATAAAATCTCCGGACATACGAGACATGAAAGTTGTAGAACTTTTCATCGTCTTTTAAATACTATTTGAATAAATGCAATCTGATAGATATGATCACAATAAAACAGATAGTAAGAATACATAATTTTACTATATGTTCGATAATAAAATTATGAGAACTAAAGAAAAAGAACAAAAATTAAAATCGAAAGTAATATTAAGATAACTATAATAAATAAAAATAAAAATAAAATAAAAGAGGGTGTGCCGAAGCCGGACCCAAAATCAACAAAGGCCCAAAAACAATTAGGCCTCAAAGGTAAGAAAAGGGAAGTCCTTTGTATTATGAGCTGAGCCCAAATATTATTGCCTCCGCCCCGAATGTAGATGGAAACTAACCGAAAAATACGTTTTGATAGATACAAAAGTACTTTTTGATAGGTTGCAGAGTAAATCTCAATATAATTTCACAAAACTCCTAAAATTTAACAAATTCTCTCCTTTTTAATTTTAAAATTGTTACGTTTTTTCCAATTTTATCAACTAAGAAATTAGAATAAATCAAATGGACGACCATTATACTGATCCAGAGGTAAATTTTGCATTTTCGGCAATTTTTTTTTTTTAATTCCATGTTATATCACACGGATCTAGTTGCCCCAGTTCCGTGTTAAAGCACACGGATTAGAGAAAAATAAAAAACAAAAATCCAGTTCCGTGTGTATCCACGCGGACCGGTTCCAGGTTACACAACACGGAATAAACCGTCCGTGTTATGTAACTCGGAACCGGTTCGATCCGTTCCGTGTGGACACACATAGAACTGACAATATTTTTTTCTTTTGTCCGTGCTGATTAACCCGGAACCTGTTCAATCCGGTCCGTATGGATTCACAAAGAATATTAATTAATTAATTAATTTTTTTTTTGTTGTTGTTTAATGGAATTTTTTTGTCTTTAATGAAATAACAACAAATGGAAGAAAAGAATTGGAAGCAGAAGAAAGTATGGTCCCTTCGAACACGTATGAATTGACCGACTACAGTTAATTTTTCGATGTTACACTTGTTTTTGATAGTAGAGAGGAATTCGTTAACTATTCGAAAGAAACTGCTATTAGTCATGGTATGCATTTGATAAAACAGTCTAAAAGTCCCAATGGGCAGTATATGACGTATGAGAAGTATAGACTTGGACGAGCAAGAGGTGTTGATGTGGAAAATCTTCGATATACCGGAACAACTCGAAATTAAATATTCCATGTTATTCAACACGGAATTGAACATAGGTATTCTGTGTAGAATCACATGAAATAACTCGAAATTAAGTACAAAAAAAAAAAAAAGAATTGTTCCGTTTAGATCCACAACGAATTGGTAGAGTCAATTCCGTGTAGTTTTACAAGGATATATGTTGTACATGATATTTCCGTGTAGATCTACACAGAACAGACTCTACCAATTCCGTGTGGATCTATACGGAACTCACAAAATTGGTTTTTTTTTTTTTTTTTTTTTTTCCCGACAAATTCAAGATTCAAGGTTTGTAAAAGTATAAAAATAGCCTCAGATCTGTAGTCTACGAGTCTCAAATTGCCGTCGATAGATATTGTGGGTTAAGAGAGGTTGAGAGAAATTAGGCTTCTAGATTTTAAAAGTTAATAAATATTAAAGTTACTTTGTGACCTATAAATTTTATCTCTGTAAATATCATTTCAGAACAGTTCAATAGGAACAAGAAACTATTTGAAATACGTGATAATTCTTATAAAAGGAGAATGTGGCAAACCTCATAAGGTACACAACCAATCACCTCTCTCCTTCTATCTCGCTCTTACATACTGTTTATACTTGTTTTAGAAGGAAATTGACTTGGTCGTCGGAGAACTAACTTTGGCTTAAGTTCGAACCTTAAGTAAAGTAAAGCAAGGATAGTTGGTAACGATATTAGTAAATTCAAGATTAACTAATTCCGGCAACGACGCCAAAAACTTGATACGCGTAAAACCTACGTATAAATAACCGCAAGTGTACAGTATCGCGTTTTTAGAATAGTGAATTCCAGATATCGATCCACAGGAAATTAAGTTCTTAAATTTACCAAGTACAGTAATTATACTATCCTAAACTTTATCTAGACGAACGAGAATGGATGGGAGAAATAAAACTAAAAAGAAACAATAAATAAAAACAACGACCCGCCAGTATAAACGAGGAATTCCGACATGTGATGGCTTCTAGGGTAAAATCCACCAGTGTACTATCGATAAAGATCTAAAAATCCGAATCTAATGTCAATTCTATATTCGCTAACCCAGACACTAAAATACTCTAACCCCCGTCTCTAGTGTAGTTAGAGTCTACCCACAGGTCCGACATCTCCGTTCAGAATCTGATATTAAGAGAGCATTTAGGTCAACTCCTTAAGGGCTACCCGAGGTGCATCACGTCTCCGTTTCCACAACCCGAGCTATGTTTTCCTAAAATCAAACGAGAAATCCTCTCTCGAGTTCATTCCCATTTACAATCAATTCAACTGTTGGCCAAACAATCGAAAGCATTTAATACAGGAAAACATAAATAGAATCAAAGAACGACAAATAGATCACAGATCTGGAAATCAAAATCAATATATACAAAGTTTCATTTCCCTAAAAGAAAATGCTTAGTTCATTGCAAACATAGCATCAAAATGAAGAACACGAGAAATTATAAACTAAACGTAAAGAAAAGCTTATGAAAACTCTCGTCGAAGCTTCCCGCGAAGAACTGGCGAAAACCGAAGAAAAATCGAAAAAGAGGTCGAGAGCTAGGTCTTGATATGTATTGATCTATAAAAATGAAGAAGACACCTTCTATTTATAGTAAAAAATCAAAGAAAAATATTTCATCTCGAATTTTGTGCCCAGATCGCGATCTGGGCTTCTTGGATCGCGATCTAGCAGCCTTGGAAACTGCGCACCGCCTTTCCAGATCGCGATACGGGAATGGTGTATCTCGATCTGGTTCTTGATTAAAAAATGTACTGTGAGACCCCCCAGATCGCGATCCAGGAAGGCTGGATCGCAATCTGGGTCCTGATCAAGAAAACCTTCTGTAAGACCTCCAGATCGCGATACAAAAGTTGTAGATCCTGAAGTTAGCTTTCTACAGCCACTTGAATCAGCTTAATCGAAGGTCGTATGCAAAAGTTATGCTTGAAATACGAAATAGTGCCATAATCCGCGATAATGCAGTTTTGCACGTGTTTGGTTTGATTTTCGGCTTCGCTTCCAAAATCGTTTCGAATCGGCAAAAATAGCTTCTCTTTACCTAAAATATAAATAAAACAAGAACAACATAATATATACAAATAAAGTCGAAAACTCGGACAAACGAAGACCAAAACTCAAAGAATTGATAAGTGAAAATCATGCAAAATGAACACTTATCACATCTTAACACCGAAAAAAGTAATATTAAAAGAACTTATATATGTTCTTATTAAAAAAATTCAATATGAGATGGGATGCATTCTGAATGATTTTTTTCTTTTTCCACAATAGTATATTTAATTAAAAAAATTCAAAGATATATTGTCAAACAACTTTATTTCAAGTAGGGCTGTTAGTCAGGCCATGAGAGTTAAGTTTTGGTTGGTTCAATCTCACATATTATTAGGTCTTATTACTATAGGTTCAAGATCACAAACCATCAAGCCTCATTAGTGTAGGCTCAAACTCGGTTCATGTATTTTTTTTGGCTTTTCAGGTTTATATGCGGACTAGTCAGTATAGAAATGCAATGAGTGTTCTTTTTTTTTTTTTTTTTTTTTTTTTTTTTTTTTTTATAAAAAACAAATGATAAACAAGATTTATCTCCATTGAGCCAATCCAAAGAAACCCTAAACGATCTTTGCAAATTATTGGAAAAACTTAGAAACATGATTGAAAGTAGTAAAGAATAAATTAGTATCTCTTCTTATTGGAAATGTTTTATATTCTCAAATCTCGGTGATAAAATTTCAGCAACTGAGTTTGGGTGGGTACGTTGTATTTGATTCCTATTTTACCTATTGCCCACCGCCACCACTTAATTTCATTTTTATTTTTTGATCTTTTTTAACAAAATAAAATAAATCAGATACGATTTGAACTTATACGATTTTAACTTGTTTGTTGAACCATATGATTAAAATAATAAATATATTATTTTATTATTAACATAATTGGTCGATATATTCGAGTTGAGCCACATCAACCCCAAATTCGCTCATAAGTAAAATGACTCAAACTCAGCTTAGCTCACTAAAAATTGGGCTTCGACTCAAATATTATCGGCCCGAGTCATCGGGCTTCGATTAGGTATGTCTCAATTGTCGGTCATAATTACAAGAGTGCAAAGTAGGATCAAGCCACCAAAATATTTAATTTTTTTTTTCTTTCCCGAAAGTGTTAAATTTGGGATAAGTAATTTTTTTACAAATGGATAACAATTTTTTTCAAATCTTGGAATAGACGGTGAAGATCCATATACCTAATATACTGATATTGATGAATGATGATGGATTATGAGTCGTAAATAAATCACGCAATTACTACTCACTCGCCCCTCTTTTTTTTTTTCTTCCTCGAGAAGAACAAATAAATAAATTACACAGACAGCAGCAGCAGCAGAACACCTGTTCGTCTTCACCCCTATAGTGTGTGTTTTTTCGAAACCCTCTAATCTCTAACATTCGTATGTTTCTCTTGTCTCTCGATCTTCTTCCTGCTTAGGGCTTCCGCTTTACTTTGAGCAAGGATCGGTAAAAAAAAAAATATGGGCAGAAAAAGAAAAACAGCCGTGGTAAATACCATCGCCAACGAGGTCAAACGCAACAACCTAAATTCTTTCCTTTTATTAACTATGAAATCAAGATTCGTTTAATTTTTTTTTTTTTTTTTTTTTTTTTTTAAATTATTGCTTCTGCTTATTCCTGTTCTATATTTTATTCGCATGCATGCCAGTATATGTATATGGGTGGTTCATTTGTGGGTTTTATTTGGCTGCCCAATTTCTTTTGTTGTCGAGGCAGTGGCTTCACATAGGGTTTGGGGGTCATGACCCCCCTACATTCTCAAATTAAATTTCTATTACAGCTGAACCTTTATAAATTAGTATGGTCGGAACTAGCAAATTTCTATTAATTTAGCGAAATATTAAATTATCGAACTAATAACTTAGTAGGTTTTATCTGGTCGGGACCAGAAGAAACTATTACTTAAGCAAGGTTATTAATTTATCGAGGGTTCTAGTGTATTTAATGTAGAAAAAAGAATATTGTGTATAATAGCATTAAAGGCTACTTCTAGAGCGGCCCCGGGCTTAAAATCCTGGCTTTGCTAGTGTGTCGAGGGTGGTATTCTGAAATTATGATTATTGAGTGAATTTCTCGATCAACGGAAGCTTTATGATATCATTTTGTTTCTTACTTAGTTATCTTCATACAATGTTGAACTTGTTGTTTATTGCAATAGTCGAATCACATGTTTGAAAGTGTTGGGCAAATTTTCGTTTAATTTTTGTGAGAGAAGAAATTAAAAGGATTGATTCTCGAGAGAATAACAAGCTCACGAGCTTGGAAAGAAATTCTAAAAGGCTATTGTTGTTCTGCAGAACACATGGTCCGCACGATAAACCTTTGAAATGTAATTTTAACTGTATTCTACTTTTTGTGATAGGATAAAGCCTCAAATGCATGTACGGACGAGAAAATACATTCACATGCTGAAAATTCGAATGCTGAGGAGGGTACGAATGCTGAAAACAAATTGCGCACAAATTCCAACGGTTTTCCAGCAAAGAAGAAAAAGTCGAGGGATGTAAATGTGTTTGTGAGGCGATCTGGGCGTCTCAAAAATTTAGTTTCATCTTCCGAAAGACAAGGGGTCAAACCCCGGGTGGAGCATATTGACCTTGATGAAAACGAAAAGGAAGATGAAAAAGAAAAAGAAGAAGAAAAAGAAGAAGTAGAAGAAGAACAAGAAGATGGAGAACAGCATTTTCAGGAAGATAGTGAATCGCCAGTCGTGAAGGAAACTAACTCGGAAGTAGAAACGGAAATGAAAGAAAGAAACATGGAAGAAAACGTTGACTATTTCGTTGAAGCAGCTGAGGAATTCAAGTCTAAGGTTGTTTATTTTGTGTTTACATAGTATGAACTTTATATTTTTAATTTGTTTATATATATATATATATATATATATATATATATATATATATATATATATATATATGTCTGCTGATGAATCTATTGCTTCTTTGGTTAAACAGGTCGGTATAAAACCTCACGAGGGGCATTCTAGTAATTTCAGCTACAAAAGCTTGTACATCGACTCACAGAAAAAGGTTGTGATGTTTTTTTTTCTTTTCTTTTGCTGTTGCGTAAAATAATTATTTTGCTCTAACAACGAGAGGGTTTTTCTTTCTTTTTTTTTTCTTTTTTTTTTATATAGATTGAGGCTTTGATGGAGGCAAACTATGCTCTAGTGAGGAAGTTGGATTTTGCTCTTGGAAAAGTTGAAGCGGTAATTTTAACTTTTAAGCTACACCTTTGTGTTTTTCAGTTTTTATTTTTCATTTTATATGCAAATAACATACCACTAGAAACAGGAAAAAGATATCTACAAAATCATTTATCTGAACCATTTACGGTAGCAAATGAATACCCTTTTCCTGTTCGTTCCCCTAATATACGATTTTTAATGTAATTTTCTTGTTTTATTAAATTGTGAATGGTAAATTATTGCATTTTAAATTGTTTTGTCGAATGTAATAATATTATCTGTAACGGGACTTGCATTATATTTTTGTTATTTTAATCGTTTTCTTATGACAGTATGAGAAGATGAATTTTGCTTTGGGTGCTTCAAAGGAAGTATTAGTCTCGACTATGTCGAAACAGAAGGAAGCCACAATAAGTTTATCTCCTCAAACGGTTGAAAAACGTATGGATCCTCCTCCCGATGCAAAGCCAGATGCTACCGATGATGATTCTAAGCGGAAGAAGAAGAGTTACAAGAAAAGTAATGCCAAGGCTTAGTAACAATGTCAAGAGTTGTTTTGAATGATATTATATATGATGCAATAGTTAATGTTTTGCTATCGTTTATGTGCCGGTTTAGCCTATGTTTAAAAACAACTCTTTTAAGACCTCCTGCCGTTTAATGTTGATGATTTCGACTTAGTTTTCTTGTGTAAAATATATATTTATGACAAAATATTCAACTTGATTTGTAAATTACAAATCATTCCTCATATTTTTGTAGCACTTGTAAAATGAATGCAAATGGGGTCAATTCTACGCTGCACCCGTGGAAGTATACATTGGGTAGATCATTAGCATCAACATGGGTGTTGTGTTTTTGTGTGTGAATGAATGGTAATGATCTGATTGGTATATTTCACCTGATGTAGCATAAAATAAACCTGCAAAGTATTTAAGTAGCACTGTTAGCCCCATATGGTGTCAAATTTGTCTTTTGCGGCCGATACTCTTATATTTTGCAGAGCTATGGATGCTGGCTACATTTTTATGCTTACGACTTTTTGTGTAAATATGCTCGCACTTCGGGACATGAGATCAACTACGAAAAATCTACGATTGCTATCACCATTGTCAAGAAGGAAGCCAAGTCATACCCAGTATTTCTTAATTTCGAGGTGGTGGAGAGATACATGAGAAGTACTTGGAGATGCCAGCTACCATGAGAACTGATATCAATTGCTTAATTAAAGTGATTGAAATTAGGGATTTGATCGACATAAATTATGGATTTCAAATCAATCATATTGATTGTTTCTTAGTTTGTATAAATAAAGGTTAAATCCCACTTTGCACCCATAAAATATAGCATTTCGGTTTTTCGCATTCTTGAATTTTTTTTTTTTGTTAATTGCACTTTGCACCATCGAAGCGCAATTGTGTGAAGTGTTGGGGATGCCAACTACGTACACCATGGGTATTGATATCAATTGCTTAATTAGAGTGATTAAAATTAGGAATTTGATAGACATAAATGATGGATTTCAAATCAATCATATTGATTATGTGAACTTTCTTGCATTTCTGAGTTTGTATAAATAGAGGTTAAATCCCACTTTGCACCCTTGAAATATAGCATATCGGCATTTCGCACTCTTGAAAATTTTAATTGCACTTTGCACCATCAAAACACAATTGTGTCAAGTGTTGTCCATTTGCAGCAAAACTTTCAAGATATGACAAGCTATTTAAGTCAAGTGGAAACTCTAAAAGACGAATTTAATTTGTTCATGCCTCGTTCTGATAGCATTACTGAGAGGGGGAGCCAAGAGATAAATTTGTTATGGTGTTAGCTTTGGTAGGTCTTCCGTCAAATTTGTTTTTAGTAACCGAACAGATTCTTGATAGTTCGACCATTCCTACTCTGGACGAAGTCTTTGCTTGATTACTTCACCTCTCAACTAATCCCGACTTTAAATCATTCGTGTTTACGATACAAAACATACAACATAAGATAACAGGAAATGGAAAGGAAAAGGCTCAAAACTCCATTGCAATAAAGTGGGTCACACATGTGATACTTTTTGAGTTTTCATAGTTTGTAGGCGATCAAAAGATATAGAAAAATTATTCTATATTATTGTGATATAAAAGTTACAGAATGTTTGTCTTAAATAAGAACAATACAAGAGAAGCTAAACTAGGAAACAAAAATATGTGAAGTAAAGTAACTAAATTCTAATTACCCTCATTCTTAGCTATGGACTTTCCTATTTACACACCTATCAAATCCCTTAAAATATGTATTTATTAACATTTTTTATTGTTGTGAAATAAAAGTTATAGAATGTTTATCTTACATAGGAATAATACGAGAAGCTAAACTAGGAAACGAAAATATGTACACGGACTAATTCCTAATTACCCTGATTCTTAGCTATTGAGTTTTCTATTTACACACCTATCAAATGATTCAAATCTCTTGAAAATTCAAAAGATTTATTGTATTTAAGAACATGAGTTAACAGCCTATTAATCAAATATGATGCCGCCTCTCCCTGCAAATATTTTGGAACATTCATTGAAAATACGATAGCACGAGAAAACTCGAGTAAATGGTTTTTTTTTTTCTTTTAGTTATGTCATATTGTTGTGGAGAACCGACCCAAGTGGATTGGTGAAATTTTGTATCTTCTTTCAAACATTTCCTAAAACCTCATATGAAGTATTCAATGCCATTATCAATTTGAAGAAAGCCATTTTTTTTTTCAAATTGGTTTTCAATCATTAGATAAAAAAAATTAAATAATTTTTTAACCTTAGATTTTTCATGCGTCAAATATACCCAACACAAACGACTATGATCAATGATAAAAGTTACAAATCATCTTTTTCCAAAAAATAGTTGTGATCTTAGAGGGACCCCAAACATCACTATGGATCAAAATGGTTTTGATGAACAATAAGAATTTGGAGAATAATAGTGCGATGAATTTTAGATAGAAAACAACTTTCACAATAAAAAGATGAATAATTCAATACTTTAAATAAAAGAGGAAATAAATTCTTAAAATTAGGGGAAGTAGGATGCCCTAGTCTAAGATGCCGTAACATTATTTGTTCTCTATTAGAAGTTGAAGTGATACTACTCAAGCCTTGAACATTTTTATTATTGAAGATATCATCATGAAAATAGTAGAGACCCTCTGTCACCCTAGCACTGCTAATTATCTTCCCCGAACTCCGTTGCTAAAATTCACAATGGGATTCATCAAACATAACACGACAATTAGAATTTTTGCATAGCTTACTGTCAGATAAAAGATTACAAGCAAGTTTAGGAACATGATAGACAAACTTAAGATTAATAATATTTGAAAGTTTGGTTAAACATTTTCCAGTAATAGGGGAATATGGTTCATCGACTATTCTAATTTTTTCAGAGCCTGATCATGGTGAATATGTTTGGAATAAATGGTAAAAACTTGTCATATGGTTAGAGGCCCTAAATCAATGATCCACGAGGTAGGAGCAGGATTTAAATGACAAGGTAATGCTTTTGAGTTGTTACATGTTTCAGAGAGGGAAACACTAGGAATACCAGCGGAAGAATTGGTATTCAACAGATTTAGTAGGTGATTCATCTGCTTTTTATTATGTTTTTTATTAAAGAAAAATGCTTCGACTTCATGAGTTGATGCTATACGACCTAGTTTTCCTAATTGTTTGTTCTTCCAATTAACAGATTTTGCATGAACTTTCCAGCAAGTATCACTAGTATGGCGAGGCTTTCCCCAATGATTACATCATACATGAGGCTTATCATCAAATTTCTTGCTGATATTTGCTTCAGCAGTAACTAGGGCTAAAGATTCAACCATTTTGTTTGATAACGTCTTTCCTAACATGACCATCCTACGAATTTCTTTCCTACACACCTCTGAAAAAACTTCTCCAAGTGAAGAGATGGGTTGCCTTCCAATAATTCCCCAAATTGCATTGAATTCGACATTAAGCATGATGAGAAATTTGAAGATGCGGTTATCCTCGACCGTAGTTGTATAATTGTTGCAATTTTCCGGTGATTTCCGTTCGTAAATACTGACGAAATCAATATATTGCCACAAATGCTTCAATTGAAGTACTTTGTTACACTTTGATCTCCTTGACAAATCTCTCCAATTTTTAGCGTTAATTCAAAGATTTGGGACTGATTACCCAGATCAGAATACATATAGTTGACATTTCCCAGAGTTCTTTCGCAGTGTGGTGACACATAAAAATAGAGTTGATGTCCTCCTCCATGTAATTCACCAACCCCAAGTCATTACCATCGAGTTTTTCTGCATCCCAATCGGGTAAGACGAATCTTTGGTTTCTGGCTCTTTCTTTTCTCCAGTTAAATAACACGTTTTCCCCTACCTCTGCTATACATCCGTACTGATTGTGACCAACGCATGAAGTTTTCACCATTTAAACGAATGGTGGTGATTTTGATAGAGAGGGTCTCAGGAATTTTTTGGGTGTGAGTAACAATGGATGTGACAGAAAGGCGTATTCCGAGATTCAGCAACACCTTCTTCAATTCAGAAACGCCATGAATCACGAACGATATCCTCTTGAATCACGAACATAACAATCCACGCCAATCCAAAAATTTGCTGATTTCAACCACCTTGCTCATAATTTAGCTTCTTTGTCTATTTTGGATTGTATGGAAGGGGTTTCCCTCCCTTATTTTATTTTTATATTTTGGCCCTAAATACATAATATATTGTCATTTCCCCTAAAAAATTCTATATATAAACCCTATAAATTAATTAGGTCAACCAGCTTCTATGCATTGAAATAAGATACACATATAAAATATGTTTAAAATCTCAAGTCTCAACCACAAAAATTTCTCGAAAAATAGAGTAAACCAAACGTCCCTTGTGAGTCTTGAGGGTCAAATAAAGACAAGTAAATATAATACAAATTGGTTATTATATATATTAATAAGGTTCTGCAAACGATGTGCATGGAATAAGGCTATTCAAACGAGACAAGTTCCCTTCGTTCCTAAATAAGTGTCTCTTTTCACTTTTGACAAAGATTAAGAAACTCAATAAATATATCTTGATTTTAGAAAAATCATATAAAAATAACTAAGACAACCTTTATTATTTAATGATTTATAAGAGAAAGTTAATGATTAGAGTTTCATTAATAAGGTTAAAAGAGGAAAAATATATTTAATGCAGTATTGGAAATCTAAAGTGACAGATAATATGGAACAAAAGTATTTTAAAAAAAAAACAGTTATTATAGACCAGAGGGAAGAGGGAGTATTAATTTAATCTTGTTGATTGTTATAAATTAAGTTTACACAAATATTAAACGAGTCAAATACGAGAGCTGTTTTTGCCTATGCATTCAACATAACTAAACCACCCAAAAAAAAGTCAAATTCGAATCAATTTTTATTTTATTTTAAATTTTAAGATCTCTTTTTTTTATTATTAAATTTTAAAGAGATCAATTTTGACTTAGGAATTCCGAAATGAATACTTAGCATACTACTAATTCTTATTTTAAGCTTACCCATCATTGTGAAACTATTCTCACCTATTTCCTCTGGATTATGATATTACTTTAAAACATTCCTTTTGAAATTCAAGCGAGAAATATATTGTCTATATTATGTAAAACATATTTAAAATATCTTATAAGCTTTTATATCTGATAAAATGTTCTAGATTTTGATAAATTATTAAATTTTATTTTTAAAATTATTTTTTAAGGTGTTTGAATACATAGCTTATAAGTTACTTTTAGATTTTATAAGTTGTTCAAATATTTGAAAATATAATTTTTCTTATTATGATAATAACAAAAATGTACGCGACAACATTATAATTGTAAAACTTATTTTGCACTTATACTTTTTTTTCCCTAAAATACTATTATAATATTTACAAATTTTTTTAGTTTCAAATAAAAAAATCATATAAAATTCTATATTAAGTAAAATAAAAATGAATTTCTTTTATGATTATAGTTTCTATGGTATTTTAATATTTTTAAATAAAATCAATAGTAATAAAATATTTTAAAGAAACATGTTTATGAAAGTTTGATTTTGTTACCCCATTAAAACATTAATATAGGAAAAGTTCTTATTTTTGTCAATAAATATAATTTATTAGAGAAATAATAAGAATATTTGTGTATTTAATTTTTTTATATACATATAAAATATAATTAGAAAATAATTTAGTCTACAATTATTATGATAATTTCTAGAGTTAAGTTTTAAATAACTATTAATATTTATTACAAAATACGTTGTTTGAAAAATTATGTATATGGTATTAGTATTCATGTAATATACTAAATATTTGAGGTTACTTTTGTATTTTGAGTATTTTAGTAAATAAGTAAATAAGATCTTAAATGTAAAAGGTGTGTAGGTATTTTTCTAGAAACACTTGTAAGCTTCCTAACAACTATTTTGTTAACATCTTTATAAATATTTTTTTTTTACCAAACACCTCTTAATAATTTATCAGTTCTTAAACATATTATAAGGTGTTTTTAATAGCTTATAAACTTAGTCAAACATGTTCTAAGTATTTTGTGCTAGAGACAAGGTTCATTTTATTTGAGCGGATATTAGGGGTAAAAATTAAATTACTGGGTAGATGATTCAAAGTTCGTCATTTTTAGTTTATGGGTAAATTACACCCACACCCCTGAGGTATGCTTAAATAACTGTAAGGTCCCTATGGTATTAATAATTACACTCACCCCCTGAAAGGTAGTTAAAAACTCTAACAGGATAATGCATTGGATACATTATTCCGATAGGGTTCTAATGGACTATTACTTTTAGCTAGTGGTGAAGACAACAAAGAGTTATGAGTGATTTAAAAAATATTGGGGGAGCCATATCATCCCATAACTCCCCATAACTCTATGTTATCTTCATAACTAGCTAAAAGTAATAGTCCATTAGAACCCTATCGGAATAATGTATCCAATGCATTATCCCGTTAGAGTTTTTAACTACCTTTCACGGGGGTAAGTGTAATTATTAATACCACAGGGACCTTACAGTTATTTAAGTATACCTCAGGGGTGTGGGTGTAATTTACCCTTAGTTTATTTTACTGCACTTATTTGTACAATAAATTAAGTTCGAGAATACCTATATTTTACAGTAAGATACAAAGTTAGGTTGCAATTAGACTTAATCAATTAAAAGACGGTTAATGCCCGCATGGGTGTAGCCAGGGCCGGTTCTGAGGGGAGGTGACCTAGGCGGTCGTCTAGAGCCCCCAATTTTTTTACGAAAATTTGGGGCCCCCAAATTATTTTATTTACACTTTATATATTAGTACTTATTTTTAAAAATTTATTATATATAATATTTTGGAACATCGGTTCTAAAATAATTTTTTGCTAAATGATCAATAGATATTTTTGCAATTTTCCTAACTTTGAGCCCCTAAATATTAAATTTATAATGTCGTAATTACTTATTTTTATTCTAAAATAAGAATCAATACTTTTTTTTTTGAGTAAATTCAAGTCCACTACAAGGGAAAATAGGGGAGGGGGGAACTCGAACCCTAGACCTTTACCCTGTTGGTACTAGGTACCAAGTCTCCTAATGAGGGTTGGTAAATAAGAATCACTATTCATTAGTGTATTCAAGTTTATAAATATTTATGAAGTCTATTTGCTATAATGATTATACGTCACGGGAGGAAGTGAACCAGCAATTTATATTGTTAATTTTGAATTTCTTTCCACATTTTTAGCTACATTATATTCATACATTTCAAAAAATATTTCGGGGGCACCGCCCCCGAACCCCCATAATCTTTTATTTCATCATTTTTAGAAAATATTATATATATATATTTTTTTAATACATTCAATTTCGAACACCCATTAATAATTAAATTTTTCTTTTATCAAATAGGGGCCCTTATTTTCAGTTGTTCTTTAAACCTCGCCTAGGCCCCCCGAATTCTCAGGAACGGGCCTGGGTGTAGCTCAACTGGTTCCGGAGGTGGTAAGTTGGTGCAAGGTTCTAGGATCGAATCCTGGCAGCCGAAGTGTGGGAATTTCAACTCCAATGAGGGTTGGTTCCTTGTGGGCACCAGGTCCGGGTCCGCTACCTTAACGGGCCGTTGAGTTACCATGATTTACATTCCTCCATCAATCCTTGTCGGGCCAAGGGATGGGGGCCCTGGGGGCAAAGGATTTCGCCTTTTTGGTGCAATTAAAAGACGGTTAATTGTGAATGAGTGGATGGGATAGTTTCACACGATTTCACAACTGAGTTATTTCACCCGGGAAATTCAGTTATCGAAGAAATCACTTCGCATTTTAATCTTCGGAGAACCACCACGCTCGGCTCTCTAGAAAATAGGGGGAGTAGATGATGGGGGCCAATTTAACAAGTTTGGGCCGGACTGCCAAACATAGGCTTGGCTGAGCTAAACAATACCAATGAATGGTTGTTCGGGAAAAAATGAGCCAGAAGCTCGCCTAGGAAGAGCCTAATAGTACTAGGCTCACCAGCAAAATAGTTCGCACAAGGTGGATATTCGCTACGGTTCAGGTTGCGTAAGAAAGAACAAAAGGTGTAGGTGCCGAGCTGACCAAAGAGCCGTCGGAAGGATGGATTTAACGATGTTCTCCGAAATAGCGAAATTATGCAAATTAGATGCGATCACCATGAAATTAGCACAAATCTTGTACAAAAATAAAATGAATAAAAAAAGGAAAAAACCATTGAAAGAAAACCTCATATATAAGCGAATGCATGAAACCCTTGTATGGTTACGTTCTTAAAATTGACATTTCTTCTCTTTTCTCAAATTCTCTATGTTTTTAATATCTTTTTCGTACGCATTTCTACCGCCGCCGGCCCTAGGGCCCGGCGTCTGGTCAGCTCTCCGACGATAAAAAAAAGTAGGATTTGGAAGAAGGTTTTGAATGTTTAGATCCTGTACCATCAATATTAAGAAGAACAAATTTAGTAAAAGATTATGTAGTCATGGTAGTGAAATTGATATTCTAAAACTCTATGATGTAATTTCAAATATCAATTCTCAAAAAAAAACAAAAAAGTTATTTGTGTTTACAATAATTTTCTTGTCTTGTATTTAATTTGAAAATAACTTTTGATCTTTACAATTTTAATTTCACTCACAATAACATACTTTAAATGCTAAATGAAAAATTACAAAATTTATGCAAGTGAAAGCCAAAAACAATATTTGTAAAAGATGATGTAAAGAAAAATGAAATTGGAAATAAGGGGAAAGTAAAAGACAAAGAAAATCTAATGTAATATATTATTGTCTTTCTCCAAATTTGGAGTGTGAACGAGCCGAACTGGCTTGTCTTGGCAGACTCGAGTTCATTTTGTCGAACTTGAGTTCGATGAGTTTCATTTTTTAGGCTCGAGCTCGAGCTCGAGCTCGAGCCAAGCTCATTTTGGAGTTTTTTCTATTATTTATAATTATTATTAAAAATTATTTAGATTATAATAAAAATTTACAAAATAAACAATAAACTAGAATTACATATATATTTTTAATATTTATATGTTCTATTAGAGTATACTATATTATATAACTCTTGTAATATTAGGATTCTATTAGGATTATATTACCTAAATTAGTATATTATCTTGTAATATTTCTCTATATAATGAATGAAAATCAACTCATAGCTTATGGGGTTTTTTTTTACGAAATTACCTATATTAGTATGTTATCTTTTAATATTTCTCTATATACATGCGAGTTTTCTATTGCTTCTAATTCTAATATGTTCTTTTTTATAGTATTTTATATTAATTATACAATATTTAAATAAAAAATAAAATAAAATAAGGCTCGCGAAAGCGGTTCGTGAGCTGACAAACAATTAAAAAATAGCTCGAGCGCGACTCATTGGAAAGCTCGAACTCGAAAAACTCAACTTTGAGTTTTTTTCGAGCCGGCTCATCAAGATCACGAGTCGGCTCAACTCGTTTACCACCCCTGCCCCAAATATAAAATTAAAGAAAAAAAAAAGAGAAAGAAAAGCCAGAAACAATATTTAGAAAAGATAATGTAGAGAAAGAAATAAAAATAATATTGTCGGACCCGCGCCGCACCGCAAAGCCATTAAAATATGCTACCGACACGCTACCTTCCGCAATGAATAATAAAAACACTTCTCTCTCACACAGTGAGTGTGAGATTGAGTGAGAGAGAGAGAGAGAGAAGTATACTTGTGTCAATTCATACAGAGAGACATATACAATAACAAGTATAGTGAGAGAAACAAAAGAAGACGACAAATTGAGGGGTTTTTGTTTTCCATGTGCCAGTGACCTAAAATACAGCCACCCATATACCATTATTTCTTAATTGCTCGGTTCAATCTCTCTCTCTCTCTCTCTCTCTCTCTCTCTCTCTCTCTCTCTCTCTCTCCCTACCCTTTCTCTGAATAATCTAGTTAATTGTGTTCGATGATAGTCAGAAGTGATTTTCAAGATTCTGTTTCAGATTAAAGGAAAGAAGAATCTTTGAAGAAGTTGGGGTAAGCTTTGTTCCTATTTTCAGTTTCTTGGATTTAAATAATTTTACTTTTGTTTTTACTTGAGTATGAATTCTTTGATTTGCCAGAAATGCAGATGACCTTTCTTAATTCAATTAAGATATTAATTAAATTAATTGAGATTTAAGCATTCTTTGCTCAGTTTTAGTTGATTTCTTGTATTTATGTAGTTTGCCCAAAAAAATGGTTGAAAATGTATCATGTGCTGTGGATTTTCTTGATTTATATATATATATATATATATATATATATATATGTGATTCCGGGTTGGATCTGTTGTATCGAATGTATACATGTTATTGGGTTAAGGATTAAATTCGATTTCGCGAACGAAGTGTAGATATCTATTGCAATTTATTGAACTTACAATGTGTAGTTAGTAAGTATTGACTTTGTAACCAAAATGCAGCCAAGAAAACCGACTATCCCACTGATTTTCTTGCGTTTTGAAACATTACTTCGACCGGGTTCCGAGATTTTTTGGGATTTTATGACAATTCGACAATCGGATCTTGTGTTCTTAAGTATCTTGATTTTGAAACAACCTTGTGAAAATGAATGCAAAATTTCACTTATCCATTACCGATGGTGTCTATTAGGTCGAAAATTTCAACTCTTGCTCGGTTTTATTTAATTTATCCGTGAAAAAAGTGTTTGTGCGTTTTCCATTTATTTAACGACAACGTAACGAGAATCTGTCCAAAATCAGTAGTTTTACTCATTGGAGAAGTTAGGTTTGTTCTGTTTTGTTTGCTGCTTCAACTGTCTCTTAGACCTAACTTTGCCAAAACGGGTTTTTTTTTTAATTAATTCATTTTAGAGTTTCTTATTGATTACCATTTTTTTATCAATCTTTTGCAGAATCGAAAAAAAAAATCTCCGAAATTCAAAAACCGAGTGATGCACTTGAAAAATGGGATCTTTGGCGCTCGAAAAAGAGATTATAGGCTCACTCGATTACATATCATTAGGGCTTAAGGACCCCATCAAGGACTATATTGGAAAGCCCCGAGTTTTATCACTCGTTTCGACATTTCTAGAAAGATCTATTCAAACATGTGAAAGGAATCTAGAAACTTCACTAGCGAAAGATGATGACGTCAGCAGCAGCATATTCTACGGTTTAAGAGCACCTTCTCTTACCATTCAACAATACATAGATCGGATATTTAAATACTCGTGCTGCAGCCCTTCATGCTTTATTATTGCACATATATATGTCGATAGATTTATTCAACGGACGAATTTACGCTTGACTTCGCTCAACGTACACCGACTTCTTATTACCAGTGTTATGGTGGCAGCAAAGTTCATGGATGATGCGTAAGTTATTATTCACCCGACTCTTAGAGCGTAAATATTTTTTTATTTTTTTAATGTTGGTTTTATTGTTAGTGCTTGATAAATTAATTATATAATATGTTTAGGCATTGTTCGGTTACACAGATCAGATTAATTTGGATTAGATTGAATTGTATTTATTGTATATTCACTATTTAATTACAGTTAAACCTCTATAATTTAATACAGTCGGGACTAGGGAAATTCTATTAATTTAGCGAATTATTAAATTGTCGAGTTAATAATTTAACACTTTTTCACCGAGTCGGGACCGAGAGAAACTATTATTTAATCGAGGTTATTAATTTATCGAATATTAATTTATCGTGGTTCTACTGTAGTTAGTTACTAAGAATGTTCGATTCCCTATATTTTATTATTACAAGTGTGAAAATCTGGTACGAAATGTAATTTCCAATAACATTACGAATTTAACAATAGTCGTATTCTAATTTATGTTATTTTAGGTATGAAATCATTTTTTTTTTTAATTATTTTTCTAGTAACTTCAATATTAATCACATGGAATGGCGTAGCTACTAATTTTATCGAATATTAGCATTTAATTGGTAGTTTTCACCTTTTATTGCGGGTTTGAATCTTCTCAATCGAATATGTCAATTCCTAGTTTAATACTTAAAACACATTTAAATGACTGAATTGTTGAAAAAAAAAAATCAAATGGATCTATATTTTGAAATAGTTAATGTTATTACTTGTTTTATTGTGTCTTGGCAAGAAACGTTGAATATAATACAGACGAGTTAGTAATTGCAGATTCTTCGACAATGCATTTTACGCTAGAGTGGGAGGAGTGAGCACGACAGAATTGAACAAGTTAGAGATCAAGTTTTTATTCGGCGTGGATTTCCGACTACATGTTAATGTACAGACATTTAGGAAGTATTGTTCCTTGTTGAAAAAGCAAGCAAACGACGGAATTATCGAGCGCCCTCTTATACATTCATATTCAATCGAAGAGAGCTGCACTAAAAATGATGACTCCGTTTGTCCTCATTCCGTTTCAAGATGATGAAAAGATTCTTTGCAAGATAATATCGAGAAATATTACATATTATGATCACTCAATCGATCTTTCTCTTTCTCTCTCTCTCGTGTTGTATAACTACATAGGTTTTTCATTGTTGTATCGATAGTCATTCAATAGTTGTCTTTTTTTTACGGCGTCTGTTTTGTATGGATGGTTAGTTCTCAGGCTCGTTGTGTATTGATGACTGTCGATAGAAGTAGAACGTGGATCCGTTTATTCGCGTATTCTTTCATTGACATTTTCTAAGATTTCGTCGTTGTATTAGACTTTTGTGTTAAAGTGGATGAATTCTTTTTCAGTTAGAGGAGTACTCTACATTTATGTAGAAACAGATACTCGGCGAGTTTTAAAAATAATTGTCGTTTTGAGTCACTACGTACGTATTATGAAAATTAATCAATATGCATGAATTTTAGAGAAAAACATATATAATTTGACTAAAATGTCCGTGTCATCAATTTTATTTCCATTAACTCGTTGATAAAAAAAAAAAACAATAAATAATGTGTCACTTGAATTCTAAAGTAACAGATAATACCGAACAAAAACCCGAGTTGTATTAGGAATGGAATATTTCAAAAGAAAAAATTCGTGACAAAATCAACAAACTTATTTAAAATAAATTTTATTTCTCAATAAAATTTATTTTCTCCAACACATGTTAATTAAAATCCCCCCATATCATCTTAATGATCACATGTTTCACAATGTACAACAAAACATTAAAAAAAAATTAATAATAATAATCCTTCTTAATTAGCATCCACCCCTTTACAAATGGCATAATTTCGATGCTACATATTACGGCTTGCAGTCCACAAAAAATGACCGCGTAAATCTATTATCGGCTACATAGGTCGGTCAGTTTCACCATATCGAACATTTCATGCCAAGACCATTGCATGTTAGAATAAGGCTTTTGTAGCGATCCAGATACTCCTGCATGTAATAAAATCAATGCCTTTGTCATCAAGATCCATCCCCTTTATTTTTTTTAACCACGTCGTTTCAAAATGCGAAATTTACCAACTCACCGTTATGTTGCTGTCGTACGAATAAAGCATCCCTTTCTTGTCGTATTCGTGCCGTTTTGCAGGATCGCTCAACACTGTTCCCAACACAGTTGAGGAAAAAAAATTCAATGTAAGTCGCGTTTTATTACTACATATATACAAAGTTGAGACAACAGGCTGTTGACTTAACGATAAGGCTCAAGTATTTGAATTTATCTCGAAAAATTAAAGATCTTTACATGCACCGACTGATTACTAAATCGATCATTATTACATCTATTGGCTAATTACAATTGCCATCTGTCACCAGTAAAGAATTTACAGTAGAACATCTAATATGGTTAAATTAGTTATGTTCCGACTTACCCTACGCATTCACAACAAGGCTATTATCTATATATCCCGACGTGCAAAAAAGTACACTTGATATAAGGTTCGAATATGCAACAGGTACCATGATTCGGACACGATTCTTACCACATGCGTTTCTTAATGTTGGTTCGAAGTTTTTTTGGGCCGATGTTTCCTATTTTTCTAGGCTTCGAAAAAACCATAATTTTTAGGCATGTAAAGAAACATAATTCATTAGGTTTTCGCCATGTCAAATTATCTGGCATTCGTCACAGCTCGAAGTCGGTAATTCAAATTGACTCCGTCAATGATACTTCAAATTATAATTCTAAATTTCCAACTAACAATTTACCAGCGGCAAAAAAAAAAAAAATTCCGAAATTACCCTGATAAGCTTCATTGATATCTTGAAATTTTGAAGTGGCGGCGTCTTCATCCTTCTGTTTATCAGGATGCCATTTCTGGGGGATAACATAAATTTTATAAAATAAGAACAACACACCAAAATCAAAATTAAAAAAAAAAAAAAAAAAAAAAAAATTACTAGGAAAATTGTAATAACAAAAGAGAGAGGGAGAAATTGAATACCAAAGCAAGACGGATATAATTGGAACGAATAGATTCATCGGAGGCATCGTAATCAACCTCTAATATTTTATAATAATCCTACACCACCAAATTAATTCCTGCACTTATCAATGCTGCTAACAAAAAAAATTATCTACATATATTCAAATAATAAAACAATTAAAATTGAGAAAACAATTGTTGTACCCTGGGTTTGGATAAAACATCGAAGAAATCGAAGTTTACATGAGGAGGAGGAGGAGAATCTTTGTTTGATTCTTCTTCGTCTTCAGCCCGTTCCAAATCGTACCACTCGTCCCACATCATTTTTCCACCGCCACAATTCTTTTTTTTTTTTTTTTTGATTTTTTTGATTTTTTGATTTTTGAACAGATTTTGCGCAGAAGATTTTGTAAAAACTCGAACAACAACAACAATAAATAATTGGATAAGGTACACTCGCTAATACGAGGAGAAGCCACGCGAGACCCGATAGAAAATGGATTGAAAGAATGTTTTAAATGAAATTGATAAATTCGTTTTAAGAAAATGGATTGGGAAGAATGTAATTTCTAATTTTTGAATAAATGTGGACTGTGTTGTAAACCCTCGTATTCTAAATTTTATTATTCGTCTTCTCATGTGTATTATATATATATATATATATATATATATATATATATATATATATATATATATATATATATATAATATAATAAATTTTCTGAGATAATTATATTTTTGGTCCCTATATTTACCACCTAATGAAATGATTTTTGTTCTCAAAGATTTTCCACTATGATTTTAGTCCTCCAACTTACCATTTTTTCACAATTTTGGTATTCTGGACAGAATCGTCACGTCCACACGATTTGTTCGACCCTACACGCGGTGAAAAACACTGGGTGGGTCTTCTGCTGCAACGTGAATCTTTTTTATATTTTATAATAGATTCCCCGCTAGGATTTACCTTTAGGGGTTTTAGAAAAAAAAAAAACACGTGGCAGCAGAAGACCCACCCGGTATTTTTAACCGGGTGTAGGGTCGAAGGAACCCGTCCACACATAACATATTAACATCCATTGGGCAGTCAAAAAAATTTGCTGGAATACACCTACCCATTTCATATTCTTCTCTCCGTCTATTTCCCTCTCCCAAATTCCTAGTTCCTATTTTTCGTAAACCCTAACAAACGTAACTTCCATCTATATATCCCAAAATTAAGGTGAAATAAAGTAATGTTTTGTGCTGCTAAGTAATTTTGTGAAGATGATAAGCAATGTACCCTTCACATTTTCAAGAGTTTGAATCATTTAATGGTTACGAAAATTGGCTTGTTCTAAATCCATCCATCTAAAAAGGGTTTACAAGTAAACGTAAGACATTTAATAGTTACCGTTTATCAATTTGTTTTCAAACATTTGTGAAAAATCAAGGATTATTTAAATCTTTCTTAGGAGGGAGCACTTCATTTAGAGAAAAAGTTATAATCAAAACTAAGTTGACAGTTGATGTTTCTACATGGAAAAATTTCAAGAAAAACGCATTGCTTTGTTTAGATTACTTCATCGAATAAATAATTGTCAAATGTCAATTGAAGAACAATGCTCGATAGTGAGAAAGAAACCATTCAATATGGGGCTACTGGGATTTAGCTTTATTTCACCTCAATATGGAGAGAATGGTGTGGAACGGTTTGTTCCAACTTATTTTTGGTTGCCAAATGGACATCACGTTAGGCGCACGTGACTGTTTCATCTAACTTAACAGCTTAGTTTGACGGACGACCAAAATTGTAAGTTTAGGACTAAAATTATGGAGAGAAATGTTTGAGGACGAAAATCATTTTAGGTGACAAGTATGGCGATAAAAAATGTAATTATTTCAAATTTTCTTTTTATGGGAAAATATAGATAATATAGGGTAATTACGGCCATCCCTGAGGTAAGGTCAAATAGCGAAAAAATTTCTTCATGTTTGAGTAATTACAATCACCCATCAACTATGAATTTTCTTACACGTCCACCCTTATGGTGTCAAATTAAACATAGATTCCGTGAAAATGTTCTTTAGTTTGTACTCGTTTTTGTGCAAAAAAATCAGTTTCTGATACACCACAATCTGATATTTACAAACAAAGAGATACATCTTGTTTTAAAATGTGGATCCCAATGGAGTAAAACAGGTACAAACCTGAGAATAGTTCACACAATCTAAAAGATTTCTACTAACATTGACATCGCAATGGTGGTCGTGTAAGAAGATTCATAGTTGATGGAGGTAGTTGTAATTACCCAAACATTAGAGGTTTTTTCGTAATTTGACCTTATCTCAAGGGGTGCCCGTAATTTACCTAATAATATATGAACTTCTCATATTGTGGAGAAGAGTTGCCGAATCAAATTATCGGGTTTTGGGCGCATGTTTCAACAGGAATTTATACAACCATTTTTTTTTTCTAAAAAAACCATTGCCTGACGCCGCAACCGATGCATATTTACTATTGATCTTCACACACCAATGTTGGTATGTGCGCGCCTATGAATGGTAAAGATCTACCCAATGTATTTCACCGGTATAGCATATTATAAACGAGGCAATCTTTTTTTCTTCCATTATGACTGATAAGTTTAAGATTTTCCCTATGTCCCATGTTATATGTCTTTTTATGGTGATATTTTGTCCCAAATTATTTGTCATTTTAGAGTTCTAATAAAGCATTAATTTTGCCCCTTTGCGCCTTATCATTCTTAATTACTCCTAATTGAAAAATCTACGCATATATTATTTAAAGAGTTTTCTTCATATGCGCGCAACCACCAAAAACGACATCTAATATGCGAGGGAGGAAGTATTGTTAAGTGATAACAATTGTAAGCGGTAACCTCTTTGAATTAGATGAATTTAGATGAACCAAATTTAAACTAGACAACATATGCCGCAAATTAGGGGGAAAGAAAAAAAAATATTGGGCAACTAGAAAAAATATCTGAACAAGTAGAGCATGCTAACGCCAAATCCAACTATACACTGTTACAGTGAAATATCCATAGAAAAATAAATTAGGATAGGCCGTACAAAATATTATATACAGAAACTTGAACACCCTCATTGAGCCACACTAGTTGTGCAAGTTGTACACATTCGAAGTAAGCCGTGGTAAGCTCCTCGTACCTAGGACTTTTGTTACACGAGTTCGAATAAGAATATTCTCTTAGCAATGTGTGGCGGCACCGTATTTTCTTAATTGGTTGCAAAATTAAAACTAGTTTGAAGGCCTCTCTAGGGCTGACCAACCAAATCTTCCTTTGCGGAAGTCCGACAAAATACGAAATGCTGCTTGGTGAGTGTCTCCGTTGAATAACTTAAGAGCAAGCTTCTCGACAAAACTGCAATTTTTTCAATAAATTCCAAACGGTCAATATTTAGATTATGGACCGAACACATTTGAAAGAAATTGCTAGATGTCGAATGTTTTCGAATGTGAGTGCCTTTTCTGCAGAGAAACAATTAGACTTCATATTAGATGCTATATGCAACACAAAACTTACTTTCTACCAGCCCGACCATCTGCCTCGATCTTGTAGCGGTTGTAAAGAGCTTTGTTACCTGTTTCAAACAAGCGATTGTCATTAAGAGGGATTCTTGGAATCCGATAACGGGAAACTGCCTTGAAATAATTTCTAGTTTTTTTTTTTTTTTTTTTATTATTATATTATAGGGTCCGAAATGGTAGCCCAAACGGTGAATTCCATAAGATATCCGAGTTTTACTGCCACGTACATAGTAAATAGACAACATACCTACTGCTGGAAGGCGTGCCAAAATCTGCACGAGAATTGCTGCAACTTCAGAAAAGTCATAAGACCTCTCTCCAATGTCGTCACATATGGCAAGTTTAATAGCAGCTGATTGATCGTTGATCCTCATCGGAATTATACCAGGAGAATCCAACAATTCCAAGTCCTTTCCAAATCGAACCCACCTTTCACAGACGTAAACCAACATTAGAATGTACAAGTTGGTTAAATTAATCATGGATTTTAACTAACTATGTCTTTGTTTTCTTCCAAGTTTGTGCTTTATGATTGACAAGGGAAAGGGTAGAACATACTTTAGCTCCCTCGTAACACCTGGCCTTGGAGCTGCAGGACACATCCGACGCTTAAGCAACCGGTTTATCAGAGATGATTTACCAACATTCGGATATCCTACTATTCCAGCACGAACCTGTAAAATGACGAATGAATCCGTCGTACAGGTAACTGATAATTAGCTCATGCGCAACCAGACAGAAAACTTCGATTGCCTTAATTTTCATCTTTTTTTCTAATTGAATCCCAAATTAGATTTTTTTTTTTTTTTTTTTTTTTTTTTATGAAAAGGAGAAAAGATTTGGTTGAGTTAGCAAATCTACTAATTGCAGGACATAATGCTCGACCCCCAGTCTTCTGAAAAAAACATGAACCTAAATCATCTAAATATATCAAAAATACAATTATTTGCAAGAACATGAGTTTGAAACGTTATCGACTGCTTATTGTCACAACTGGCAAAAACCATTTCCAAGAAACTAAATAGAAATTGGTCAACGGAACTGAACATCTAATCGGAGCTTCAAAAGTGTCACAACAGAATCCACTAAGGCCCCGTTTGGTTGGCAAGATAAGATTAGCCAAGATAAGATTAAATAATCTAATGAAACCCAATTATTTTATTGGAGCTCGCAAAAAACTCACTAAAAGGCAAGATAAACCAAGATTATATAATTTTGGCAGGTCGACCCATAAATTTATTGGGGATACCAAACATCAAATTAAGTCCAACTATTTAGTTAATGATGGCTTATCTTGGCAACCAAACGGGGCCTAAGGCGTTTACAACATAATAATCAAGAAACTTACAGGACGGGGAAGTAGTCCTTTGGATTTGCGCTTGATGTTTACTCCGTCGGCCAATGCCTTTGCTAACCTAGTTAGCTTCAGGCTTCCCTGAAGTTACAAAATAATATTTATCCAGTTATCATTTAAAATTACCATATTATTGTTGCATGCAGTGATATAGTCGACAATTTCAAGGATGTAGCTTTAAATACCATTCCGAGCTGTCCATTGGCAAAGATCACTTTTGTCCCCTGCCTGGCATAATAACTTGCCCAAGCATTTCGATCAGATGCGGATATCATGTCTTCTCGATTCAAAACGATAATCCTCTTCCTATTTCCCAACCATAAATCCATCTATTCATGAAAGTCAAACCAAAATGAATACCAAGACATCGTAATAATACCGAAAATATTTACTAGCATAATATATAATATTAAGGCTATCAGATGCTATAAGAGTGCACCTTGGTTTTATTACATTGGGCGAAATCGAAAAATCTGTACATGCTAAAAATATTAGATTTGTTTATCATTCTCAAAATCTTTTGGTACCACAAATTCAAATAGTTTCGAATGTCTTCCTTCAGAAACGTTACAAATGGGAGAAAGAAAAAAATGGTGTATACGTTCATATAACAATTTGGTGACACGAGCATCTTCACCCAATTCATATGCAAAATAAACGTGAAATGAACACTTAAATTGCAGTTAGAAAGAAGAGTAAGGTTTCCCCAAACAAGTTTCTTGCATGAAAAAACCAACTAAAAGTTCATAATATCTCATATCATAAACGCCAATACATAATAAACCGAAAATATTAAACCTGTGGATGGCTGGTGGCCAACGGTATTCTAGCATCTCGAACTTCAATCACAACATCCATCAATTTCAGCTGGTCCTTGAGTTCTTTTTCGGTTTTTCCAATGTGACCAGGATACCACTATTAGATTGCCCGAACAGTAAAATTACAAAAAAATTGAATGTCAGATTCTACAACCTATAATCGAAACGGCAATTGCAAAACGGTCGGTAGTGAAGTCCACACCTTATTCATACCTGAACGGGACGTAATGCCTTCGTCCAGTGACAAATATCAGCTTCTAATTCCGCCCAATCGAACTCTCCGGGGTCAATATCCAGTTTGGAGTTCTCCATTCCATTCCATCCCGTATTTTTTCCACCAACAATCTGCAATTTTTGTTTTGGGGTAGTATTTTGTAAATGATTATTATATCCAACACAAAGAAGAAATACTGAATGTAAAAAGTAAAATGATATATACCAAAAGGAAAATCTGCTAGAAATGAATTCAATTTCTGTGTTAGGTTAAGAAATTGGTACACAGACGCAACAACAAACTGAATTAAGAAATAGCTAGTTCGTCTTGCCTGGATGGTGGGGGCAGTGGTGGAAGGATGCGCGGCGGGCAGAGAGGCGGACGGAGAACGACTGTGACGGAAGTGGAGTAAGTTTCCGGCGGCGAGTGAGACGGTTGGGCTGTTAAGCCAGACACCGGAAATCTGAGCTGCCATCGCCAATTCTCTCCGGGAGGGGAGAGGATATGTGGAGTAAAAAATAATTATTTATAATTAATAAAAATGAATATCGTAGTGATTATTTTGCTATCTTCGACGGAGGGAATAAAAGCGCGTTTTTCTCAGATTGATTTTCATTTGAAGAGTCGTTTGTAGCCAAAATGCGTTTTTCTCAGATTGATTTTCATTTGAAGAGTCATTTGAATTGTACTTAGGAATGGAAATTGGATGGAAACGATCTGATTTGTTTTTTTACACATTATTTTTCATTCTCAATTATGTGAAATCCAATTTCGAAAAAACAATGATCAGAATTGGTATACATAGATTTTGATTTGTTAATTGTACTTAGGAATGGAAATTGGACGGAGCCCGATCTGATTTGTTTTTTTACACATTCTGTTTAATTCTCAATTATGTTAAATCCAATTTCAAAAAAACAATGATCAGAATTGGTATACATAGATTTCGATTTTCCATCCAATCTTAATTTTCAAATGTAAATCTAGAAAAAATCCTTTTTCCCAAAAATTACACGTACAATAACAATATTATTATGTAGTATGTACTGTACTTCACTTCCAAAAAAATAAATTTTACTTCCAAAAAATATTAGAAGAACTTCTCCGAAAATTCTGACAATAGGATATAATCCGTCCGATTCCCACCTCTAAGTATACCTATTGTAAATGAATATGTTTTTGTAACTAAAAATAGGACACCCTTTCGTTTTCATTTGTTAATTCTTTCTCTTTCCCTTCTGTTTTTTGGGCTTTGAAGCACAACAATATATTAAAATATCGCGCATAGTACCCGCAGGAAACGTAAAATATTTCACAGCACACAGACACACTCACAAAATCCGATTCTGCACAATGTTCCGTCTTCAACACATGATTGAATCCGAAACTTAGCAGAGAAAATGCATGCACGAGTTGTCACTTGTACGACATAATTGTATCCAGGTAAGTAGTGAGGCAAAATCAAACCATCATTATATGGCGTTTTTTGCATTAAAATGGGGAAAATTACAACAAGGTGCCTCCAGACTAAGACAAACCTCAAAAGTGGGAACTAATCAATTTATGTACATTATCCTGCACTCACTAATTAGTCAAAATATCAGTCAACAAAACTGCTGCCCAATCCAACCTACCGTCTTATTTCACCTTGGACAGGTCTCGTCAGAATTCTCGCAAAATAATTCCGAGTCTCTGGTAAAATACGTTGGATCAGCTGAGTATACCTGCGCATTCAGTTACACAACAAATACATCACCATAATACACATTAAAGACTATTTAAATAAATAAATTAAAAAAAAATTGAAGGTGAAAGTCAAACATACCATGGCATGATACATAACTTGTCATACTTTTCCAGGATGAATAGAATCGAAGCATGTCTCAAAGACAACGCATTAAACGCCTCCGATAACTCAAACATGAGAGACACGTTTTCCACTGATATGTCCTTTAGAAGATAAAAATAAATTATCATAAACATAAGACAATAATAAACATTTATTTTATTTTTCTTTTTATGTGAACTCACCTGTGCAATGGCATATTCACAGAGACGCTTCAAACCCTCCAATAGATACTGATCGGCAGCACTCAGAAGATCCTGTGCGATATCCACATTGACATCGACAGATCCTGTGTATATATATCTGCAACCAAAAATAAACCAGAGATCAGCATTTACCGAGAGAGAAACGAGAATTGATTTACAATTTCATAGGAAAGCAAAGAATTGGAGATGAAAGTTGTGATACATATATTTCACCTCATCATCAATTCAAAAACATCCCATCTGATATTAGGAATCTCTATGTCTTTGGCGTCTCTCTCCTGCGATATTTCAGCAAGTTTTTAGAACATAAACAGAACCAGCCAAGCACAAAGAAAAATCATTCCCCCGTAATTTTCATTCTCACCAGACCTTCAGAATACAATTTCATCTAAAGATTACGTTTTTAACAAGAATCGTTCAAAAAATAGACGTTTTCCCTAATACAAGGTTAAATCTTGATTCCCCAACTTAAGATATATTTTGGTTATATATTACAGAATCACTATTTTTTATTATTTTTTTTTAGTATTTGGATGTTTCTCAAAATAAAATGTCAATAATGTAATTGATGACATAACAGGTTGACCCAAACGGGACAACTAAGATCTAACGCTTGAACTATCATGACAGTTCAATTCCTTAGTGAAATCTCTTAAAAAGGCTCCACAAGATATATATATATATATATATATATATATATATATATATATATATATATATATATATATATATATATATATATATACGTCTTTCTACAGGATACATGCCCTTAAAGAAGGGACGAGAGGAAGCGAAGCATAGTCCCTGATACTTTGGTGAAACATAAAATATAAAATATACTGTTTTATAGACAAAACACAATTAGAAAATAGTACATGTATTTAAGAGAGTCTCACCCGGTAACCACCATCAAACATAGCGCGAAATGCATCAGAAGAAGCAAGCAAGCAAATTCTGTGTGCATAGAACCGTTTTCCTTCATAATAAAGACAAAAATGATAAGTTGGTGGTAAGAAATTGGACAAGACGAGCAAGAACATAGAAAGCATGCAAGGATCTTAAGACAGATTTCCACCTTCGACTAAAAATGTCACATCAGATAATGTAGGACTATTTACATACTGCTCGCCCAAGTACACCTGCACCAAAATGTTGAACTGTTACAACAAAACACCAGAATGAAAATTGACTACTTTGGACCTCTAAAAACGCTATGAAAATAAGCTTTTCTCCTGTCCAAAGAGATTGTTACTAGTCCTGGATGCAGCAAACTACTGCAATCCAAAGATGAAATGAATTTTGGAGGAAAATGCTTTCATTTGTGTTACAAGATATTCAAAGAGTTGATGGGATGTCTCCAAGGCATTGCACACAATTACTAGAAGAAATTTACCACAAGTGACTTTGGAACATACCAAAATAATAATATTGAAAGAATATAAGGAAAGCAACAAAAGTGTCGTCAGAATTCAGTACAAGGGATGTACTTCAAAAAGACCAAAATTGTCAATTTCCATAATGGTTTCAGCTTAAAGTCGCTATCACTCGTGACTAACAGGGAAGTGAAGATAAAATTTTAAGCATAATTGTGCAACATTTCAGAAGTGTAGAGAAAAATTCAGGACAGAGAATTTCTAATATAAGCTTTTTAGGCAACTCTCACTGTTAAGTTGTAACATAATAGCAATTGATATTCCTTTTTCTCTAGTTTAAGAAAATCTTCTCCGACATTTTTACTGAAATATGAGTATATTTCAATGGTAAATAATACTATAATATGGCCCAACCATTGAACTGACTGACCGATTCAACCAATATAATCAGAGATAGCAAATTGTCACCTGAGGTATAGGAGAAGGAGGAGCTGCATCAATAGGAGAAACTGAGCTTGCTTTATTGGCTAACCTACATAAGGCCATAGAACTATCTCTTTGGTGCTTTGAGTTAGTGGATTCCAAAAGCTCCAAAAGCAACGCCAATCCTGCAAGAATATAAGGTGCAAGTCTGTGAGACACAAGTCTGTGCAGGTTGTTGTGATGCCAATTTTATGAGCTAATTTGGCAAATAGCATACCGTTGTTATCAATGAATGTGGTCCTTTGATCATCTGGAGAACAAAGATGAGCGAGAGCAAGAGCCACGCGTCTTTTAACATTTTTTTCTCCCTCACGCATCATGAACAATAAATGACTCAATACCTGCCCCAGGAAAATATTAACCAAGTTCAAGATCCATACTAGAAGCAATTAAACAGTAACAAGAAAGTAACAATAACCAATTAAGGCTTAACTACTAAGGCTTAGCCTAGTTGGGGGTTCGAATACCTTTGGGTGCTAAGCCCGTGTTATAAGGCCAAAAAGAAAGTACGAAGAGAAAAAAAAAAAGAGTACCAATAGCAGCTCAACTATGCACCACATAAAGGTTTTATATATATATAAGTTTCAAATGATTCTGCTTTAACTATTTCACATCCTACCTATCTTTTATTTCTCGAAACATAATTTTGTTAAATAAATTATATGAAATACAACACTATGGTCATATTAAAAACAACTGGAAGTAACTCACCCGCCCATGAATCTTCTCTTCAAGTCTCTTTAGCGTCTTGGCTACACAATCCCTAGTAGGCTGCAGCAAATAGAAAATGAGTAGATATATCACCCACATGTATCAAGGTATAATATCATTTAGATTAACCCAGTTGGCGATATTTCTCTAATAGAAAAGATAATCAGTTGGGCTCAGGATTGTACTTGGACAATAAATTCACCATCTTGAAGTTTCTGAATACCCCCGACCCTAATAAGATCTGCAACATTATCCTACAGAGGAGAGAGTGAAGAAATAAAGGAAAAGAAGAACAAGAAAGTATAGCAAGTCCAGCCAAAAAACTGGGCAAAGCTTTACAGATATGACTAAACAATTATCTGCAATTTGCAATACCTCATTATCTGCGAGCCCATAAAGAGCAAATGCAGCATTATGTTGCAAAGATCCATTTTTGGATTCAAGAAGCTTCAGCAACGGTACTACTCCACCGCTGTGGGCAATACCAGCCTGATTATGTGGGTCCTGCGACGGCGTTAAAATTAGTATTTAGTGCAGAAAATAGATAAACAAATAAAAGTCAACAAGAATCATTTGGAATATAAATGGATGTGCGAAACTAATGGGACAAAAAGAATGCCGAAAATGTTACCTGAGCTAATCTTCCTAGGGCAAATGCTGACATTTCTCTTAATTGTGCATCTGATGACTGGAGCATTTCTATGAGAGGAGGGACAGCACCTCTTTGAACAATATGCACCTGTAGAAGAATCACACCAGAATTTGTGAGTAATGATCGTTTTGGGGCTGAAAAAGCAACTTTCTTGTATAAATAATTAGATTAAAGTAGAAAAGCATTGTCTTGGTCAACCTTACAGTCTGAATCTGTTGCAGCAAATTGCCCAAGAAGCAGAGCAGCTTCTCTTTGGCTCTCCGAACAGCAGGAGCTGTTATTCAGAAATGTCGGATTAATACTTCAAGTGAAAAACAAAAGCAGTCTTAAACAAAATTGATAATTCCAAAGGATTGATGAAAAGTGACTCGTGAATTGGATCCTCTAGTTAATATTGTGCATACTGTGGAGACAAATCAGACTAAGCAATATAAAAGCCAGGAGACATTATAAAAGTATTATTCCACAAAATCTTCTTCAATGTGTATATAGAGGTCAGAGGATCAGCTCATTCGATCACTTCCACCACATTTCACCCTCTACTACAACAAGAAATTAGGCAATCACTATAGCCATTAGCAAAAGTCAAACGTGAACACCATAGGTTCAATGCAAACACAGTAAACTAGAACCCCATCATCAGCTATATTTTACTTTGAAATCATAACCTGATTTATGTCACTCCTATCAAAAACAGCACCTTATTTATCAAGCAATAACATGGGCAAAGTCAAATCTCTCTACCAGATTTACCACTTCAACTAACAACACAAGAACAGCGGTTTAGATATCAAGAGTCGAGCAAAATATGAATGCTTAACTTGTGCGAAATTTATTTCATTCCTCTCTATTTCCAAATAAAAGAAAGACAATTAAGTATTTTGAACTATAAAACTAGAGAACATTTTCAAATTGGTGAGACACACCAAATTTTAATAAGTTATCATCATGTAATCACTTCACACAAGACATACCATGGTTGAGCAATAGAACTTATCAACCACATCAAAAAGGAACAAAGAATCAACTCCAATGAGATATACTACCAAGAAGGAAATAGTGATGAACAAAAACAAACATCACGAAAATGATTTCATAGATACAACACGTTATGAAGGGTGCCATAAAACCAATGCTGTTATTTTAGCTCTGGTCAAATAACAAAACAAGATGGTGTTGGTGTTCAAGGAGGGGTTAACAAACCAATGCCCACAAGGTTTTTAACGAGGCCCCCATGTACTTTCCTATTTTATTGCAGGAATAAGAAAATATTTTTGGCTAAAAAGAAAAAAAGAAAAGATAGGCAGCCGCCAGCTTCTCTAATTAATTAAAGCTCAGTCTTTTCTTTAATGTGATGAAAGACAAGATCCTTGCCAGAGAAGTTTTCAGCTGAGAATACTGGATTTCTAACATAGAGCAGATCTTACCGAAGTAACCCGATGACAGGTTGCAGAGCTCCAGCAGCAAGAACTTCCTTCTTAATGTTTGGAGATGAGTGGACCAGATTACCGATAACACCAACCTGATAGTTTGAATAATTAATTGTATGAGTTCGTATAAAATCTGAATCTCCAAATAATTCACAATTAATATTAAACTGCTATGAAGTACAGAAAATATAAAATAGTAGCAAACCGCTTCATAATGTATGGCAGCATCCTCAGACCGCAGCATTAGTATAAGCGTTGGTAGAGCATTGCATTCCACAATCTGAAAACAGTAAGAAATTAAAGAAGGTACAAGGGGAAAAAAAAAGATACTCCAAAAGTTAATGAAGTCAAATAACCTGATTTTTGTTCTTATCGTTTTTAAAAGCAAGGGTTCGAAGGGCTCCAGCTGCTGCTCTCTGCACCTTTGCATCAGCAAATTCGAGCAATTCAACAAGAGGAGGGATACCACCCTCAATTCTGAAAGCATCATTCAAGTTTACAAGGCAGGCACAACATATTTATCCAATCATAAAAGTACTCAACAAGACCAACCTAACACGGGTTTTAATGCTACTATTCTCATGCGCAAGATTAGTGATTGCATCAGCTGCTCTCCTAATAACACCATTTACCACCCGAGAGTTTGGAACCTCGCTATGCCTCTTTAACAGATCTACAAGAGGGGGTAGAGCTCCGGCATCGACAATGAGTTGTTGATGCTCTGGCTGTCAAACACAGGTGGTAGGCAGACAAACCATTATAAGTGGTATGAAATCATATAAGATCATATTTAAGCAATAAGTAACAGGCACTAGATCTTTCTAGTCGCGATTCATCCTTCCATAAAAGATATCTAAACAGTAAATCAGGTCGGAAAAACAACAATATTACCTATCGTTACGAAAAGTTTATCGGCCTAAATGCAACACAAGACTTGATGTGCTTAGCATTTTTGATAACATTAAAAACTAAAGCCTGACCTTTATATGTTTACATATTTAGTAACATTATTAAATTCAGCAATCAAACAGTTGAAAAATATTTCGTGAGTGTGCATCTTTCTAAATTTAAATCGGGGAAAAAAGAAAGAGAACAACTAGTAAAGGCCTTAAACAGTCTTAAGTTTTCTCCATGGTTCATGCCCAAAGAGACAGGATACCATACACCGTTGGTCTCAGGCAGCAAGGTCTTATTGTATGAATACACCAACAACACCAGGATTGGCTAACTTGCCACAAAGAAGCAGAACTTAACTGACTTAATAATTAAAAAATGGAATCCATCAGACTTATAAGACACAATAATTAATATCTTGGCACATTACCGATTCATGTTTCCCAATTTCAGAGCAGGATCCTAATAACTCAAGCACAGCCAAGGAACAACAACTTAAAACATTACTTAAATTTGCTTAACTAGGAAAGCAAAAGAACCACGAAAACATAAAGAACAATAACTCTGAAGTAAGAGCAATTACTTTAATGGCTAGAAGTCCAAGAGTGAAGGCACTTCCTTTCTCCACTTCGTGCTCGTACAACCTCGGACCACTTTCTATCTCTGTCACCAACGGCGGAGCCTTTAGATGCTTTACCAGAACTGGAACTGCCGCACAGTCCACTATCGCATTCACTATGTCCTCTGCAAACACACATGCATAATTCCCTCACAAATCATAAACTCAAAATCCAGTACCACTTAAAAAGACTTACCCAGGCATAAAAAATCGAATTGATTAAACAATTCACACAAAAAGGGCAAGTTTCTGCACTAAGTATATCCTCTACAACCACAGCCGCAAAAGTATTAACACAATTAAAACCCTAAAGTTCAAATACAGCACATGCAGACTGAAGGAAACAATTAATCATGCACAAAAACAACTCACTGAACCAAAAAACGAACAACAGAAACATTGAAGGAATCCTATGATTTTTTTTTATCTTTTATTCTAATTTTCCGACTTCTCCAGTACCGTTTTTGGCGAGCTCGGAAAGGACGTGAATTGCGCGTTTGACGGACGCGCGATCCTGCTCGGCGGAGGAGGCAACGGAGTCGAGGATCTCAACTTGAGTGCGAATTTCGGTCACGAGATCTTGCTGCGAATCGGAAGGCGATTCACCGCCGATCCTGCCGCGATCTTCGCCGGAATCCTCGTCGAGTTTCCGCTTCAAGCTCCTCCGAGAACTCGTCGCCGATTGCTCGCGGTGGCGCCGCCCGGAGTTCTGGTTCTGGTTCTCCATGGAGAGAAGGGGATATCCGATGGGGGAGAGATTAAATGTTTAGTGTGTGAAATGGTTTTTCGGTTTGTCGGAGAGGTTGAGTGCGAGTGAGGGTAATTTGGGGATTACACTTCTATTATGTGGGGGGCTAATTTTTACGGGGAGGGGGGCGTGTGATTTATTGGAGCAAAACCCAAACTTTATTCAAACAATAATTTTGAACCTCTCTCTCTCCCGCGTTTCATTAAAAAAAAACATACCAAAAGTGCTAAACTTAAAATTAATTCTCACCAAACGAAGTACATTAACTTCACAAGACACCATAAATTTTATGTAAAAAATTATTAAACTAATAAAATATACCATGGTTATAGTTTCACTTAGGGTGGTAATTGGCATGGGATTTTCGATTTCCGTAAATTTCGATACAAAATTTTCAGATTTTGAAGCAATATTTTTCATTTTAATTTTGAAAGTGTTTATTATTTCGGTCTGATCCATCCGATTTTCATCCCTAATGAGAACGATGAAAATAAGAAATTAAAATATTCAACAATATTTTTTTTTTGCTTATGACCATCTTTTTTTATACATATAAGAGTCCATTTGGGTGGAGGGGGTTTGATTTGGGGAAGGAGATTTGAAATGACCTCAATTTGGAGTCATTTGAAATCCACCATAATTACTCAAAAAACAACTAAAAATGGGGGATGTAGATTTGAAATTCCTTGTGAAATCCCTCAATTTAAACAAGTTAAAGGGATTTGTTATTATGGATTTGAAATCTTCCCTCCATCCAAATGGACCCTAAAGGAATTCTCTGTAATTCAATTCGAAACACATGGATGTCCAACTGAGACCTATAAGATCGATCAATAGAAAAACTTTATATTTATCAATCATAAATTTATATGATTTTGTTAGTCTAGGTTTCACAAAAATTGTGCATGTGGTGGATGCTCGGGTATGAGTGGACCACAATCAAATATTGTGGGTGCATGTTTAATGTACTATAAGGTTAGGGTTTTTGTTTTCCCTAGCACCAATTAGTTTTAGGGTAATTGATATTATCTGAGGTTCTACAAATAGTATCAAAGCCAAGATCACGAGTTTGATTTCTAACGAGAACAATTGCGGAACGAATATTGTTAGCGGTTCAACATCAATTGCCCACATAGCGCGCCAATTAATTTTAGAATAACTGATAGGGTGTCTGAGGTCCTACAAATTCCTAACAAATGGCACAACCATTACTTTATTCAAGATAATTTTTCACTAAGAGATGCATATGAATCCTTAATATATTCCTTGGAGTTTTTGTAGATACCAACAGTTTTCTTATTTATGTATGTTTTCATAGAAACAAATATCAATTAATTAAAGTGAAGGCTTCTTGGAAAATCGTTATTTATACTTCTTATTTGTACATAGGAGTTGTGATAGTTTTTAATGGAGTAATCTCGTATAAACCCATGACACAAGAATTTAATTTATTTTTTCTTTGGCCAAAAATTAAATTCAAAAAGCAACATTAAAAAAATATTCTCTCAAAATTTGACTCAAATTTATTTGACATCCGAATTTTGGGATAAATCATCAATAAATAGTCCAGATAATTGATTATTAATTTGGTTGTCAAATCAAAATTTATAAGAATTTTGGGTTTTTCAAAGATGGTAACTAGGTTAATTGGATTATCTTTTAAGTAGCTAATCGGGCCCAAAGAAATCAATTGGCAACTATCAAGCCCATTTATCCAAGTTCCAAGTTATGAAAAAGTAGTTGGTGCCTATAAAACGTAAGTCTTCAGTACATGCAAAAGACAGACTTACACATACACACATATCAAGTCTCAAGTTTTCGCATCGAATTTATAACATACCGGGATTCAAGTTGTTTGTGATTTTTTCAGTAAATTTTGGAGGGAATTACTGATTTGATTCAAGAACACGCTTCAAGCCCTTCAATTAAATTAGGAAAAAAGAATCATGAAGTTCCCCACAGATTGTAATCCATTTTGTTTTGATAAGTATATTTATTTTTTTCTTCATATTTTACTAGTCTCGTAATTATATTTTGTTGGAATGGAATTGTTGGCGAACAAGGACATTTACAATGTCATTTCACATAAGACACTGGCGCGTAGGTAATAATGAAACGCTTGTGGCCTCAAATAAATCAATATCATTTTCTTTCATTGGGTAGCTTATGAGGGAATTAAACCGACCACCATCGTTGTCGAGTTAATTGCATTCGGCTCCTCTATAATGTAGAAAAATAAAATCACAAAGTGAAACTTGTTTCGCGGTGTGAAATAATTCTCGATCACCAACCACAAATTGACGAAGTTTAAGGCAATTTTACCTTGTTAATCATTAGAAAACTTAGTAAGTAGTTGGTGTCATATTATCTTATGAATATAGTGTATCACATAAACGGTATTAAATGTAAACATTCGAAGGTGAGAGCCACGGTCCGTGTAGTTTGGACCAAATTTTATAATATTTGAGCTAAAGATGATCCCACTAGACTAAGCGCACAAGAAAAAATTACGTATAGGAATTTTGAGATAGAAATCTTCTAGAAGGATAATAAGTTCTTATTGTATTGTAGAGATTTCTAAATTTCTCATTGTGTTTTAGTTTCTAGAATATGTTCAAAATAACCTCAGTGCTCTAGAAAGCCACTCCCAACCATAGAGGATGAAATCAATCCACCATCCATTAGAAAATTGAATCAGTATAAATGTATAAAAAAAATCACATTTTAAGTATATCTTTTAGCTTGTTTTATCAATATATCAATCTTTTTTTCCACCTATACTCTTTATAAGAATTATAAATTCCTTTTGTTATTTGGGAATTGGTAGTCCGAGCAATTTCTGGAGAAATATGAAACGGGGATGAACAAGAAGAAAAACACGAGAATTTTGGAGTCGATGTTCGGAACTTGAATATAGGGACTTAGGGAGATATTTTGATATTTTTGGAGGCCACTCCGGCATTGTATAGAGTAAGGCCAAAGCAGGCCATAATTTTCTAAAATAATTGACAAACTGGAACTGAATAAATCTCACGTATACATATAACAATCTACTCTACTACTATGGGATTAGACATGAATTGAAGACCTAGTATACACCGCAATGAAATGGCGTGGCGGAGCGAAAAAATTAAACAATCGTGGATAGGGTTCAATTTATGTTGAAAAAATAAAAATATTTCATCGGAGTTTCGGACTGAAAAGGTTGATCGTGCCATCTATTTGATCAATCGATCACCAATGTTGTCAGAATCAGACCGGACCGGTCGGTCCGACCAGTTTGACCACGAGCCACCGTAAAACGATTCAGCCTGACTCTCAAAACCGAAGACATAAAAAAATTAGGTCCAAATGGCAGGAACACAGGTCGAACCGGCGAACCGGCCGATGACCTCTGGTTTGCTCTAAAACGCATTTTTTAATATTATTATTTTGTGAAACAACGTCGTTTCACTTTTATGTTTTTTTATGTTTAAGGAAAGAAAAGGAAAAATTTGAACAAGAAAAACAAATCTCATATATTTATCTCTCCAATCTCACGTTTCTCTCAGCATATATTTAATCTTTAATCTCTCATCTCTCTCTTCTCCCTCTGTATCTTATGCTTCTCTCTCTTTTCTCTCGTGCTGCTCCTTTTCTTTTCTTTATTTGTTTTTTATGAAGAAATATATAAAGAAGAAAAAAAAGGGATCTTTTTAGTTTATGAGATGATTTGTAGGTGAAAAAATTAAAGAGGACAACAAATATCCATCTCCCTCTAAAAAAAAATCAGAAATCTAAAATCCTTCCAAAATTCGCATCGTCCGTATGTAGAATCTTCCCATCATTTGTTGTTGGCAATTTTCGTTTGCAAGTTGGTTAAACTCCGTTATTGTTTGAAGAATTGCGTGTCGAGTTGAGATTCAATTCCTCAAGGTTTAGAATTTATAAGTTATGTCTTAAGTTACATTTAACAAAACACCATGTTTAATGATTTTGTTGTTTGCAATGTGTTTCATAAACAATTTTTTGTTGATGTTTTGATGATGTTGATTTTATTTTTGTCAGTTTGTTGTTTGCATTTGGCGAAGTCATAGATAGTTTTATTGCTTGCAATTCAATAATGCAAGTTAAAAAAAAAAAATCTTCAGTTTGCTGTTGTATTTGGCGAAGTCAATAGGTAGTTTTTGTTTGCAGTTCAATAAAGCAAATTCTGGATTATTTTTTCAGTTTGTTGTTTGCATTTTTTGGCGAAATCATAGGTATTTTGTTGTTTACAATTCAATAATACAAATCCTAATTTTCAGTTTGCTATTTGCAGTTCACGGAGTCATAGGCGGTGGCGGTGGCGTTTCCAGAGTATGAGTTTGTAAAATAAATAGTATCATTTTTTGACAAATTAATTTAATTTTTTAGTTAATATTTGGAAGAATGATGTTTGAAACTTTGTTTTGATAGAGAGATTTTTTGGGATTTGATTTGATTTGATTATATTTTTGCCACAATAAATATTATTTATTTATTAAAACATGGAGATTTTGACTTGAATTTATACACATTTATTATTATATAGAGGGACCTATACCAAATTGCCCTAAAAAACATACAAAACTGCAAAGAAACAAAAAAGAAAAATGAGTAGGGTTGCATGAATATAGGGAATTAGTTGGAATAGAATTATACTACTGCCCAAAATAATAGGAAAATATTCATGCAAATATTTTAAATTATGAACGAATTCTTTTATATGTAAGATGTCCAACTCTAGTTGTTATCGTGAGCTCAATTTTATATAACAATCATAACCAAACCACGTTAGCGACTCAATACCTAATTTCTTTAATTAAATCAAATATCTCAAAGTAGGAGATTAAATCAGGGTAAACACGCACTCAATGTAAGTCTTTTTTTTTCTTCAAACCCCTAATATATTCAAACTCCGTAAACAGGTTTTCATAATGGATTTTAATTACTAAAAAAATGATTTACCACCATTACATACACAAAGATATGCTTAACTTAATAAAATATTAAAATAAATTAAACAATTGCTTAAATAGTCAGCCAAGTACTGTTTGCAAAATGAGTTATATTAGAAAAAAATGAAGGAGATAGTGACTTTATCTTGTATTTCTTATTTTGACTGAAATATTTCTAAATACTAAAATTAAAATTTACATATATTTTCATCAGTGTTCGAAAAGTCGGCCGAGGCGGCCGATTAATCGGTCTCCGAGGCGGAGGCGGTCCAAAATCTTCACGATTTTAGTGTAAAGGTTTGAAAATCGGTTTTTTGCCTGTGAGGTGGTTTTAGGCGGTCCGATGCGGTCTGAGACGGTCTGAGGCGGTCAAACCTTTAAGGCGGGTCAAACTCGGTGGCAAAAATCAGTTAAAAATCAGTTTTTTTTTCTTTTTTTTTTCTTTTCTTTTTATAATTCAAAATAAAAGTTGAATTTTAATAAAAGAAAATATGAGTTTATGCCTTATTTTGTTTATGTTAATTATTATTGTTAAAGAACGAATGATGTATGCCAGGAATATTCAAGAATAAATGTTAATTCAAAAATTTTGCTTTTTTATTTATATTTTATAAGGATATTTATGTATTATGATCTTATAATTATTAAACTTTTATTATGTTATTAGGATATATACGTGATGGAAATATAACTATGTTTAAATATCTTTTTATATATGTTTGGAGTATTTATAAATAATATTTAGAACTATATTATATTAAATTTTAAAAACTGATTTATTTTCGATTTATAACCGATTAATCACCGCCGCACCGATTAATCGTGAGTCGGTGCCTGACCGACTCGGACCTAGGGGTGTGAACGAGCCGAGCTCGCCTCTTTTGGCTGGTTCGAGCTCGAGCTCGAGTCAATTTTGTCGAGCTCGAGCTCGAGCTCGTCGAGTTCTTCTTTTTTTGGCTCGAGCTCGAGCTCGTGTTAATTTTGTCGAGCTGGAGCTCGAGCTCGAGCCCAATTCTCCTTTTTTTTTTTTTTTTAAATATTTTTTAATTATTATTTTAATATTAAAAATTATTTTATAAAAATACAATAATAAAAACTAAATTGTGATTATATATTATTTAATATTTGTATTTATTTCTATAATATTTTATATTATTATACATTATTTAAATAAAAATAACATATAAAAAATAAAAAAAATAAAAAAAAATTAAAAAAAAATAATAAATCCGGCTGGCTCGCGAGCCGATGAACAACTAAAATCCGGCTCGAGCTCGAGCTCGAAAACCTCGAGTCCGAGTTCGAGCTTTTTACGAGCCGACTCGTCGAGCTCACGAGTCGGCTCGGCTCGTTTACCACCCCTACTCGGACCCAATTACCGCCTTTTACTACCTTGATTTTCATTGACTAACGTTGATGGTAAAATTATAATTGCTCAAGAAAATTGATTTACTTGTACCAACTCATTCTCTATCCACTACCCACTTATTAGCGCACAACAATGGTGGCACACATATTTACAGCACCATTTTCCTTCTGTTTCAAAACCACCGCCGCAGCCAGGTTTCTTATTCCAACGCCACTCTTCGCAACAAAATCCTTTGTACAATTAAACGAAGTTCCCTTAAATGTTTGGTTCTCCGACGATCCGCCGCCGCCGTAACTCAAAGCCGCGGCTTTCCGGCTCGACATTTCGTTGGTGGTTCGTTTATAGGAACCGAACCACTTGTTCTGGATGTAGTCGTGGCGCCGCCACGGCGGCAAGTGGATGCCGGCGATCGTCATCGACTTTCTGACGGCGGTGCACATGAGCCTCACTACCTGCTTCAGCTCTTCCGGCTTGCCGACAAACACCGACGGGAGGATTTCCAGCAACGAGGTGTAGCCGCCGCATGGGCGGGCAATTGTGAACTCTCCTTCTAAAAGGACTTGAACTATGTACCTGGTCCCGCCGGCGATTACGTCGATGTACTCGTAGTTTCCCGCCAGGCAACGGCCGCTTTTCTCCCACTTCGATTTGCAGAGTCCTAAAAAATCGTTAAAATTGCATAAAGTTAATTATGGTAGAACTTCGATAAATTAATATTTAATAAATTAATAAATTCGCTCAAATAATAATTTCTTCTGTATTAAATTATTAACTCCATAATTTAATATTTCGCTAAATTAATAGAATTTTGGTAGCCCCAACTTTATTAACTTTATTAATTTATAGAGATTTAACTGTAATTGAATTTGGATTGGACCGATGAAATTTGTGAAAACCTAATTTGTAATTCGATTACGCAGTAAAAAAAAAAGTCAATGACGGAAACCTACTCACCAGCGTCAAAGCCTTTGCTGCGCAACCGTGCCATTAACCGCCGTTTAAAATCCGGCGACGAGCTACCGCTACTGCTGCTGCCGCTGCCGTCGACTTCTCTGTAAGCCTTCTCCACCGCTGCGTGAATGCTTCCTTTAACGGCGTCGTTTTCACGGTAAAGTAAACCCTTCAACCGATCCCGATATTCAAAATCAATCTCCTCATTCTCGTCTTTATCCTGATCACCGTCAACAACGAGCTCTTCGCTTTCTCTCTCCTCTCTACTTTCTCTCTCTAGAAACGAATTCACCAGATCCGACAAATCGGCCGCGGAGGAGTGCTCGCTTCCGCTGCTCTCCCATGACCCAGCCGCCCTGGCGGCGGCGTCATCGAACGCCGCCGCGAACCTATTGAATCTCGCCGGAATCTTCTTCACCATGTTTCTGGTGCTGATTGATTAATTAATTAATCAATCTCGAAACTTGATCACTTTTGCCGGATTGAAGAAAGATTAGATGGTTAATTAATGGGATAATTGTGCTTATATAAATAGATTAATTTATAGAGAGGGATGAAAGAAGGTGATTATGGATGAATGATGGCGCTACACCGTCGTTATATTATGGTGATATAATGTGAACATTAATATATATATGTGTGTGTGGATGAAGACATCTAGTTCAGGTAGAATACGCTCCCCCATATATATACGTATACATTGTTGTTTATATTTAATGGATTTGTTTTTCTTATAAGGTGAAGGTGTATGTACGGATGAATCTGGACGGGAATAGCAGGCAGATTCATTGTGTATCGGGCTAGCCTTCTCGTAATTATTTGAGAAACTTGATTAGTAGAAATACTCCATAATAGAAAAGAGGTTTATGTTAAACCCAAATTAAAGACTAATTTGTTAAGTGTCGTTCGGTTACCGCTATAAGGTTCTATTGACTAAATAGTAGGGGTTAATAGTATGTCCGGTTGGTAAGATTCACATTTTTCGAAGCTAAATACTACTCTCTCTGTCCCATATTATATGTCTTTTTAGAGAGTTTTTTTTGTCCCAAATTATTTGTCATTTTAGATTTTCAATGCATCATTAATTGCACTATTTTCAATTTTACCATTTATCACTCCTAATTAATTAGTTGTAAAACAATTAATGTCAAGGATATATTAGTATTTTCCTATATTTTTTACTATAATCTATACACATTTATTGATTTTCTTAATATGTGTGCAACAACCCAAAACGTCACTTAAATTGGGACGGAGGGAGTATTATTTTATTAAATTAGTAGCACCTCTCCCCCTGAGATTAATTTAATAGGGGTGACTAAAAAGGAAAAAAATACAATTTTATCCTTAAAATTATATTTTATTATTGTAAACTAAGTGGTTTTTATAGACAATTCATATGTAATCACTGATTTTAACAAATTTAATAGAAAATCTAATCTAAGAAACGGTACATGCTACTAACTAAATAATTAATTAGTCAGTAGGAAGTTAATCCAATCTAATCCAATATAGGTAACCGAACGAGCCCTAATAATAATGATACAACAGTCCCCGCATGCATGAAAATGTCACTTAATCTAAGATTTAAAAAAAATGCGATAATTTATTTTAGGGTAAATTACGGTCACCTTGAAATAAGGACAAATTACGAAAATGCCCTTCATGTTTGGGTAATTACAACTGCCTCTCAACAACACTCTTGTGTCAAATTTAGTGGAATATTCTAGGTTATGTGAAATACTCTCTAGTTTAATTTGTATCTATTTTACCCCAATGTAGCTCCACATTTTGGAACAAGATGTGTCTCTAGACTTGTAAATATCAGAAACTGCGTTTTTGCACGAAACGAGTACAAAGTAGACAACATTCGATGAAACTAGAAGATTGTGTTGAATATGATACCATAAAGGTATACATTTAAAAGATTATTAGTTAATGGGTGATCCAAACATAGAAATATTTTTTCCTAATTTAATATACCTCAAGGGATGGAAATTATCCTTTATTTTATGAAAATGCCATCCGTTATAAGTTATAACTATGACCATTTGACAACCTTGCACCGTAGATGTTTGAGATGAGATTTTGGCATGCATTCGTAATTTGTATAACAATATTTTCCTTTCATGATTTGAAGAAAATAAAAATGCACATTCCCCTTGCATGATTTAAAAGAAAATAAAAATTGATCTATGCAAATATAACTGTCTATGTCTATAACGACTACATATTGAATGATGCCGCCTCAAGTGTGGTATGATTTGAACTTAGAACTTTTTATTTAGTTTAAGGTGGTGTTTGCAAATACTTTTTGAAAGTGATTATGCGGTTTTTTTTTTGCTTATAATCTGTGTTTAGGTGTTTGCAAAATCAACTTTTGCTTTTGCTTCTCTTAAAATAATCTGCTTTAAGCTATTTTTCTAAAAGCACCCATAACTCTGCTTTTTCAATTTTAGTTCATTTTCCGAAATATTTACAAACACCCCCAACTTTTAGAAATAAGCACTTAAAACTAACTTAAATCACAATCACTAACTTCTGCTTTTAAATAATCATTTGCAAACGCCACGTAACTCTAATTTCAGGTTGAATAGCTAAAACTTCAATCAAAAAATTAAGCGGTTAGTAACAAAAACCATTATATATTCTCTCTCCAATAAAACATTCTCTCTCTTTTCCCTTTTTCTTTTTTGGATAATTAGGCATATATTTATTTGTATTATTTTCTTGAGAGGAAGGGATATATTTATTAGATTTTATTTGTTCTTTCCTATTGTAGGCAACATTATCCATTTCCAATTATAGAAAACTGGACCACTCACTTCCTATGAACTTGACCAAATATATGAACCTGGTTTATGATCCTATCTACATGCAATCGTGTGGGTAATCAAAAGCTATTGCACGTAATTACATGTTTGCCACTCAATTTAATATTCATTGATCACAATCTCAGATTATCTTAAAAAATAAATTGTTGAAAAACAAGTGTAATGTAATATATTTTTTTAAACACTTATAAAAGGTCCACTCACACATAAACAAATTCGAATAATTATCAACTCTTGTTAATTGAGTTATTACTTAACCTTGGCTGTCACTTCTCCTATTTTCCCATTCATAATAATATTTGGAGAAAAACAAAAGTCATAAGAAATGGATAATTAATTATGGTGAGATTCTAGGCTTAATCCCCCTCCACCCTTGAAATACTGTTTTTGGCATTTTGCACCCTTGAAATAAATTAATAGCACTTTACACCCTCGAAACACAACAAATCATGCATGATCCTCAAAACACAATAAATTAAAGCTAGTGAAGACAATGTAATATTTTTAGTGGTATTTTTTAGGAAGTCAAATGTCAATTTTTGTTTTATTCATCAATCATTTCAAAATTTTAAGTGTAAAAATAAAAATACATTCCATAAACACATTAAATTATTATTTTTTTACAAAGAAACAAGAAGAACAAAAAATACCACTATTTTTTAATGGGATGTATTTTCATTTTTACGCTTTGTAATTTCGAAAGGATTGATGAATAAAACAAAAATTGATATTTGACATCCTAAAAAATACCACTGGAAATATTACATTACCTTCACTAGTTTTATTGTGTTTTGAGGGTCATGCATAATTTATTATATTTTGAGGGTGCAAAGTGCTATAGATTTATTTCAAGGGTGTAAAGTGACAAAATACTACATTTTAAGGGTGCAAAGTGGAATTAAGCCGAGATTCTAGTACAAAATTTATTTTTGCTTTACGTTATCTCTTCTAAAAAAAAGCTATTGAGTATTTCTCAACTATATACTAGCTTGATACTTCATCAACTGCTCTTACACAAATCGGTTTATGCTAATGCAATAAATAATTATTCATTGTTCATATATTGATAGCCGATCCATCAATTCCACAGTCACCTGTGGCTTTTTCTCATGTTTCTTTTTTCTCTTGATAGCAATAAACTTGCAATTAAGTCATTCGAATTGCTTCCTACACAACACAAACTACTCCAAGGAATATGATAATTCCTATATTTATAATCGGACTTCCGTCTAAGATAAGCTTATTGAAAACATCTTATAAGATCATACATCTGATAAGATGTTTTAGGAGCTGATAAGCTGTTAGATCTTATTTTAAAAATTATTTTTCAAGGTGTTTGGATAATATGATTTTTTTATGTATATTGATATGATATTTGACTATTTTTAAAAATAAAATAAAGTGTGATGAATTATTTTAATGAATGAGGTTTGTGAAAGTTTTAATTTTTTGTCGCATTAATATATTAATATAAAATATATGTTGTAAGATAAATAATTTTTTTGATAGATAAAAAGAAATATAATTTATTATTGAGATAATAAGAGTATTTGGGTATTTTTATATATATATATAAAATATGAATAGAGATTTTTTTTATAATTATTACGATAATTATATTTTAAACAATTAATGTTGATTATAAAAATACATTGTTTTGATAAAATATAAATGTTATTAGCATTCATGTAATATAATAAAATATTCGAGGGTAATTTTGTATTTTGAGGGTTTTAGTAAAGAAGCAATAAGATCTTAAAGAAAAAAGGTGTGGTGGAGGTACTTTTAAAAAGACATCTTATAAGCTCCCTAACAGCTTCTTTTTGGAAAAAAAAATAAGATCTTTTGTAATTTTTTTACCAAACACTTTTTAACAGCTTATAAGCTCTTAAACATCGTATAAGATGTTTTTAGGAGCTTATAAGTTTAGCCAAACATGCTCTAAGTTTCAAGAAAAGCGCCTGAAATAAACAAAATATATATAACCACTAGTAGAAAAATATTTTTTTACTACGGTAAAAAGTCGTAACAAAAGGTACCTTTTACTACGAAACAATCTCGGTATCGTAGTAAATGCTAGTTTTACCGTAGCAAAAAAATATTTGTTACGGCCATTTACCGTAGCAAAGTTTTTGTCACGCACGTATATGCTACGGGGCTAATTCCTAGCAAATGCGTAGCAAAAACATTTTTACTACAAATTTAGTACTGTTTTCTTACGGTTAATGATCGTAGTAAAAAATTATTTTTTCACAAGTGAACATTAATAGCCAAAAATTAAGGGTTACATAAAGCTTACACCCTCAAAGCACACCGTATGTAACACTTACCTCTTAAATTATCATTTGTAACACTTACCCCCTCAAGCATAATTTAATTTGTATTTTAAATTCTAATACCTTAAATTTTTCTCTTTTATGGAAAGGTATAACTAAAAGAATGATTAAATTACATAACTAAAAGTATCTATAGAAAAATGCAATACTTTAAAATTTAAAAATATTATCTTGCCTTAGGTACATATTTAATAAATAATATCTAATTGTTGTTGACCAATTAATCGAATATATTCATATCGATAAATTTTAAGAAATTAATACATAACTAATATTAATTTTAAGTATTTAAATTTATGTTCGTTCATTAATTTCTTAAAATATATTTTCATTCATTATTATGCAATATATATTACTTTTTAATACTTTTCCAATAATTTAATTGTAGTTAATTTTCAATTTTATATGATCTAATAATTATATATTAGATTGTTATGTTTATTATATTTTAAATTTTAAAATATAAAATAATTGATATTGAGGGGTAAGTGTTACGAATGATACTTTAAGGAGATAAATGTAACACATGCTATACTTCAGGGGTGTAAAGTGTATTTAACCCAAAAATTAAATATAATACCTTTGAATAAATGAATGAATGAATGAATTAATGGCTACAAATGATATTAATTATTAGTTACTCGAATTACTTTCTTTTATGTGATTTTTTTTAGGTTTTGTCGACTATATGGTGCTTAAAGATTTGTTTTACTTGTTTTAGGTGCGAGTTGAGAAATGGGACATTAGGAAGACAAAAATGGATCAAAAATTTGTTTGTGGTAAATACTTACACGCAAGTGCACATATCTTAAAAGTAATACACTGAATAAAGAAAGTCCGAATATCAATCCCACAAGAAATGTTTAACTATCTAATTCTAAGCGTTAGATTCTCCCAATTATTTTTAAGTCCACCCTATTCGGTCGAATTTGAGGGTATTTATTCCTAATTCTTACTAAATTAAACCAAATTGTCAAACGCAAGTTAAATAGCAAGTAAGCACGAAGATTTATCATATTAAACAAACTTAGGATTTTATCTTCCTCTTATGCATTTATTGATTCTCGGCCAATTCCCTTCAATTATGCAAGTTACTAACTTCGATTATTAACCTGAGATGCTAATTTAATCATTCTACGTGTATTACAATTCTATTATTCAAGACCGAACTACTATATTCGTATGTAATTCAATCAAGAATAAAACGTTAAGCATAAATCTCAATTATGGTTACCGAAGGTGTATAACACATGCCAATTTGACTCGAATGTTATTTCTACCACAATTCAAATTATTAAATCTATCTTTTGATTTAAATTGAATAATAACAATAAAGCACATAAAGTGATCAATTTCATGCACTTAATAAAACAAGTAGAAGAAATAATCAAAATTAAAATTTGCATATAAATCATGGGAAATGGTTCACAAATCCCACATAGGGTTCGAATAAAATCCCTAGATATAAAAACTTAGCTACTCACAATTCTTATGAAAAATTGTGCTTGAATTTTCGTGAATCTTTGTTCTTCATGAATTGATAATTGCTCTACAATTTCGTGCTTGGACCCTAATTTTCGTGCTCATAATCCTCTTATGTAGTGGTCAAAACTTGATAAGAAGGCATGAGATTCCTTGTGCAGTTGAAACTTACTTACTGTGCAACTTCTTGGACTCGGACGACCCTCCGGATTTCAATGTCAATGCTCGGCGACGGTCTCAATTGACGTGGTTTGCTTCCTCTGTTTCAATCGCTTGGATGGTTGTCCAAGTTTCCAGGCAAATATTGGGACGGTCGTCCCAAACTGCGAAGCTTGAGTCTTCGTATCTTCTCAACCAGACGGTTGTGTGAGTTTAAAGCTCATTTGTTGGACGACCGTCCGAAGCTCCCTCGGTGTACTTTGGCCGATTTTTCCATTCTTGCCCGATTTCTCAACTCGCACCTAAAACAAATAAAACAAATCTTTAAGCACCATATAATTGACAAAATCGAAAAAAAATCATGTGAAAGAAAGTAACTCGACTGTAAAATCTATACTCACCACACCCCCAATTTGAACTTTCGCTTGTCTTCAAGCAAAACTAACAATTAGCAAAACAAATCTAACCAATGCATCTCATCAAATCGATTAATTGCCAACTTTCACGTTTTTCAGAACTTACAATTGTTATAACCATTCTAAAAAAATTACGAGCTCGCAACTCAAAGACACTTAATATCTTATCATTGCCAAAAAAAAAAAAAAATTGTTATCGCTTCCAATATCCTTTTTTTTTTTAATTATTATTACTACTAGGTGGCTTATATTTTCAGGGGTTCGGGGCAACGCCCCCGAAAAACAAAATTGGACCTGTTTTTTGGACAAATTAGGAAAAGAAAAAAATTAGGAATTTTTTTTTTTCTTTTTTTGGCGTACTTTGAGTTTGAGTTTTGTATGGACTGAATAATAAAAATCTGGTGGGCTAAATAATAATATATTATAATATGTTTCTAGGAATACTAATTAGGGGATACCTGGTGAGCAAAAATGTTCGTCGGCGCATTCAAATCGTATACTATAATCTCTTTTTTGGGCACCGCTGATGACGGAAAATAAGGATATGTCTAAATCATACGTGACCTTAAATCAGTTATCTCCGGACCACCCTAAGAAGGTTCAAGACTTTCTACTTTATGATTCTCCATTCTCCTCCGTGGCTAACTTCTCGTGAACTTCCCGATTAAACCGAATAATCCTTCTCTCGGTACATTCGGGCAGGGTCGGTCAGGCATATTTCGGGACTATGGCGAGAATATAAATTGTACCCTTTAATAATATGTTGGTTCTGGGGCAACGCCCCTATAATTGATTTTTGGCATATTATGTTTAAAGACATAATATAAATAGATATTTATTAATCAATATATCATTATCAATAATGTACATCTAAATAATTTTTTTGTTTGAAAATTTTTAGAGAAGTATGTAATAATTTTGGCTTAGATAAAATAACGATTTTAAGTTGTATATCTACTTTTAAACTAAGTTTTTAATAATAATAATAATAATAATAATAATAATAATAATAGAATAATAAATTTTGTTTTCTAAAACAGATGTTGAATAAATTGTTTTAAACAATAGCAGAATATATATATATATATATATATATATATATATATATATATATATATATATATATATATATATATATGTGTGTGTGTGTGTGTGTGTTGCTCGCCCCAAGCCAAGACCGGCCCATCATTGTGGGTAGTTTGGGGTTCTCGCCAAAATTGTTGTCCTTTTCTTTCCGTTAGTCCAATAAATTTTTGAACCAAACAAAATATGAAAAATCAGTTCTTATAAATTCTTATGTTGGTTTATCAGGAAATTCTATACTGAGTTATCATAAAATTAGGTCTCATTTGGTTGGGGAGATTAACCATGATTAACTAAATAATTGAACTTTGTTTGATATCTGGTATCCCCAATAACTTGCTGAGTCGAACCGCAAATATTATATTATTATGCCTTATCTTACTTTCTAGACATGTTTTTTAATTGAATCTTCAAAGGCTCTATAATACAATTGAGTTTCATTAAATTATTTAAATTTATCTTGATAACCAAACGAGACCTTATTATACAGATTTTATCTTGTCTAATCTTCGTTTTTGTTATGTGAAATAAATCAAACATGTAAGTATGTGTAAAAATATTGTGGCGAGAGTGAGGAATTAACGCATTTTAATTTTTAGGTGATGCGATGAATGTAGAGTTGCAATGAGAGTGACAGTGCAAAGGGGGCAGTACACTTGTTTTATATCATACGCCACCACAGTTTGTCTGAGTTTGGTCGTATAACCAATAATGATGCCTCTCATTACAGTTAGAAAGTGAGCCTTTTACTACAAATCAGTGTCAGATGTTCCTAGCCAATGGAAATATTTTAGGGGCAATTTGCTATTGCCTATTAGATCGTGAATATTGGTAAATTATGGACATCCCTGATGTAACGTCAAATCACGGAAATTGTAACAATCTAATCGGAAATTGTAAAATTTAATCAAATTTTTGACATTTAAAATGCATTCAAAGATTTGAATTGAATCGATTAAGATATGAATCGAATTGTAAAATACTGGTTGAAATTTAAAATTTATTCAAAGATTTGAATCGATTAAGGAATGAATAGAATTGAATCGTAAAGTAGGATTTTAGATATGCAGTTGAGAAGATACGAGTGTTGCAAGTACTGTGGGAAAGTACTATGGGAAAGATGCCTATCAACCAACTTAAGATTGTGTCTGGAAGAAAAATGCACAAAGTCAGTTTTTGTATTCGTCTTTTTTTTTTGGGTGATACAGTTAGGATTGGGCATGGGTCGGGTCGGATCGGGTAATTATTGGCCAATTACCTATTCGATCCGACCAACCGATTTTGCAGAAAATTAAAAATCATTATCGGCCTGACCATTATGGGTCGGATAAATATGGTTGGCAACCGACTTTGTCGAATAAACAATGGGTGGTTGGTTGGTATTATCGGCCATCTATTTATTATTATTTTTTACAATAATAAGATGGTTTTAAAACTTTTTTCAAAATATATTCAAAAATTTTGGGAAAACTTATGTCGTAAAAATCTTAAATTTAAAATTAAGAGTCTTTTTTTTATTAAACTTCTACTATAAGTAAAAATATATAATAACGAATATGAAATACGAATTATATAACAGAAATAGTACGGAGAGGTTTATAAATTTGTGTTTTGAGTCTCTGAGTTTTAACATCTTTTATATATTATTTTAACATTAGAAAAAAAAAATTACAATTAAATATTTATAATAAAAAAATCATTAAAAGAGTCGGTAGGCCGATATTCGATAATATCGGCCAACCAACTTTTGAGTAAACTGAAAACCACCGACGGATCCATTTATATATGGATCTTATTGATACTTACCTTCATTGTGCCCCAAGAGTTCCTCAAAACATGGGTTGAGGCCTAAGAGCACGTCGCCTCACCGTTCCTGTCAACTCGCTGCACATTCTCTGGCAATCCGGCCCATCTTCATCATTATCCGAGCCAATCATTTCTTGGCCATGTTTTTAGGTGAGGCTAGCTAGTAAGATGTTATGACCGTGTTCGGCTTTCCAGCTTAAGCCGGTCATTTAACCATTAAATAATAGTGCCAGGTGCATTAAATGCCACTGACCGGTTGTCATCGGCGCTTTGTCAGGGCAATATATGCGCTCGCCACAGTGACGTACTTCCAGCTCGGTGCAGGCATCCGAGTGCAACACGCTTGGCAATTAGTCGACGTATTTCATGTCGAGGCCCACTGAGCTAAGCTGCTCGTCTCACTGGGCTCTGATAGCCTTATTAGGCTACCATGACTTGGGCCCTTTGCCTTATAGGGCTTCTTTGTAAGAGGTATTTTAGGTCTGGATTCGGAATTATGCTAGAACCGTTACAAATGGGAACCGTTAGAGTGATAGTTCTAATATACATAATTGTTAAAGTTCTAACGGATTTTTTTTAATAATTTTTCTAACGATTAATATCCGTTAGAAATTTTGCACCTTGAATATCTAAGGTTGTTTTCCTAATAGTTTTTCGCCATTACATTTAATTTTCTAATGAATACATCCGTTAAAGAAAAAGTTTTTTTGGCGTAGTGTAGATTGGAAGATTTTAATAACCATGATCATAATCTTAAGGTAAACTATTTCTATTTTTATGTAATATGTACACTTAAATAATCATATATTATAATTATCACAATAATAAACTATATATTAATTAGAAAAAAATAAGATTATATTTACTAATAGTTAATTTATTAAGATAGTATTGAGTATTGACATATTATTCCCATTATAATTACCTTTAGATTAAACTCAAATCCTTTCAATTTACATTTTTTTCCTCATCATAATTTTTTTTCCAATAAAGGGAAAAAAAAAAACAAATTCAAAAATATGGTTTTAACTCGGAATCGCCTAACCCGCATATGCAACTTTTTGACCCGGTGGGTAGGGCCGTGTCTAACACATAAACCGTCTCCTTCCGGTTCGTGAAAATGAACACAAACGAAAAAAAATTACCAAAAAACCAAACAGGCCGGATTCGTATTCTTTAACATGAAATTTTTCTTGTTCGTGTTAAAGAACATGAACTTGATTATATTTGTACTTTCGTATAGCACAAGACGAGCTGAATAATTTTTTTTTGTATTGAAAAATACGAGAAATTTACCTCCAAACTTAAATTGTGATAATTGTTGCTTTTAAACAGATATGTCAAACTGATATTAAATGACAAAACTTTTTTACTTGTCAAATTTACCAAGTTAAAAGTAGAGAGAATTTCAAATAGTTTTCAGAGATTTTTTCTTACAAAATTACTTTCAAAAAGTACCTGCAACTATCACATTCATGTCTTCAACTATAACCACTTAATATTGTTTGGATCTTGGTTCTCTGACTATTAATTTATATTTTCATCCCAACAAACAACTTTGATTTTGCGACCTAATATTGGACAATTTATAGCAGAAAGTAATATGTATCAATCTTTGCCATTTAATAAGATCTGTGTGCCTTTTAATTCAGGGGTACCCAAGCAATGGCATGGGGGCAGCCGCCCCTGCAGAATTTTTTTTGGCCTATTTTTTTTTTTTTGATTAATTTTCATTTTTGAATTTATAGATTATAGTATATTGGCCTCCAAAAAAAAAATACCCTCTTATAATACCTAAGTTTAGGAAGTTTAAATAATGATATAATGATCATATTATTTAAAAAGAATATTTTAGTTATTGCTACTTAATCAAAATACCAAAAAAAAAAAAAAAAAACAAATTCCGAGGCTCTACCCCCGAACCCCCGTAAATCTATAGTTTATTTTTTTCCGAACTCTCGCCCCCAAACAAATGACCCTCCGCGTCTGCCTTATATATATATATAATATTCTTTTTTCTAATACCTCTAAACATGATTTGACTCGGATAATAATTTTTGTCTCCTTCTAAAAAAATTTACTTTCATTTTTATAATTTTTCCGCAATTTTTTTCCCAAAATAAAATGGAAATGAACCCCAAAACTATTCCAAGGTGTTAAGACAAATTTAATTGTAAGATCATGAAAGCCAATTTGTGTGTCTCCATCAATAGTCAATAAAACCCTACAAAACTGAGAAATCATCATATCATATCACCGTATATCTGAAAAAAGCTGGCGTTATCAATAATAATAATAATAATAATAAATTAATAATAGAGAGCTACCTGAGGCAGAAACACACATAATAAATACATGAGAGATTTAATTGGACTGACATTGATTTGGTATGTCGTTTTAATTTCATTGATAGTAATAATAAAATAAGTAGTCAGTCAATGGATGGATTGATTCGTCGTTATTATGCGGGGAGGATTGAAGTTGCATTAGTCTCTAGTGCAGTTGAGGGGGACAATATCTTATCATAATCTATCACTATACACTTTTATTATATGATTATAGCTTTTTAAATTTCATGTATTATTTTGTCTTACATATGCTATATTTTGTTAATGAAATATTTGCCCTTTTAGATAACTCCAATGGACGAGTATCAAGACGGAACATCAAATGCTCATTTGATACTTCTTATATTATTTTGATATTTTTTACTCTATTCATAAACATTAAATAGATTATCAAAATTTAAATATATGAATAATTATATTTTTAAATAACCGTGTCAACTCATGATAGGTTGATTGGGTGGTTACGATTTTAATACTTCACTTTCCAGAATTCATTTTTGCACCTCCAGGGATTGAATATTTTAAGTTTTGGAAACAAAATTGTAGTTTTACCATTTGATACTCCATTTAATTGCCCCATTTTGCTCTTAGTTTTGAAAAAAATTAGCAAGACCCACATTTGGAAAATTTATATAGGACATAACTCATCATTTTATTAATTTGAGAGAACCTCCTTATGTTATACTCTAGATAAATAACTGAAATTACGATACTGCCCTTAATATTAACTAACTTTAATTTACACACATTTAGTGATATGCAATCCCACAATTCACGTAAATCTCACGTCAAATCTCTCCCACAATCGCTGTCATGATTCTCACTATTTTCGATTCTCTGTAGCAAAGTGGACGTTCGAATTACAAGGTAGCGACCGCTCGGAGAGGCAAAGGCGAGTCGCGTCTGAGTTAAAAAGAATTTCCAGGAAGTAGTTAATGGATGAGTTTATGGACGTCGTTTATTGTTTGTAATAATTCAATAATTTGAATGTAAAATCGAACGCGTATTTCCGACGAGGAGTTACTGGGAATTCGATGTGAGTTTTGTAGTTGTTTACGTTGCATGTTGCTGTAAATTAGTCCGTAATGCGATCGCGATATATTGATAAGTATGTGTGTTAAGGTAAAGGTCTAGGGTTCGAGTCCCCCATTCCCCTACTTCCCCTTGTACTGGACTTGAATTTACTCAAAAACAAATATATTGGAACGTCTTGTGAATTTTGTTGTTGTTTATATGTAGTGTTCAATGTATGTTCGGTACTTTTCTCTACTTATTTAAGCCAGTGTATGTTAATCTACTGATTATCAGTATAAAGGAAGAAGAAGACGATAGGGAGAGAAGAAGTTGTAGAGAAGAGGAAAGCTTTATTCGTCTAACAGAAATTGTGAAGTTACCGTTACAAGGAATATGAGTTGGATATTTATATCCAATTATGTAAAAGCGTGTTTCTAATTAAAACCAAGAAGTGCTATTTAAATAATAACAACTTCTATATAACATAAAAGTAAAACTATATCTACATTTATCAATATAAAATGTATATATATATATCAACACCCCCCCCCCCCCCCAAGATGGAGAGTAAACATCCTTAACTTCCATCTTGGCCAGAAGATAAGTAAAACTCGGAGAAGGAAGAGCCTTGGTGAACAAATCGGCCAGTTGATCTTTACTTGAAACTGACATGAGTTTAAGAATTCCAGACACAACTCTTTGTCTCACAAAATGGCAGTCAATTTCGATGTGTTTGGTTCTTTCATGAAATGTGGGATTGGAAGCAATATGCACAGCAGCAAGATTGTCACATAACAAGAGAGAAGACTGAATAGGTATGTTAAAGTCTTGAAGAATCTGAATAATCCAGATGAGCTCACTGGAAGTCATGGATAAAGCCCTGTACTCAGCTTCTACAGAGCTCTTGGAAACAATAGCTTGTTTCTTGGCCTTCCAAGAAATGAGAGAATCCCCAATGAAGACACAAAAACCTGTGGTGGATTTCCTAGTGTCTGGACATGAGCCCCAATCTGCATCTGAAAAGGCTTTAACAGTAAGAGAGGATTTGGAAGAATAAAAAATGCCCTTACCAGGAGAAGACTTGAAGTATCTCAAGATGTGATGAATGGCATGAAGATGAGGCACCCTAGGCTTGGAAACATATTGGCTGAGCTTATGCACAACATAAGTAATATATGGCCTAGTAATGGTGAGATAAAGCAGCCTACCAACCAACCTCCTATACTCAGAGCCATCCTCAAGAAGATCCCCTTCTTCATTATTGAGCTGAGCCTTGGGATCCATGGGCAGCAAAGCTGGCTTACAGCCCAAATAACCAGCATCCTCTAACAAATTTAGAACATACTGTCTTTGAGAAAGGACAATGCCAGTGGAATTCCTAGCTATCTCAATACCAAGAAAAAAATTGAGCTTGCCCAAATCCTTAAGTTTGAAAAATGAGTGCAGCTGAGTTTTAACCTGTTGTATCTCTGTGGAAGAAGGCCCTGCAATAATCATATCATCCACATAGACAATTAAAGTAATAAACTGAGAAGAAGAACCTCTAGTAAATAAAGAATGATCAGAAGGAGACTGAGAAAAACCAATTGAAGTCACTGCCTCAGTGAACTTTTGATTCCACTGTCTTGAAGCCTATTTCAAACCATACAAGGACTTGTGCAATTTGCAAACCATTCTAGAAGTAGACAAAGCAATTGATGAATGCTTATAGCCTGGAGGGAGATCCATAAATACTTCTTCCTTAAGATCCCCATTCAAAAAAGCATTATTAACATCTAATTGGTGAAGCTCCCAATTATGAATAGCAGCTAAAGCCAAAAGAATCTTTACTGTGACTAACTTTGCAACAGGTGAAAAAGTATCAATAAAATCTACTCCTTCTTGTTGAGTGAAACCTCTGGCAACTAATCTGGCCTTATATCTGACTACTGAGCCATCTTGCTTTCTTTTAATCTTATAAACCCATTTACAACTTACAGTGTGTTTATGGGCAGGTAATGGCTCTATGGTCCATGTATGATTATCTTCCAAAGCTTGAAGCTCAGCATCCATGGCTTGAACCCACAAAGGATTATTCACAGCTTGTTTATAATTGGAAGGCTCAGTGTCAGCTGAAACATTCATGACATAATCAAAATGACCTGCAGAAAGCTTATTGTAAGCAACCTGATTAGAATTGGGATAAAGAGAAGTGGAACCAATAAGGGAGTTGCACTTAAAATCAACCAAATAGGCAGGAGCCTTAGTGTTTCTGGAAGACTTCCTAGTCTGGGGAGGTAATGGAACTGAACCAGTGATCTGTGGAGCAACAAAACTAGAAGAACCAGAAGGATAATCAACAACAAGATCAGACTCAGTATAAATAGGCACAACAGATGGTGGAACAGAATAATCTGCAACTGAATATTTATCAAAATTCATATCTTGATCACCAAAAGGAAAAATGTGTTCATGAAAAACAACATCCCTAGAAATAATGACTTGATGAGACTGCAAATCATAAAGCTTATAACCTTTCATGCCAACTCGATATCCCAAGACAACACAAGGTTTGGCTCTGGGCTGAAATTTTGATCTCTGAGCAGGTAATGAAGAAGCAAAAACCAAACACCCAAAGACCTTGAGAGAATTACAATCAAACAACTTACCAGGGTACAACAATTCAAAAAGAGAGAGATTATTAAGCTTAGCTGCAGGAGTTCTATTGATCAAGAAAACTGCAGTAGAAATACATTCATTCCAAAAAGTGATAGGCATATGAGACTGAAACAACAAAGACCTTGCAACATTAAGAATGTGCTGGTGTTTTCTCTCCACTACAGCATTATGTTGAGGTATGTAAACACAAGAAAACTGATGAAGAACACCTAGCTTAGCAAAGAGCTGAGTAAATTGTAACTCATGAGCATTATCAGACCTGAACATCTTAGTATTACAATTAAACTGAGTTTTAACCATATGAAAGAAAGAAGGAATAATAGCTAAAACATCAGATTTAGATTTGAGAAAATGAACCCAAGTAAACCTAGAATAATCATCAACAAGAGTAACAAAATATTTGTAACCATTGTGAGACTCAACTCTGTAAGGCCCCCAAATATCACAATGAATAAGATCAAACATATGAGAAGAAACAATAGAACTAATAGGAAATTTCAAACGTTTCTGTTTAGCCATAGGACAAATATAACAACAAGAATTGCTCTTAGGCTTATCCATGACTAAAGAAAATTTAGTAGACAGAAGATCTAACTTCAACTGAGGGATATGCCCAAGTCTATTGTGCTTAACAGTGGCAGAAACTTTATTACAAAAAATATCAGGAGAACCATTGTGAGGCTGAAGAACATATAAACCATCAATTTTGCTACCCTTGCCAATCTTCTTCAAGAACTTGTCCTGAATAAGAAAGGAAGTGGAATCAAAAGTAACTGTGTGAGGCAAATTGTCAAGCAAAGCACTGACAGATATTAAGTTGAACTTAAAAGAAGGAACATAAAAAACATTTTTCAAAATCAGATCATCTGATAAACACACATCTCCCATATACTCAACAACAACCAGAGAGCAATCTGGTAATATAACCAATGATCCAATAATGAGGCTGAAAAGATGCATGAAGAGAAGCTGCTAAGCAAATACCTGACACACAAGAAATGTGTGCAGCTTCAGCCTCATCACCATGAGACTGCTGAGCAGAAACCTGTTTCTTGGCAGCCATTTGATTAGAGAAATATGCCATCAACTGCTGGCATTGAGCAGCAGACATGTTAGCCAAAACAGGATCAGAAGAAACAAGAGAAGGTTGAGAATTACTCCCTGAAGATGGACAATCGAGTGGAGACTCCATGGCAGAAACTTGTAACAGAAAATCTACTTTGAGGCAAAGAAGAATATCGTGGTTTGGCTTTATAACCAGGAGGATATCCATGTAACTTGTAGCATTTATCAATCGTATGCCCATAGATGTTGCAATGAATGCAAAATCCTCTTTCATTTCTCTTAGGTGCAGAGGTATAAACTTGATTATTGATAGATCGCTGGACAAACTGATCACCACGAATTGAGAAAGCTAAGGAGTTCTGCACCTCATTATGCGAAGAATGAATAGACCTCTGCCTCTCTTCTTGAGAAACAAGGGCAAAAACCTTATTTATAGGAGGCAATGGATCCATGAGAAGGATTTGGCCACGTCTGGAAGTAAGAGACTCATTTAACCCCATGAGAAAAGCCATTACATGTTCTAAATTATAATGTTCATTAAGCTTCTGAACACCACCACATGTGCAGGCTCCACAGGTGCAAGATGGTTGAAACTTGGACAATTCATCCCAAATAGCCTTCAATTTCGTAAAATACACATTAACGGACTGCGTATCTTGAGTCAAATTAGACAATTCCCGACGTAATTGGAAAATTCGCGGACCATTGGTTTGTGAAAATCTGGTATTGAGATCCTTCCACATCTCGTGAGCAGAATCAGAGTACATGATACTGGCCTGAATGTCTTTCGACACAGCATTCAAAATCCACGAAATAACAATACTGTTATTTCGTACCCAGGCATTGTGAAGAACAGCTTCTTCACGACTCGGTTCAGTGATTGTACCATTGATGAACACTAACTTGTTCTTTACCTTAAGCGAAATCTGCATCGCTCTACTCCAAGAGGCAAAGTTATCTTCAAAGAGTAGCTGCGAAACGAGAACTAACCCAGGGCCATCGGACGGATGTAAATAGAACGGACTGGAAACATCATCAACTCGCCGATTTGCCGCCATGGATATGAGAAATCAGAACTCGAAAAAAATGATCGGATTAAGGAACAATTGGAGAAATTGATCGCGATCTGATCAATTGATGAATATGCGGAAGCGAAAAATCAAAAAACTAAACTGATACCATGTTAATCTACTGATTATCAGTATGAAGGAAGAAAAAGGCGATAGGGAGAAGAAGAAGTTGCAGAGAAGAGGAAAGCTTTATTCGTCTAACAAAAATTGTGAAGTTACCGTTACAAGGAAGATGAGTTGGATATTTATATTCAATTATGTAAAAGCGTGTTTCTAACTAAAACCAAAAAGTGCTATTTAAATAATAACAACTTCTATATAACATAAAAGTAAAACTATATCTACATTTAATATAAAATGTATATATATATATATCAACAGTGTATGTGTTCTGTTGATGAGTATAGTCGTTTAATGTTTGTATAGATGATTAACATTATTTTTAGTAGATGTCTACCACACGAAGGATTTTAATAAGGTTTCGAGGTTTAATTTCTATTAAAAGATGCTCGGATGCGTTTTGACTTGGGAGGAACTCATGGATTTTGTGTATTTTAAATGGGGGCAGTTGAACAAACGTTGTGTTATAAGAAACTGGAATACCAAAGAAAAGGAAAAGAAAAGTTAGAAAATTAATGAAGAAAATGATAAAACACAGATAAGGGACTCTTTGATAAAATACTGTACTCCCAAAATTTTCATTAATATAAAGAGTTTCAACCCATATTTCACTTTTTGATATAGCCTCATACTCATTCCCCTTCCTTAATAATTTCAAAATTGCCCTTCCACTATCAACTTCCCACTACATCCATTCCATTTTTGTTTTTCCTTTTCTTTTAATTAATTATTGTTTTGAAGTTTTAATTTTTTTATATTAATTTAATATATATATATATATATATATATATATATATATATATATATATATATATATATATTTATATATATATATATATATATATATATATATATATATATATATATATATATTTTTTTTTTTTTTTTTCCTTTTTTTTACCTTTTTTTCTCTGTCAGATATTTTAATCGACTACGATAGTAATTGATTAAGGGAATAGTTGATTAACAAACTGACTACTAAGATCGTGGTTGAATAATGAAATTGACTACTAAAAGTAACAATAACCGTAATGCTGTCAATGAACCCAACACGATTCAACAAAAGGATCCAAACAATAACCAACCGAAAAAAAAAATGAAAATCAACTTGTTTTTACAAAACAACAAATATACAAAAATTGTATTGATTTATACAAATCGGACGATGGATTGACACAAAAACAGACCACCGCTATGCCCCAACTACACATGGCAAAATGGGGAATCAATATCCAAAAATGAATTTATGATATATCGATTAACCTTAATCCACTATTGCACATAGACGATTAAACATTAATCGACTATTGAACGTAGTTGATTACAGGTCCAACCTGCATGAATTTTCTCCGTCGGCAACTTGCGGACATCTAATGCCATTAAGGAAATTGCCGTTTTCCGCTCTGTTGGGAATCGGACACGTGTACGCAGTCGAAAACAAAAAAATTATATGAAAAAAAATTAATCATATAAATACGTGCACAATTATACCAATTAATTGCATACCTTAATGCTTCCGGCACAAATTACAAACAAACATGCATTTAATTAATTTGCTAGGAAAATCAAGTAACATGCTCGTAGTAAATCACACATCATCTATTAAACAATCTCACGAAATCATTTAAGTAAAATTCATAGTACATATATCAACATATTAATTAATCATATTAAACTAATACATGTTAATTAAAATCGGATCCGAAAATTACCTCTTGAAGCGTGAGGCAAACTATCGGGATCGACGCAAACTGCCATGGACACCAATCCGTGCAGTTGGGAGAAGCGGCCGCGAAGCGACGACGACAGACGCGCGGGGCATCGGCGACGCGTGCGGTTCACGCGCTGTCTTCGGGCAGCGTGTGAGGGCGACGGGGTCTCGGCAATTTGACTCATTTATCTTCCTCCTATCGGATTTCACCTCGTATCCGAATTCTACTGTTACGTGGCACTAGACACACAAAAGTTAGAACAAAACGGAAGAATAAATAAAACGAAAATCTACCGAAGTATCAACGGTGCGTGGGCGCCGATTTCCGGCAACGGACGTGGGTGAGCGACTATGTTTTTTCTCTTATGTGCAAGACCTATAAATCTTGTATTTATAGTGTCTTGTATACAAGCCCTAACAGGCTTAAGTTGGACCGACCCCAACAACTTAAGTTCGTTAGTCTTTCTTTGCTCGTTTCTCATAAACCAACGATCATGAAATTATTACAATTATATTTTTGGAATCATTGACACGTCCTCGTTGATACGATTGTCAATTCTCGACTTCTAATTTCTAAAAATGGAAACCCTGATTTACTAAACCTGCTAAATTTGGAAACTTCCCAATTTAGACAGTTCACTAAAATAATCGCCTAGTTCTTTTCTTTTCTTATTGTCATTCATAATTCCCAATTACGAATGTTGGACTCAATCGTATTAACTTCCAATCATGCAAAGATTAAACATTCTTATCTTTAATCTTTTATTCAATGAATTCGAGTACACAAGCAGTGTGACCCTCGATGGTTCAGGTGTAAGTTAACAGCGGGCCCACAACTCTTTTTGGTTTAAACTCGTCCCTAGAGTTATAATTAAGATGGAGATTGTTTCAACCTAATCACCCAATGAATCAAGATTAGCGTCTAGCAACTACGCATCATGATTACCTAGATACAAATGAAGTGTCTACAAAAACCGTGTCATATAGTTAACGTACAGTACGATCCCTTCGATACATATGTCCCGATTTAACTAGAGGCATTGGTTCATCGAGACCTCCTTTATAGTTCAATAACTGTGCGATCGTTCTAAGTGTTGTAATCGGTTCGTGTAGGACTTAGATAATCACATTCCCTAATCATCACTCAATCAACTATGGCCAAAGACTTAATGATTACAAACTATGAGAACAACAAAGTGTTGGGATGTGAAGCCCAGGATTCAATGAAAATTCGCAAGAGGTTCTCGATTAGCCGGTTTTAATTTTATTAACATGTTTTGATTAGATTCGTTCAAAGCGGAATAAATCTAATCTAGCAACTTACAGTTTTCGCGAGCAGATCCGTTTCTATCTTCGGCGCACGAACGAGGATTCACACCAAGCCTTCAACCTTCGTAAAAGTTGATGTCCAGAAATTTCCAGTCCTCTTCCTTCACCGATATCTCCGCGATTGTTGATCCGATCGAGAAACCCTTCGGACGGATAGTAGATCCAAGGGTTAGGAAGCTACTGTATAAATTTCGAGCCAATCGGACAAACGGTTGATTTATGGTGAATTTCTTCACAGGACTGCTCAGAAAATTCGGGATTTATAGTTTGCTCTAAAAACCTATAATCTTCTATTGTATATCCCGGATTAATAATTCTTCAACAAGGGTGGACTTGTACTTGAAGAAATCTAAGAGGGTGTTTGGCTAAGCTTATAAGATGTTAAAAGGAGCTTATAAGATGTTTTAGAGCTTATAGGCTCTTCCAAAGTGTTTGGTAAATTTTTAAAAAAACATCTTAATTTTTTTAAAAATAAGCTGTTGGGGACCAAATAAGATCTTTTTAAATAAGTACCTCTACCCCATATTTTTATTTAAGATCTTATAATGAGTAAAAATAAGAAATAAGCTCATTATCCAAACACTCTAAAAATTAATCATAAAAATAAGATGTAACAGCTTATCAGCTCTAAAAAAATCTTATCAGATGTAAGAGTTTATCAGCTGTTTAAAATAAGCTTAGCCAAACACCATCTAAATCTATAATCGAGAAATTTAGAGAGAAAAGAAGAAGAGAAAAATATTTTCTCTTCACCCGGAACGTGAATAGGCGTGTAGCCAAAATTTTTTTTTTCTCATCAACCTAATCTCTATTATATATAGCACAAGGAATTAGAGCCCCACATAGAGAGGATTACATGGAAACAAATCCCACTCCTTCTATAACTCTATATAGTCAAAAATTGCAATCCAACGAGCACTTAATTTTCGACTATATTAATTCCAATATATAATATTGGTTGAACTTTATTTTCTCGATTAATTAGAAAATCCATTGGGCTACAATAGGGACTAAAGGAGAAAATATAAATCAGGCAACTAATAATTAATTAAATCCAAACTCTTAAAAGAATTCATTTAATTAATCATTAAATAATTATTTATTTTCCACTACCAAATAATTATTGAACTCCCGTTTATATTTTCAAATATTACATTCGAGCTCCGGTCGATCATTACTTAGATTCTCCCCACATTAAGATATCTTATAACCACCAAATAATGTATTCACTGCTAAATAAATTAAATGGTTTCTTTTCATGAGTCTTGCCCGCTTAACTTATTTGAGTATGCCGGATACGAAATCCACCTGGCCAGGACTTGGCATAAACAAATCTTATAAGCTACTCAAGGGTTATTATCAATCTCATATTTCAGAGATGTGGATTCCTTTCGATAATTAATTTCCACCTATTAATTCTTAATGTCTCTACCCAACGCACCGGGGGCCATTTGACTCAATATAGGAATCTCTCCCATTGTGACATCAAAGTAGAGATCATCAATTAAATATGTACGTTAATTATCTAGGGATTAAGAGAGTAAGTAATTTACTGTCAACTAGAAATAATACAGTTTCATTTTGAACAGTGATGAAACAATTATTTCACTTTGTCCGGTTCAACACATACCGGGTGTGCTAGCACAATAAGTCAAAACAATAACTACAAAAGTTATTCGCTGTTTACTGTGATCAAGACCAATCACTTAAATATTGTGCTACAATCTTTTACCAATGGTTAGTCCATTTCCATCTAGATTGTGAACGTTTATCTTTATATTCTAAACGAACTTTCAAAATGATCTTTCTGTGCGCCGTAGCACACCATTTCGAATACTATTAGAATATTAGACTTATGCTTTTAATTAATTGACAAACAATCAATTAAATGCATTGAATACCCTAGTGCAGATTCTCATAAAATGATAATAAACTATTTTATTAATTCAATAATAAAACTACGAAGCTAAAAGCGAGACTTTTAGTCTACTATCCTAACACAAAGGACATCTAAGACTATTCTAGCCATCGAATCCCCGACTACAATGCACATACCTCCTACTAGATTTCGGACTGCACGAACACTGGCCCTTGGGGCGGTCCTCGGTGGAATTCAGGGACAGGTCAAGATACAGTTGGTGCTTTAGTGAAGTTACGGTGATATCTAGGTCTTAAGGACTAATGATGTACAACTATATCATAGAGATTTCTACTCGATTATTGAGAACCACTTAGATATTTTTAGGATGAGGGAGTTCAGTGAATTCGTCAACTTATGAGCACCACTTATGTATGCCGATATCATAATACCGTTTACTGATGAGACGCAGTACACATACACTAAGTGCTAGTCTCTAATGAGAAAGGTCGATATCCTCATTGGTGGCGTAACACGTCGACTAGGAACATGGTTCAACAACTATTTTACTTAAGTAAATATCTCATGATCCTATACTAGATCAAATATAAGCAATTATAATAACTGTAAGTAAATAAGTAAATATCTCATGATCCTATACTATTTTACTATATATATGCTTATGCAAAGATATTGAATGACAAAATGTGTTTTACCATTAATACGAAAAATGATTATTTATTACAATAATAAATGGAAGACCACAACGACAAGTTGGCTTGTTGGTCACCTACTCCAACACGCTCAATATACAAAAAAAAAAAAAAAAAAAAAACTAGACTTGCTTCCCATCGTCGCCACACCACACCATCACCGTCCCCACTTTCGTCATCGATGTTCTCAACTCAATCTAGCAAAAAACCATAGATCTACCACCATTTACTCCGTCACCAGCCTTGTTAACACCACTCGGCTGTACACCTGCACCGCCATCAGTGTCACCACCACCATCACTTCCTCCAAAAGTATCCACTGCCATCCAGACCATCGCCTACGCCACCTCCACTGACACCTTCAGATTTGTCGGGTGTTCCGGCACCATGTTCTTATGGTGTGAGAAAGGAGAGAAGAAAGAAAAAAATGGAGAAAACAGAAGACGGGAGAAAGAGGGAGAGAAAAGAATAATTGAATTCGGGTTTAGAAGGGTATATTGAGCAATTTAAATGTGTAAGGAATGCTATATCTAAAGTAAATGAGTTTTCTCAAATCATTATTTGGAGAGAGGTCTACCTCACATTATAAATATGCTACTAATTTTCTCTAATTATAAATATTATTAGAATTTTTTAGGGTTACCCTACCATTAGCTCCTTTTATATATAAGATAAGATTTATGAATAATAATTAGAGAATATATGAAGAAAAGTAATTAGTACAAATATTCTAAAAGTAACAAATAACATGGAAAACAATTATCTCCATAATTAAATTTAAACGGATATATTATACATATAGTTTTTTTTATTCAATGCATCCCTACATATTAGATGTAGAATAGTTTCTCATCATGAATTCAATATTAAATGCTTCACTCAAATTTTCACATTGTTTATGGGGCATTGGCGAAACGTATTAGATTGTCTATTCCGTAAAAGGGTAGTTGGTTATTAATACACTCAACCGCACAAAAGTATCAATGAAATAATTAAGCTATTAATATTAAGACATAGGTATGGTCAGAATTCAGGATAATGTCTCTTACCCTTTACTTGGGGTGTAATTGAAAGATCCATGTAATTGATCCTTTTTGCTCTCGCCATAAATTTCTAGCTACATATATGTAAATTGGTTTGAAGAAATAAATTGGTTTAATTTCCTACCACCCCATCATTGTCCAACAACTTTTGCTAATTTTCTAACTAACTTAATTTCCATAGTTCTTTTCTAAAATCTACACTATCGTCCTATAGGAAGTAAATTAGCTAATAATTCATCAAAATAAGATTTAATGATACATTGATACTACAAACTAGAGTTGGGTTGGTTTTTATCATCAATTGATCATATTTTCAGGCGAATAATAAATTTTTAATCAACTCATTGGTTCGGGCAAAAATTTCGACTGGCCCATTTATATTGAACCGATTGATGGTTTCTAATATCATCAAAAATTTATTGAGCAAGAATTGTCGGTCAACCAACCATATTAATAAAATTTTATTAAATATTATTTTAGTTTCTAAACTAATGGTGTGATTTTTGTAAGTAGATATTGGAATTATCAAAATAGTCTGTATTTTTAATTAAAACAAATAAACAAGGAAAAAAAGTTGACATAAGTTAGCATAAAAGTAGTTCTTGCTATTTTCCTTTTATCTTTTTGACATTATTTTCCATTTCACTAAGTCTTGAATTGCTTTTAAATGTCATGAATTGATGAGTGATTATGACAGTGTGAAATAATGTGCTTGTTTGCAATTAATTTTAATTTGGAATTGTATTTTTTGTCGAATTGCTATTAATTATTTTGAGCTGAAATGACGATGACGCAATGACACTAGGAAGAATATGCATATTTTTATTCTAAAATTCAATATTTTTGTAAGTGAACTAGGTGGCGGGTGTACCCATCAACCGGTCCATTTCAAAACCAAATATTTGGTTGCCAACCGTTAACCAACTCACAAAGGTTGGGTCTGCATTGGTTTTCAAATTTGAGCAAAATTGATTTGTCAGATGGATTGGTTTTTAATTTTAGGACACTAATCGACCAACTCAACCCAATCCAACCTCAGCCCTACAACAAACAAGTTTAAAACGTTTATTGACCCCGTAAGGGTAATTTAGTTGTGGATCATTTGGCTTGAGTTTGAATTTATTTGCCAACACTTTTAATTAGGTCGAATTTATTATACAAATTTTACCTAATATTGTTTACATCTCTAGTATAAAATGGTTGGCTCATTCGTGTCTAAATTTATAAACATTATTATTCTCTTGCAAAAAGTTACTAATGAATTTACCTCGTACCAACACATATCAAATATTCAAATTATTTAATTTTTGTAAACAAATACCCAAATCATTACGCCAACACATTGACATCTAGAATTGTATAATTAATATTTTTTTAGCGTATAAATAAAAAGAAATTGTTAAATTATTCATTTTACTATATCCATCCCATGACATGTTTATTCCCAGGGTAAAATTTAATCATTGATCAAAATTTTACACAATATGAAGTTGGCAACATTAAAGCATAAGTTACTCCTTTTATTATTTAGCGCAGTACTTCCACTATATAGTTTTCAATCAAAAAATCACACAAAGAATAATATTGAGAAGGATATATGTTGGTACATCCATATCATGTTCTTCCATTTTTCAACTTCAATAAATTTTTTATTGCAACCTATTTGTTATATGTTTTATGTGAGCTGATAGCACAGACCCCCTGTGTTATTTCTAACTGTCAAAAAACACTCTGTTAAAATAATTAGCAAGAAATCCCCTATGCTGTGTTTTTCAAAGCATGCGGGTCTTTATTTCGAAATTTATTGTTGACTTACGTGAATTGACCAAATTATCTTTATAAAAGAAATACTAAAAAAAGAAAAAAAAGGAATAAAAAAATGCAAAACATTTGGAGCAAAACCCTAAGTCCGAAAGTCCTCTTCTCCAACGCACTTCGGTGCTCATGCCTGACATCTCACCGCAATCAAAGTGGTCCCGTCTAGTTGGTCCAGAAAACGTCTGCCTTGTTCGAACCTATTTCGAGCCGGACCACCACCCTTATATTTCACCGGAATTGAAGTTGTACGACTCGATTTGGTAGAAAAATGTCCGCCCCTCGTTAAATCTACATTGAACCAGCCCCCATAGCCAAAAGTAGCTTTGATCATGAATGGTAGCTTAGTGTGGTATTGAGGAGGGAGATGGACGGGCGCGCACGAGAGAGGGGAATTAGCCTCTGTAATGGAGGGTGTCAACAGCAAGGACAGCGGAGGAGGCAGGTGGTGGAAGGAAAGGGGTGGGGTGGTGGTGATTCAATGGCGAAGAAGAATTTTGGGGAAGACGTTCTTTTCTCTCTGTTCTTCAGTTTTTGGTGATTTATGCATTGTTTTATAATGAAGATGGCAGCATCCAGTGAGTGACGATGTGGAGCATATTGAAGAAGAGGGCTTTTTCGAAAGAAAAAAGGACTTGATTGAAAATTCTAAAAAAATTAATTTGGGGCTTATAAAATTCCGGGTTGAAACTATAATTTTCAAAATTTTGAAGTTAAGGGTAGGTTTGACTTTTCGTGTCCAAAAACTTACTCCAGCCGCACAGTCCGCGATTGGGCATCACGAAAAGCTATTAAGGAGTTTTTCGGCTTTAACTAACTTTCATAGGGGGGTCTTTGCTAATTCTTTTAACATGAGGGTTTTTTTGGCAATTAAAAATTACACAAGGGTAGTTCTTCCAAAAAACCCATTTCATCTTCAAACTCATGAGTTGTGAAAGTTTAAATCAATAATAATGTACAAATTAATATTGAATAATTAAAAACATTACATGGTCGGACACCCATTTATAAAATGAGTACCCAGTCCACAGAATCTCCGAGTCTCCCATCAAACTTAGCTGACAGTTCCAGATTGGCAATAAAATAGGAACGTTTTTGGAAACTCTCAATCCCAAACAGTTAGGCTATCTCGATTCGTATGGGTGAAGATGAGGGTTGACGTGACCAAGAGTTTAAAGCATGGTATGCATATTCATATTGTCGAACGGGTCGAAGATGTGGCTTGCATTTATGTATGAGACATTACCGATTGTTTCTTCTTGTGTGGGATACTTGGACATGCCGAAAATTATTGCCCCCTCGATACAAAGAAGGTTTTGTTGACCCCAATAAAAAGGATTATATTGGGCTTAAAGAAATGTAAATGTGTTTTGAAGGGATCTCTCTAATTAACCATTTCTTATTAATTGTTAATCATTAGTTAGTGTCCTTTTTTTTTTCTTTTTTTTAGGTGTGAAAGATGAATTAAAAAGCAACATATATGATTCATAATCACTAGATTTTAACACATAATACAAATTATATTTATAAGTGATCTATGTTGAGAGAGCTGGCATGATTATTAAACGACAACATAAATATTGGTATTTATACGCTTTACGATCTTGTTTGGTTGTCAAGATAAGATTAGTCTATATAAGATTAAATAATCTAATGAAATTAATTCAATTGTGTTATTCGAATTTAGAAGATCTGACAAAAAACCATGTGCATAAGGCAAAATAAACTATGATAATGCAATATTTGTGGTCGATCCGACAAATTATTAAGATGCCAAACATCAAATAAAATCCTTTAATTTAGTTAATAATTGTTAATTTCCCCAATCAAACGAAGCCTAAAAAATAAGAAAAATAAAATATTGTGAACTACCACCGAAATAATGTATTCTTTTTCATACTTCATATAAAACTTCATAGTGTGGTTCAATAATTTATTTTTTTCCAATTAGGTAGGAAAAAGTGGACACGTACCTTCCCCATGCTTTATTTTGAGGTATATAATACCTTGAGATTCCTTTGTTTTGTATTGTTGGTTATTATTGTCGAGGCATGCAAGATGTGTTAATTAATTTACATTAAATGGGATTAATAATCTTAAACAAAGGCAAAAGGTACCTCTAATGCTTTGTTTGGTGGTAATGGGATAGAATTACTTTGGTCTTAATCAAGTTAGTTCTTTAATTTTGTTGTCCCCCTCAAGAAAAAGAAAATTTGATTTTTTAAATACTTTTTTGGGTATAATTTTGTTGTTGGGTGTATTTTTATTAAAATCGGACTAGCGACTGCAAAATCATGTATTCACTATAAAAAGATGGTTTTTTGAATCACAATGCTGAATTTTTGAGTTACTATGCTTGTCAGTTGTCACTAACGGGATATCACTAATTTTTTATACCGACACTAAAAAATAATTGAACAACAACAAAAATAGTCATTAACCAAATTATTGTCGATGTCACTAATTCCCTATTTTCTTGTAGTGATTTACATTATTTGTAATAATGCTTCTCATCTTTTTTTTGTTTTTTTTTATTTTTTTTTTGTAATAAAAATAATTAAATAAAATGTGTCTAATGATCAACTCGTGACGTTTGCCCAACAGGTAATTAATTGCTGAATTTGTCTTTACTTATAAGACTGTTCCCCTGGCCTTTAGTTGGTTCAATCTTTAAAACAATATTTGGTCTTATCTATGTCAAGCCTTTAATTACCTTTATTGAAGGAATAAGAGAACCCTTCTCTTTAATGAAAAGCATTGATTAGAAACCAACACACACAAAAGCCTATTAATAAAGACAAACCCCATACTAATTTTGTTTTTAATTTTGCTTTTTTACTATTATATATATATTAATGCAATTAAGATTAGAAAAATCAATAAAAAAATTCTCAAACCATGGATAATACCATATCTCCTTCCAAACAAGCATCCCTCCAAAAGTAAAAAACATAAGCACGCAGTCATCATTTTCATTGTTCCAAGAAACCAAATAATAATTATTTATGTAATTCCTTTGATTGGGGTGATAGCTATTGGAATAGTATAGACTAAAAGTTTGAGAGGCATTATGTAATTTACTCTTATTGTAATTTATTTAAGCTTTTCAATCCGATCAATAGTGAATTAGGTTAAAAACTCTCATAAAACTTGCTTCTCAAGTGAGGACACATATACAAAATAGGGTGTTCACTCAAATATTTATTTAAAAAAAATGTTTTTTTCCTATTAAATACATAATCTACTCTCAAATATTGTACTTAATAAATACATTCTCAAACACTATACTGATTTGATCGTTGAAGCTTCTATGCTGAGAAGTCCCTCCTAGTGTTACAGGAACGACACCCGACCAAGATCTCGATAAGATTGAAGGCTGACATCACGCCCACCTCACCACACCGCCATGACTAAATTCGATTATACACAATTGGAGTTTTTATATATAATTAAAACAATCACACTAATAGACAATATAAAACACTAAGGCTCTGTTTGGTTTGGAGAAAAATGGAATCTTCTATCAGAAAGACAATAGATTAAGTTAATATGCTTGAATTGACTTCAAGTTTACCACGCAACCCTAGTATATTAACAAACTATAATTTATTTCACGATTCAAATAGAGTTAACCTCTCTCGATCCAAACTGGCTTCCCAATGTTCTTTCTTTATAGATAACAAATATATAAAACAAATGCTAAACTTAGATGCGTGAATTAATGTATGTTATATTTAATTTTCGTACAGGTATGGGCCAAATGGGTAGTACTATATATCTTGTCGCCTTCAGGTGGTTTTGTGCAAATGAGTTTTCTCTTTTCTGCATTTTACAACAAGGGATTAAGTCAACTAGTTTGACCCATATTAATTAAGAAAAAAAAAAGTAAAACCACAATAGAAAGATGCAGATACAATATATAGTTAATGTTTGTAAACATGGACTGGCAACGATTTGTTACTCGAGGTGGTTTTAATTGTGTTTCTACTCCTTTCTTTCTTTCTTTTTATTTTTTTTTTTATTTTTATTTTTAAATAATGCAGTGATTAAATCATCCTCCAAATGTAGGGTTGTCCATAAGTTGGTTTAATTTGGTTGATTATCCGTTATTAAACCAACCCAACTCAACTAACCAAGTAATGTAAATATTGAAAACCATTATCGATTCAACATAGATGGATTGAATGTTGGTTGACATCCAATTTTATGCGTCGCTTGGTGGGTTGGTTGATGGATATTCAATAAAAATCAGTTTTTTTTTTTTGGAATATTAAAAAAAAAAAGATTTAAGGGGTGGATATATCACCATTTATTATCTATACGAGGGGTTTATTGCTAATGACCCCTTATGCTAATTGACATAAGGGTAGAATTGAGAATACAATTTCTAGGGATTATCACAAAGAAAGATTTAAGGGGTGGACATATCACCATTTATTATCGATGTGATGGGATTATTACTAATGACCCCTATTTTATTATTACAATTAATAATTAGTTCAACAGTATCTAAATAATACAATCAAATTATTACTAGCTATATGTGTTGTAAATATAAATAGTTCAAAAACATTATAACAAATTCAAATATTTCAGCTGTAAATATAAATAGTTCAAAAACATTATAACAAATTCAAATATTTCAGCCAGCCTGTGTATCTGAAAATTAAAATAGTACAACATAAAATAAAAAATCTAAAATACTACACAATAAATTGAAATTTTATGTGTTTCTCTATTAGAATGAACTGAACAAGAATTCAACACTCCATAATAGCTAATCTCCATAAATTAGGTAATTAGGTTTATGTGTTTTGAGTTTAGTCACTATTAAATATGTAATAAAATTAATAAATAATAAATAAAGTTGGTTGGCCGATATTAGCCGATCAACCAACTTTTTAGCATATTATAAACCATTATCGATACATTTATCCATATGGGTTGGTTATTGGTTAATTATCATTGAAAAATATGGATAAAAAATAGATTGGTTGGTGAGTAAAACCGGCCATGACAACCCTAATAAAAAGAGAGCAAATTATGACAGTTAACTATTTTAATGAAGCAGTCATAAATCAAAATAATGTAATATTAGCCCAAAATAATATAAATCAATCTAACTATATGTTGTTAGATTGTAAATCAAAAAACAAAATTGTTAAAAACATTAATCAGACATAACTTATAAAATTATACATTGTAAACAAATTATACATGGGCAATAATTCTATTGTTATCAAAACACCTACACACGATGGCAGAAGTTAAAGGCCACAATTAAATATTATTATTTCATTAAATTAGTAACTAGGTAAGGGAAAAAATGATTTTATCTTATAACTACATCTTAATTTTGTTAACTAAGAGGTTTTTTTAATTTTTTTTTACAGGGAAAAGAAAATTCCATTAGGCATTAATAGCCAAATTATGAGGAATATGAGTTCCATCACTACAACTTAAACTAATGTTCGTGATGAACATATGCGCCAATTGGTTTCCACTACGCTTAACAAACGAGAAATCGCAAAATACAAAGGAACCTGCTATAGCCAAACATTCATCGATATAAGCTCCGAACGACGACAGTGATGACTCGCTTTCTTTGAGCGAAGTAATAACCTGCAAGCAATCTCCTTCGATGATTATCGAGCTCCAGCCAATGGTCCTTGCCCAAGAAATTGCCGCAAAAACTGCATGCGCCTCGCATTCGACCGGCTGTGGTTGCCCCGAAAATCGACGAACCGCCCATCTGCAACACCCACCTCGTCAATCACGTGCGACCATAGCAACTGAGTAATAGACCATCCCCTTCGGCAAAGCTGCGTCGACGTTGATTTTAATGCAGCCCTCAGGAGGAGGACTCCACGCCGTTGAGAGGTACCTCGTTTGAATTTTCGGAGTCAAGACCATCGCCTTTTGGAACTCGATAAGAAAAGATTGACCCCAATTGATGAGATATTCCGCTTCCATAGCCTCTTCGCCATGAATTAATTTGTTCCTTACGTCCCAAATCTTCCACGCAATAATAAGTGCCAAGAGGAACTTGTCCCGCTGGAGAAAGGCCCTCGCATGACTAATCCAGTTCCACATCGAGCTTTGTGGCCGCATGGGCCGAAGATTGAAGAACGACGAACTCCAAATCTTTCCCATCTGGTTACACTCTTGCAGCACATGCAAAAACGTTTCAACATTAGCACCGCATCGCATGCATATAGGAGAAGGGACCATTTTCCTTCGGCGGAGCTCCGCGCTTGTAGGTAGGATATCCGAGCAAGCTCTCCATAGAAAGTTGCGAATTTTCAGAGGGAGGGGCAGATTCCAAAATGTCGGTCCATTTATGGTTCGCTGCCCCGCTATGTGATGCTTCATTCCTTCCCCGACTGTTCGTTGACCGACGAAATTGTGAAATAATATTATGATAGCAGGTTCGGATCGTAAACTCTTCCGACTTAGAATAATGCCAAATCCACCTGTCTCGTGCATTACGAGTTCCAATAGGAACCACTAAGATCCGTTCTCTGTCTACTTGCCAAAATTGCGAATTAATAATTCCAATATTCCACGTGCATAAATCAGGGTCAATGAGATTCGATACTCGATTCGGATAACTGCTCATAATTGGCCGTCGAGTTAAGACCTTATGATTGATATCGTCTCGCAACCATGGGTCGGCCCAAATAGATGTCTCATGACCATTTCCGATGCGCTTCCGAAGTCCTTGCACCAAGAACGGGCGTGCCTTCAGCATACTCCTCCATGTAGCCGATGGTCGAGTAACGATTGCCGCTCGAAAAATATCGCTCTGTGGGAAGTATCGGGCCTTAAGAATTTTGGAGAGGAGAAGGTCAGGTTTAGTAATTAATATCCACACCTGCTTAACAAGCAAAGCATAATTGAAACTATGCAAATCCCGAAGTCCCATTCCCCCTGCCTATTTTGGTGTACACATTTTCTTCCAAGAAATCCAAGCTATCTTTCTACCGGAACCCCCACCCCACCAAAACCCACGGATGGTAGATTCAAGATCAGCAACCAGGCCTGCAGGTAACTCGAAGCAACACATCAAGTATGATGGAATAGCTTGTAACACAAATTTAATCATTACCTATTTTTCCGCTTGCGACAACTGCTTTTCCCCTCAACCCTTAATTTTAGACCATAGACGATCCCTCAAGAAGTGAAAGATGTCCTTTCTAGATTTACCTTAGGATGCCGGCATACCCAAATATTTGTCATGGCGATCTACCACTTGAAATCCTAGTAAATTGTAAATGGAGTCTTTCACTGAAAGTGGTGTAGCTGGACTAAAACACATAGTAGTCTTCTCGTAATTAATCTCTTGGCTAGATATACGGGCATATTGATCAAGAATTTTCTTCAGAGCAATTGAGTCCCCATCACTTGCACGACAAAAAAGAAGAGTGTCGTATGCAAGGCACAGGTTCGAGATAGTAGGCGCTGTCGGAGCAATTTTAACACCGTGCAATTGTTCAACAGTCACAGCTTGTTGGATCATAGTAATGAAAATCTCTACACAACAAATGAACAAATATGGGGAAAGGGGATCGCCTTGCCGAAGGCCTCGGGAAGGGAGCAAAGAACAAATTGTGAACCATTGAACAAAAAAGAGTAAGAGACGGAGGACACACAAAGCATAATAAGATCAACAAAATTTGGAGGAAAACCAAACCGGGTAAGAACTTTCCTCAAAAAAATCCATTCAATCCGATCGTATGCCTTGCTAATATCAAGTTTAATAGCCATATAGCTCTTTCTATTACTAGAGTTTGTTTTAATGAAATGATTCACTTCATAAGCGACTGAAACATTATCAGTGATAAGGCGTTTTGGAACAAAGGCAGATTGAGTGGGGAGATTATATCATTCAAAATACGTTTGATGCAGTTGGCAATTACTTTAGATCCGATCTTATAAACAACATTACAAAGGCTAATCGGTCTATAATCGGTAATTTTTTCCGGCTTTTTAATTTTGGGAATTAAAACAATAAAGGTATAATTAAGAGCCGGAGGCAAGATTCACTTGTTTAAAAATCTAGAATACATGATGTAACACTTGTGCCGAGAATGGGCCAATATTTGGTAAAGAAAAGAACAAGAAGGACGTCGGGACCTGGGGATTTAAGGGGGGCCATAGAACTAATAGCAAGAGTTACCTCAGATTCCAAGAAATGAGAGGAAATGATATGTGCAGCTTCACATGTCACCCTCGGTTCCAATTGTTGCAACACCTCATCTATCTCCATCTCACTCGGGTTTGTGGTCTGGAAAATATGCTGAAAATAATCCGCAATAATGCCCTCAATTGCATGCCCCTGGTTTTGCCAATTTCCGAACTTGTCTTTCATCTTGTCAACCTGGTTAACCCGTTTTCTAGTCAAAACCTTTGCGTGGAAAAAACGAGTGTTTATATCGCCTTTTTTAATCCATTGTACTCTACTACGTTGGCACCAATATGCATCGTTATCCCCATATAATTGTTCTAATGCTGCACGGAGTATTCTAATTTCATCCTTAACGTCCGTGGTTTGACTACGAGTACTAAAAGAATGGATCTTCTTCTCGAGCTTCTCAATTTGAACCCTCGGCGAACGAATGGTGGTTTTGCTCCATTGGATCAGCGCTGCCCGAAATTCTCTTATTTTGCTCAAAAGGTCTTCAATTGGATTAGTATTCATATTCCCATCCCAGGATCGTCTCACGACTTCTTCACAATCCTCCCGCCTAATCCACATAGATTCAAAACGGAATGGACGCCGCGTTCGTCGTCTGTTGTTAGTTTGCGCTCCCTCGAAAATAAGCAATATTGGGGTGTGATCGGACCTCGAATATTGTAAGTGGTGGACTCGGGCAGTGGGGAATAGTCCAGACCAGTCCTCATTTGCACAAACCCGATCGAGTCGGGATTTGATAATGAATTGATCTTCTTGTTTGTTCGACCACGTGAATGGATAACCCTCGAACAATAACTGATAGACCACAATTGATCAAAGTGCTTCTGAAATCCTCGATGAGGTGCGGTGACCGTGTATTGCTCCGAAGTTTTTCCGAGTTGCATAGAACCTCGTTGAAGTCACCCCCGATAATCCATGGCAGCTCACTGCACGTGTGGAGATGGCGCAACAAGCTCCAAGATAAGTGTCGCCTGCTTTGGTCAGGTTGTCCATAAAAACCAGTGCATCGCCATTTGAAGTTCGTAGCTAAACAAGATACCTCAACATCAATATGGTTTTGCGAATAACTCAAAAGATCAACGTTAGTCTCTATGCGCCATAACATAACTAGCCCACCTGCCTGTCCAACTCTATCTACAGCAAATCCAAAACAATTCCATCTTCGTTTAAGTTTATCAATCAGCTGTGGTGTTGCTTTCGTCTCCGATAGAAACACCAATGTGGGGTCGAACCTTCGGAGCATATCTCCGATCTCGTGAATTGTCAAGGGTCGCCCCAACCCTTAACAATTCCAAAATAAACAACTCATTGTCCCCGGCGGGGCTGCGTCGTAGCCTCCACCGATATAAAAGGGTCTTCTTCTCGAAGAGATAGGATGGGTTTTTTGGTTGCTCTTTGGGTATCGATAGCCATGTTATCATCAGCTTTCTTCTTTTTGTTTTTAGCCGCCACTTTAATAAATCGTCTTGCAGGTGTACTTTCCAAGTTACCAGGCTGCTCTAGTACCACATTAGTCACCAACCGTGATTCGTCCACCTTAAAAGGCGGGTGGTTTTCTTTCCCTTCTGATCCACTGCCATAGATATGTGGCACCATTCTTTGGAGTCGAAAGATCGAATATGGTCGGTCCTCGGAGAGAATTGTGATGGGACAGACCTAGGTGTTGAGGTGTAGATGGTCGGATTGCTTGTAGTGGAATTCCTGAGTTGCTATCTTCCTTGTTGAAAGAAGCTCTAAACCAACTACCATACGATAGTTGGTCCCCTGGATCTACAAATTCGTCATTATACCGTAGCTCGCATCTCTTTTTGTCGTGCCCAATGATCCCGCAGGGGAAGCAAAAATTAGAGAGACGTTCATAGGTGAAGGAAACCCATGTTTTTAGCCCAACCAAGTCATGAATAAAAACACAGCGTTTCAAGCTTTTCGACACATCAATCCAAACCTTCACACGTAGAAAATCACTAAACTCTCGATTTCGTGGGTTTATAACCTCGATAACTCTTCCCAGTTTGTAACCTAGCAACCTTGATGTTTCCTCTTTTCGTTGGCGTGGGGGGATTTGGTGAAGGCGAACGATTATCGCCATATGATTTATCACCACTTATGTTGGATCAGAGTCGGGTAGAAGTGGCTCAAATAACACCGTTTTTTTTATCCAGAAGCCATGGACTCCCGTCTCTAGCATGGCGATAATCCAATTGATGATCAAATGTAACAATAAATATGTTAGATCCGATGTGTTGGAACGAACAGCCCTTCACCGGCTGAAGAAGACGAAGAAGGTTTAGTTTCAACGTGTGACCTGATATGTCCTTCGCCGCCACTACCCTGCCAACCAAACTGTAGTTCGTCTCTGAAACCCTAGTATCAGTCGCTATTGTAAGAAGGACGATGCCCTCTTCCTCCTCCGCTGAAAGACTGACTTGCTTGGCAAGGTTCTCCGAAAGTGCATCTATGAGTCAAGAGATAGATGTGGTGTTGTTAACTAAGAGGTTTGATAACAAATCGCATGCAATATCATAATTTAACAGATTTAATACAAGACCGTACCAATGAACCAAACATCTTACTAACTAAATAATTAATTAGTTAGTAATGACTTAATCCATCATTGTCTAATTCAAATTAATTGGGTATAGGTACTCGAACAAGACCTTAGTGTTTACATTGCCCAAAATACCCCCACATCTTCTATTTGAACTGACCTGTACACTCAAGTCTCAAGCACTTGTTGCTTCCGAAAAGCAACCAATGCAAGTCAACTGATATAACCAACTAGTTTTTAGTTAATTGACTAATTGGTTTGCTCGATCAACTAATTTTTTCCTTAGTCGACAAAGTTTTTGCTTAGTCGATTAAGTTTTTTTGCATATTCGACTACAAATGTTTGCGTACTCAACTAGGGGTTTTAGTTAATTAGTTGACTAATATCATTTAGTTAGTCAAGTAATGTTTTTGTACATTCTTAGATATTCATTGACGAAGTGGTCCGTTACCTTAAACAACACTTAAAAAGAAACAAAGTAACATAGTGAGTATTTAGTTTATCACTTTCATATTCCAATAATTAATTTAGTGTAATATTCTTGATTTTACCTTACTCTTAAATAGTTTGATGAAAACAACTACTGGCGATATAACTAAGGAGAGTGGCATTTTAATCCCTTTATAAAGTATTACTCTCTCTGTCCCTAATTACATGTCGTTTGGCGGGATTTCACACATATTAAGAATGCATTTAATTCACCTAGAAATTAAGAGAAATTATAGGAGTTTGGCCGAAATACCATCTCCACTATCTCTCCATAACAAATTGATTTTTCTTCCTTAATAATTAGAATAAGTAACGTAATTTATTCCATTTCACGCGGTTTCACTACCATTATTTGTTATGCATATTAGTCTTCCTCAATATAATTTTGGTTTTCTTCTTTTCCCTATCATAATTCTTGAAATCTTGAATGGATATTCAGATGTCTTATCTTCCTTTTTCTTCTTATCCCTATCCATTTAGAGTAAATATGTTGAAGAGATTCCTTCATTGATTTTCTTAAATAGTGTTTTTTATCAATTTTCTGTTTTACCCGTAGAAGGTAAAGAGTGTTTTTGGAATATGTATATTTCTTCAAAATTCTCTCGTAAACGTAGGAATTAATACGAGAGAAGAATAGTAATTGAGTTAATGTTGGAGAGGAGAAAAGATTAAGAGTAAACATGGAAAAAAATATTTATGGCTCCATAGAGAGTAGAGAACGATATATAATATAGGACAAACAAATCTGCTTAAAACGACATCTATTCAGGAACGGAGGAAATATAAAATATTTTACTAGTTTTGTTAATACGCATGAACTAATTCAAAATTACAAATAATTTGACATAAAAGAAAAAATCGAGTAATAAATGTAAAAATTGTTGAGAGATCTTGAAATATCACAAACCCAAAAGCATAGGGTAGAAGACATAAAACTCAACAACTATATGGGTCTACACATTTAATACCAAAGAACAATAAGTGTCCCTGTCAATTGCCAACTATGTACAACAATAACCTATTTATACGTACAAAATATCGTACCTATCTAACATGGAAATAATAAATAAAAAATTGTAGGGATAATCAAGCGGTTGAAGCAAGTGAGCTTGTTTCAATTGACCTATGTGCGAATCTCCTTGTCAGTGGTCGCTAGGAAGAATTTGTCACACATGATTAGTTAAGCGTGGTTTACGTCCCTCGTACGGTTTGTAAGTTATTATACGAAAGTGTAGGTTACTCAATACACATATATGGTTGGCTGCAAGTTTCTTAACTACATTTATAAAAAAACAAAAAGAAAATCCAATAAAACTATTAAAATTACAACAACCGTAAAAGAGAGAAAATAAGAGAAAGTTATATGCAATTTAACAAACTCATTAGTAGTTTGAGGAAATCCTATTAGTGTTAATTATGGGTTTAAAATTGTGCTGTGAATTTTTTGGTATAAGATATCTTAAATTGTTATGATTTTTAGTTAATGATTCTGTTTCCCAATTGAGGAAAATTATAGATTGGTTTGGTTGTTGGGTCATGAGCGGTCGGATGCATATTAAATTCGTGAACTGTATACACTGTACATCGAGTAAAAAACTTACTGTAAACATATAATTTTTGTCTTTGAATTTATATTTAATGAACAATCATTGATTACCTATGGTTGGAGTAAATTACTTTATACAGGTATGAAATAAATTATTAAATATCAAAATTAATATTTGATACCTCATTTTGATATTTCGGGTTGGGGTTCTTAACTTCAAAAAATGAGCACGGTGCATTTACTGAGAATATTTTCATCATTTAAATACAAATTTTCTTCATTTATTTTAATGAAGGAACTCGCAAAAAATCATATAGGTGCACTGAATAAACATACACTCTCGTATAATAGTTTACAAACCATACGAGAGATGTAAACCACAATATATTAACCATGTGTGACAAGCTCCACCTACTAGCTGTTGGCAATAAAATTCTAACCCGAGTTATTTAACACATATTATTTGTTTCAACCGCTAGATCATTCCTTAGGGAACTAAATACAAATTTTCTTCAGTAGTGTAAACTACTTCAACGTATATTTTAATTTTCCTCCACCCTCAAATGAACCATTTTTCTTACAATTTACATGAAAATACAGTTTCTAATATAAAAATAAATTATCACTAATTTTTTCACACTTTTCCAATATTAGACCTACCAATGTTATAATTTAGTTTAGGGGATAATTATAGTTTTAGTCCTCTAAGTATGTATGTTTTTCACTTTTGGTCTTCATTTACTGCCGTCAACAAAATACACACTAATGTTGTCACTTTAACACATTGAGTCCCTCCGTCTGTTTGACCGTCAAGAAATAACGGTCAACGGTTGAATTGAGGGTTTTCCTTTGGGAAAATTGTAATAAGATTCCTTTATTCTTTCAGACTTTTCTAAAAACTCCTAAAATTTTATCCAACCATGATTTCACCCCAATTTCATCAATTAACCAATTAACTAGTGACCCCAATATTTTCAAAATCAGTTAATCTGACGTTGACATTCTTTTTAATTCGGTTGACTCTTTTTTCAATTGATATCTTTTTTTGCCGCTGTTGACCGATGTTGAATGTCGGGTTAACAGCGTATTGATATTTTTTTTCTTGATTTTTATTTATATTTATTTAAATTGTTGAGTAATGGGAAAAATATAATTTAAAAAAAAGTCAAAGCTGATAATCGGCGAGAAACATAATATCATAAAAAAAGTCAAAATAAAAGAGAAAAGGAAAAAGTCAACGCAGCTCAACGACCGAAAAATTTTAGGACAAAGAAAAAGATAAAAAATAACGGCCGGTGTTAGTTCCAAAAACCGTTGTACTAGAGTGGTTATCTCATTTCCAAATTACTTCGTACATGCCTAATTCATCTTCTTCATATTTTTTTGGGAAGAAATTTGGGATGCATTAGCGGTTCCACGAAGAAAAATTGAGAGGAAGAAATTATGGATTTTTAGAATTTTTTTTAATTGTATTTTGGCCCCAAAATTTTAGATAAAAACTTTGTTAGAAGTTTTTAATTTTAATATTACAATACTAGATATTAATATAGTATTATTATTGTCTTATACAATAATAATATTGTGTTGATCGGAAAAACAAGTCACAGAAAAAAGTTAAAAAAATCAAGAAAAATAAAAAAAGTCAATATTGTTAACCGACAATCCAATGTCGGTGAACGTCATAAAAAACAGTATAAAAAATCAATGCCGGGGAAAAAAAAAGTAAAAACAAAAAAAATCAACCGTAATCAACGGTCAGCGGTAATGGTGATAAAAATCGGGGTCATTTGTCAAAATTGAGTAAATGATGAAATTTGGGTTAAATTAGAGTTGAATAAAATTTTAGGGATTTTTAGAATATTTTAAAAGAATGCAGGGATTTGAGTGCAATTTTCTGAATGAAAAATCTCAAATTCAGCCTAATTCAACAATTGGCCGTTACTTCTTGACGGTCAAACAAACGGAGGGGCTCGATGTGTTAAAATGTGACAACATTAATGTGTATTTTGTTGACGACGGTAAATAAGGGACCAAAAATGATAAATGTGCAAACTTGAAGGATCAAAACTGTAATTTTCCATTTGATTTGGTGATAACTTTCTTATACGTGAGAAAATATAATTTTCAAATAAATGCATAAACAAACACGTACACCTACACTTTGTAAACTTTTCTAAGTCCGTATGAATATAGCTCAACCGGTTCCGGAGGTGATAAATTGGTATATGGTACAAGTAAACTTTTCTAAGTGTAATTCCATCATATTTAAATATTATCATTTACCACTTTACACATACTTACATTAACACATATATGTACACTAGAAGACCAATAAATTAATAACTTCGTTTAAATAATATTTTTTTTCCAATCTCCACTCGGTGTATATTTACTAAATTATTAATTTGATAATTTAATATTTTTAGGCTGCATTTGGTTGGCAAAATAAGATTAGCCAAGATAAGATTAAATAATTTAATGAGAGTAAGTTATTTTATTGGAGCTTGAAACGTCCAAAAAAAATACTCATTAGAATGCAAGATAAGCCAAGATAAGACAAAACAAATCATGATTATATAATTTTGGCAGGTCACCCGACAATTTATTAAGGATACCAAACATCAAATTAAGTCCAACTATTTAATTAATTATAGCTTATCTTGGCAACCAAAATGAACCTTACTATATTAATAGAATTTTACTAGTCACGACTATATTAATTTATATATTAATTTATAGAGGTTTAACATTATGTACCTAAATTTATGATATAAAATCCTAGATGTAAGATCTCCAAAACCAATAAATACTTAATGGTAGGTAAGAGTAAAGAGAGTATTAGGGTCTACTAATTAGATGTTAAATCGTCACTTGCACCAGCATTTATTATTTAATTAAATATATTGGCTACTGGTTAAAGTTGATAATAAATTAAGGACAGTTAAATTAAAGTAAGCTGACATGGGACTAATTAAAAACTAAATAAACATGGGAAAAGAGAAAGAAAAAAAGAGCTAACGGCCGTTAACAAGTGGACTAACGGCTGTTTCCTTGCACGGACTCGGCGGTAGGCTGCTACTCCTCCCCGTTACAACAAGACGTTGCACAAACCCTCCGATCCTCTGTCCGTTAGTCTCCGTCAGCAACCGCTTCCCGCCAAACGGCAACGACTCCACCCCTCTCTCCGCCAAAACCTCCTCCGCTCTTTCCGCTGCACTGTCGCCCTGCAAATTAACGCCGTTAAGTTGTTAATCACGCCGCCGTCAATCAACAAATTACTTTTTTTTAATAACAGTGTTTATGATTATATCGAAGTTACCTGAATCCTGACGTAATCGTTAGGGTTCCAGCAAAAGGCGTTGCCCAGCATTTGATCGACGGTTTCGGAGACGCCGTCCAGAACAATTCCGACCACCGCCGCCGTCGAGCAGTGGCCGCTCCGGCCAAGCTTCATCCCCGACGGACTGCTCAACGGGCCGTTACCGATTGAGAGCACCAGCAGATCATCTACACCGGTTACCGACGGAAAATCCCGCTTGTTGTGCAGAACGTGAGTGACGGCGGCGGCGGTTGGGTTGTTCATCACAAGTCCGCCGTCCACCGCCAAGCAGGTGGTCTTCCCATCGCTGGAGGCTAGCTTAAACGGCTTGAACATCGACGGCGTGGCTGACGTGGCGCGAATGACTTTCCACAGCTCGAAGTCGAAGCTCGCCGACTCAGTTGCGTCGGCTCGGGAGAAAACAAACGGCGCCGAGCTGGTCAAGTCGAAGCACGGCACCAGGAGAGGCTTACACGTGTCCTTCAGGGTTAGATCCTTGCCGCCGTTTCCCCGGAACGCTCTCCTCAGCACTGCGTCCATGCTCTTGCCGGAAAATCTCGACCGCCGGGGAAAACGCCGGAGCGTGTGGCTTTGAACAGCTCCTTCTGATTTTCCGATATGAAGTTAACGGCGTCTCTGGCGGAGAAGAGAGGGCGGCCGGAGCCGCCGTCGGCGACAAGCATCGCGGCGAGGAGAGCGCCGATTCCAGTACCGACAACAATATCGAAGAAATCGGCGACCCTAGCGTTGGAATCGCCGGTTTTGGCTTGGATCTGGTTCTCTAGATGAACCAAAGCTGCTCCGGCGACAATGGCGGTTGTTCCTCCGCCGTCGATGCTGAGAACACGTGTTTTTTTGCCCTCACACTGGTACAACCATTTCTGCTCCAGCCTGGAGAAAATCTCCAACGTCATCTGGCTCAACTCCATTTTAACTCCAATCTCTCTCTCTCTCACACACACACACACACACACAAATTTTACAAATATATAAAATTAATCGAGAAAAATAAAATTGCAGAGATATTATTAGAAATCAAATAGGCGAATCGAAAGGAGATAAGATGAAATTGAGAGCTAGGGTACAGAGTAGAGTACACAGAGGTAGTAGTAGTATAATAGCTGTATCTAGGAAGGATAACTGAGAGAAAATCCGTGAAAAAGCGAAAGGTCACGTTTTATTACTGAAGCCACATTAATGGCGATATATCGACACCAAGTATGCAGTTGTTTCCTCTCTTTCTCTCTCACACAGTCAGCGTGTCTTTTGCGCAGTGAGGTGTGGGGGAAGAAGAGTAAGAGTGAGAGTGAGAGTGAGAGTGAGGGAGGTTACTTGTTTTTTGTTGTATATATATAGACGAATGCTTTTCGTTTTAATTTCAATATTTTATTGGGATGGGGTTCTGTTAATTAATTATTTACCTTGTCTGTTTTTTCTTTTCTTTTTTGTATTTGGATTCTGTAATTTTCTATGCTTCGGTAAGTGTAGTTGCATTATGGTGTGCAGTTTCCTACCTAATTACATGCGTTTAATATGATTTTTTATTTACTACCACAGACTAAAGTTACAGTGGTGCGTGTGCACGTGCCACCCTCGCGCTTATATAGGGTAATTATACTTACGTGTATGCTATAATAACTTTAAAGTCCCAGTAATATCGCTAATTACAATCACCCCCGAAACATTTTCAGACACCCCTGAAACTAGGGGTGGGTTTTTTTTACCAAATTGCCCTACCAACCCGTTGCCCTACCGAGCCCTACCGAAATATTTCTACCGAATTATTACCGTGCCCTACCGTACCCTACCGAAATATTTTGGTAGGGCAACAGCACTCAATATTATTACAATGGTATTGCCCTACCGTACCGAAATATTATTAATAAATAAAATTTTATTTTAACAATTAATTTATTATATATAAAAAGTTAATATAGTATCCTAATTCCTAACTAACTACTATAAGTTAAAATTAATTATACTCTTTATGTATATCAAAAACATTTTAAATTGCTTTCATTAATAATGATATAATTGATGTTAAAAGTTTTTATTTTTTAATTGTATTTATGAAATATTTCATATTAGGTAAATTAAGAACATATATTTAGAATACTTATATCATAAAAAACTAGTTTGAACATTTTAAACACGTATTAATGTATATACCTTGAATGGTTTTGAAAAAAATGATATTGAATTTAGATTTAAATAATACTCCCTCCGTCCCAATTTAAATGTCGTTTTGGGTTATTTTGCACATATTAAGAAAATCAATAAATGTGCATAGATTATAGTAAAAAATAGATAAAATTACTAAAATATCCTTAATATTAATTGATTGTCAACTAATTAATTATGAGTGATGAAGGGTAAAATTGAAAATAATGCAATTAATGCTTCATTGAAAATCTAAAATGGCAAATAATTTGGGACAAAAAAAACTCTCTAAAAAGACATATAATATGGGACAGAGGGAGTAGATAATATAAATTGGTAATTACCATTACCATACCCTACCGTACCGAAATTTTGGTATGCCGAAATCGGTATACCAAAATTTTTGGTAGGGCAATGGTAATGGATTTCATAATACCGAAATTTCGGTAATGGTAGTGATTCGAAGGATTTGGTACGGCTGCCCTACCAAACCCACCCCTACCTGAAACATTGTCAGACATCCTAACGAAGTATTAGTTTCAGGGGGTGGTGGAGACAACATAGAGCTAGGAAGTGACATAGCTCTCCTAAAATTTCTTAAATCTTTATTAATTTATATAAGATTTATAATTTTTTGTGTGTGGTAGAACGGTCCCGCGAGAAATAAATATAGTGCATATAGATCCCTAGGACATGACATCTTGACTCCGGTAATTGTTTCAGGAGTGTTGCTGTAATTACTAAAACCACATTAACCTTAATGTTATTCACTACCAAAAAACATGGCTTTTGTAACGGAAACTTTGTGACACACCAAATCTGTCACAACTAGTGATGGAATTAGTGGCAAATTTGTGACTGCTTTGATTACGAAAATTCTGTAATTGATTGTGACGAGTACGTGACCAATTTTGCGACAAATTTTGTGACAACCAAACTTTTGTTATATTTCAGTCACATATTGTTTGACAGAAATTAGTTTTGTCACAAATCAGTGACATATTTTATGACGAAAAATAGTGTGGTCACAAGTCGGTCATAATATTTTTAAAGAAGTAACAGTTTGACTAATATTGGTCACAAATACGTCACACTCCCGTTTCCATCACAAATCTGTCACATACACTTCAGTCGTAAATCCGTCACATTTCAAGGTTCGTCATTGATCCGTCATTACTTCAACGCCGTCATACATCGGTCATACACAACTCTGTCGTAAATCTGTCTTATTTTAAATTCTGTCATTTATTTGTCACTATCTTTATTCAATCACTAATCCGTCACATGTAATTCGGTAACGAATCTATCACATTTTAAGTTTCGTCATTAATTCGCCACTTTTTATATTCTGGTCACAAATTCGACACATATGTTTATTGATTAAAAATAATCACATTTTGATTTTGATTTATTAATCATTTATACTTACTTTCATCTTTGTAAAACAATTTAATGGTGATTAAAACTAATTATAGTATATTAAATAAATAATAATATAACAAATATGAACTATTATAATGCTAATATTGCAAATATATTTTAAATATTGTTCAAAATTCATACTATTCCACTTTAATTCTTTAATGCACTGGGAGAATACTTCAATCTTTAACAATTAAGATATTTTTTTAAAATTTATAAATAATAAAAAATTCATTATTTCATTTATATGTCAATTTTTTACTATTTTGAAAAAAAGAACTTGATTAATTAAAAAATGAAGTTTACAATTAAATTAAATTATCAAACCTAAATTAATTAATTGTGCTTTGATTATCAAACCTAAATTAATTAATTAAATTAAATTATCAAACCTAAAATTTCCGATTTCCGCCGAATCTGATCCAAAAAATTCGGATTTTGGAACGGTTTTTTCAATTCCGAAATTCTGAATTCCGAAAATTCCGAAAAAAATCGGATTGGAATTGGAAATACATATCAAAATTTTGGAATTTCCGAATTCCGATCCGAAAGTAATATATACACATTTGACTGCCTTGTAGGCGACTAGGCCGTTCCATTACCTTTCCCTTTTCTTTTTTATTTTTTATTTTATTTTTTAATTCAATTGTTTTATTCAAGAAACCCTAACATGAACTTCTCATTTTCAACTTTGTTTTCATCGCCGCTTCTTCCCATTTTTTTATTTTCGGCCTCTTTTCCTCTTTTCTTCAAAATTACATCTTCAATATTTGTCCCAGTCTTCGCCTCTTATTTAATTACACAGAACTTCTGGTGAAGCCTGAAGTATTGTTCACAGAAGAAAGAATGGTTAAATACGAAGTTTTATTTTGTTTGGATTTTGTTCTCAATTTTTTTTTAAACCCCAACTCTGTTTCAAACATCAAACCATCGACGGCGGTGGACTGAGAATCAATTATTATGATTGGGCATAGTCAGCGATTTTGCGATTAGGTCCATACTCTCTACTAGCATCGGTGGTTTCTACTATCAATAGCAATAACGGCATCAGTGATTTTAGGTACTTATGGGGTAGGATATTATCTAATTTCTTCTAGCGGCAATTTAAGTGTGTAGTTTCTGATTTTATACTTTACTACATATCTGTGTCTATATGGTAGTATATACACATCTGAATGAAATAATATTGATGCAAGATGCATTTCTTGTTTTTTAAATGCCAATAGCATCAAGAATCATCACAAACTCTACATAGCTCATGCATAATTGTGGAAGACGAGAGTTTTTCTTTTTTCATATTGTGATAGATTACACAATCTTTTTCCATAATCATGAAATCTGCACATTGAAATTTACTGATTGTTAAATAAATTTCTTTGCTCACAGGGTCTCATGTAAATTTTGTTCGAGTTCAAATTTGAGGGCTCAATGCAGCAGTGGTCTGATCGAAACCAGCTTTCTGCATCAACAAGCTTGAGCACGTAAATGAGAAGGATATTGATCTCGAACATGGCTACAGAAGAAATAGCTTTTTGAACTTGTATCGAATTGATAAATTAGGTGGCTTCCTTCAATTTTAATGCAAAACTCATTCCAGTTTTCTTTCGGTCTATGTATTATACGTTTTGAGTATTGTGGAATCATATGTGAATTTGGTCTTCTAAGAATTTTCTGTAAGAATTTATTTGAAATCTTCTACTTTTTGTTAGTTTTGTAGTACATTTTGTGTTGATTATCAAGAATTTTGAAGTTGAATGAAGTTTTGAAATATTCGGATAACAGGTATAAAAAAACTAAAATAGCTTTGAATAGCGAATAGCGAAACTTCCTGAGTCGACAACCAGTGATGGAATTGTGACCGAAAGATAATTAAATATTTGTAACAGATTTGTGACGGGATACTTGTGATGGAATTTTGTGACGGAGGTTTGAGTGAATTATTTGTGACCGATGTTCGGGATGGATTATTTGTGACGGACGTTTTTTTATGACGACGTCTGTCACGGACAAGTGATGTAAATTCCCATTAATTTGTGACATATTAATGACCAATAAAAAGGTTTGTGACGAAATCCGTCACAATACTTGGAGACCCTATATTACGTATTTGTGACGAAATTAGTTTAATTGCGACAGACTTATCTGTCATAAACATTGTGACGGACAAGAAAAATCAGTCACAAATGTATTTTGTGACGAGGGTTTTTCTGACAGAACAATTCAGTCACAAATTTGTGACAAAAGGTCTTTTGTGACAGATTTTGTTCAATTTCGTGACTGAATCTTCCGTCATAAAAGCCCTTTTTTTTGGTAGTGATTTGCAAACATCATGGACGTAGGTGTAATTTACCCTATCTTTTATTCTCTCATTTTCATTTTAGTTGTGGATTTTGCTTACAAGTAATAAAAATCAAAAAATATATTTAAATTATATCGAAAAACATAAATAATTATTAAAATACCATTAATTGTTTCTCCTCTAATTATTTTTCAATTAATTAAAAAAAAGATAGATGATAAAATTGAAAAAATTTCATTGTATTCTAAAGTACTAAACAATTTTGAAAAAAAAAAATTCTCTAATGCGATAAGATAATACGAGGATGGAGTAGCTTTGAAAGAAAATGGTAAATTAAACATTGATTATGTGATCTAGAATTTAGCAGGGTTAAATATTTCTACATACAATTAGAGCGTTTGCCTATACTATGTTGTTGCGTGTATTATAAATCTATCATTCATAAACAACTCATCATATGTCTATACAAATCAGTTATGATAAATCATTAACTATCAAGTCTCGCAAACGGTTACCAAAGTATGTCTATGATATCATATGCAATTAACATACCAATCCGATAAAAACTACTCGAATGTTCTTCTATCACAATTTTAATAATTAAAAGAACTTATCAATTCAAGTTTAAGAATAACACATAGCAGCATAAAATTTGCCAAATTCATGCACTAAATAAAATCAGATAGAAGAAATAACCAGTAAATTAAACTTGCATAATATCAGAAAAGTAGGTTCATAATCACCATATAGGGTTCAGACAAAATCCTAGATTAGAACTTAGCTTCTTATATTTTCTACGAAAAACATCATAAAAATATTTAAAAACATAGATTTAAAGAAGAATGAAAACTATGCAAGAGATTTTTCAGATCTCCGCCTTGTTCGTAAACTGTCCTCTTGTTATTTTGTGCTCAATTTTCGCCGATCCCCTTTAATGGTGTAGGAAATTGTTGCTTTTATAGGATTTTGTTGATAAGAACGTACTAAAAATTTAGTAGGACTCATTTTCCGCATCTTCTCTCGAGCAGAACTAGTTACCCAATTTCGATCGCGTTAGAATTCGCTTTCCGGAAAACTCTATTAGATAAGAATTATAGTCCTTTGAAATAGCTTTTCATTGCCATTGAAATCAGGTTATACAGTTCGGATGAGAGGGATATGATCTCAATAGTAAACACTGTCAAAGTTGTTGAGGGATTCATTCTTCCACTTTGATTTTATTTCTTTAATTGCAACTTTTGCCTTTCTTTTTGATCATTTTCCCTTCATGGACATCTAATTCTTGTTTTGCACCTATAAAACACAAAATCTATCAATTAAAGTATAAATATAATTAAATACAAGCAAAAGATTCATAGAAAACGTATTTAGTGTAATTTCGACACTCAACATAGGTACAGTGTCTTGGATGACAATAGCTTTGTTGATGGTGTCTTGAGTAGTGATAATTCAAAAGGAAAGACCTGCAAAGAGATGGCAAATTATAGAATGACAACAATGTATAACGAAGCCGTTCAATGAGGAGGTGGCGGCGGCTAGAAGGCATGCATCAAAGAGCCGTCATAGATTTAGACCGAGGAGTCGCCATTGGTGGACTCGTCGATGTGATCAAAGAATCGCCACAACTTTGGGTTGGGGCTTCTCTGAGGTGGACTGTTGAACTTTTTTAGATTGAGCATGATTTATTGACCGACTTCAAGGTTGAACCTATAGTCTCGTTACCGACTTTTCTGGAGTGTTCGACTTCCTTTAAGACTTTTTCGATCTGTGCGGTGGGGGAAAATGTACAAATCGGGTGATCACTTGGTGATTCGCATGTGGAATGGATTGGCTAGAACTGGCCTCTAATCTTTACTTTGCGAGGTGAATTCTGAAGTGATACTTCTTTTGTTCTTTCGCCATTGCAAACTTGATCTGTTCTACATGAGTGGAACTCAGTGTTTTTCCACAGACGACACCAAAATGATATGGTGCGATTCCACGTCATGTCTTGTAACTCCTCTCTCACACTTCTTGATTCCTCGTGTGGGCATTATCTATGTCACAAAAAGTCGTAAGGACGTCAGGATTCAGTCCCAACGAAAATCCTTTGATCTTCAAGTCAGCTCAAGATGGTGAAAGAAAATCAAAGAGTTCAAGAGGTTGCTTGGGAATTATGAATTTTGTACATTTGATTGTAAAAATTATGTATTTATATGAAAAAAATATATTCTCATGTCTAAACCTCTTAACATGAGCCAACTTGAATCTAATTATTTAGATTATGGCCAGTTTGACCCTTAACCAACTTAAACTTATATTATTATCATCAATCTCGATTTTGGGTTTGCTTTTAAAAAATATGTATACTTCATTATTGATTTCTTTCGTATTTCTTTTAAATTGATCTTATAATATGACCTTACAAACATAAGCACTTAAGGGGATTCCAACCTCCCAAACTCTCACCAAAAATCACTATGATGGTGTTTTTTTTTTCTTTTTAATTTTTTTTTAAAGAATTCAAATCTTGTTACAAATTGTGGAAATAGGGGACTAAGAGCATCTTCGACCGGTCTCACAATTTTTTCACCAAATCCCATTTATGGTGGTGAAAAAATGAGTTCATCTCCCACTGGCAGCACACCATTTTACTCTTCCACAATTTTTGGTGGAAAAATGGTGTTTTTGGTCTCCAATGGATTTCACCAAAATTTAGACCAAATATTAAAATAATAATATTTCACCATTTCACCACTTATAGGGAATGGGATTTGGTTTGGTCTTCCATGGCATTTCACCATATATGCCCCAAAAATGTAAATCTAATGTTAATCGTAATTTTATAATATTTTATTTCCTAAATATTAATTATAGATCCAATAGTAAGTAATAAATTTTCTTAACTATATAATTTAAAAATCATGTTATCATTCTATTAAATGTCTATAACTTTGGGGGGCCAAAAGTAATATTCAAAAAATTTAGTATCAAATATGTAAAAAAAAATTACTTGGGGGTTCAACGGCCCCCATGCCCCTATCAAGTTCCGTCAGTGTATATATATATCTATATATATATATATATATATATATATATATATATATATATATATATCATTAATCTTCATGTTACATTCTGATTATTTGTAAATTACTTCAATTGGTCTATTTTATTGCTTAAAAACAACTTTTACGCTCAAAGTGAATTGCAAAAAAAAAAAAAAGTATGTTACTTATTTAAATTGCTAAACTCTATGATGCATTAATTTTAGCACTCAAACTCCCTTAAAACGATGTTAATTTGCTAAAAAAAAATCATGTTGCAATTTTTATTGTTTAAAACGGAAAGAATGTGAAAAAAAAATGTTTGTGCTACTGTTCGAACGCGCCCGTTTCGAAGCATGTTGGATCAATTCAACTCGTTTTTTAAAAAATATTTAATCTTTGATCAATTATATTTGATTTTGGATTTTTAATTATGTGGCTCAAACATAAATAACATTGGTCCAAATCAAATAAATAAACAATTGGCCCACTTCCAATAAATGTAATAATTGGCCCAACACTAGTTATTTCCTTTTGTCTTCGAACGTGTAGTGGCCTAAATAGAGATGGCAATGGGCCGGGTATGGGGCGGGTTTTGCAATCCCCATCCCCGCCTCGTTATGAAAATTCTCATCCCCATTTCTATTAAAATTCCCGAACTTTATAAAAGAATTTCTATACCCGCCCCTAAAATCCCCGCGGGTATTGGAGCGGATAAAAATCCCCGTCTACTTTTTTTTTTTTAATAAATAAATATACAATTTACTTATAATATAAAGGTTTATTTGATCAAATAAATCAATATTTAATTATAATACTAATATTTAATTATATAATCGAAACCTAAAAATCTCAATTTTTAGCTAATATTTATTATATTACTACTATTTAATTATTTATATTTAATATAATAATTAATAAGTATATATTGTATATATAAATAATGCGGGGAGGGTACGAGGACGGGTACGGGGCGGGTCTACGGGGTGGGTATAAGCAAACCCGTCCCCGTACCCGTACCCGGTAAAAAAAAAATTTCAATCCCCATACCCGCCCCATTTTTTTCGGGGCGGGTAATACCTGAAAATTTCGGTGCGAGGCGGGGATCCATCGTGGCGGGTCAAATTGCCATCCCTAGGTCTAAACAGAGGAATTTCTTTTTCTTAATGATAAAATTCATTTTGCATTATTGTACTATGTGAAATGTATCATTTACGTTCTAGATGTATAGAAAACATCAAACATCCTCTTATTTTTTACGTTCAATTGTCAAACTTATAGTGGTGTTAAATTTGAGTGTTACCCTGCTTTATGTATGATATAATCCCTTTTTATTAAGATTTATATTTGTGGATTGTTGACGATTTTTTGTTCATTTAAATTAGGATTTTTTGTCGATTTTAGTGTTTGATTTTAGGGGTTTTCAATTTTATGTTTGAGGGGTTTTACCGTTATACAATGAAAGCTTTGTTTTTAATTTACAATTCTCTCGTAATGTTTTATCTCAATTTCAGGGTTCTTTTAGATTTCAGGGTTTTCAGTTTTCTTTTTTACTAAGTATATCAAGTGAAATGCTTTTGATGCCAATTGTTAGTTTATTTTCGTGCAAATATTATTTATTTGTGTGTTATATTCAGTTTTTCGTTATTGTTGCATAAAGTGCTGTAACAGTTCGTAAAACATAAATAAAAGAGACACAAATTTTAACGTGGTTCAGATAAAAACGTATCATGATCAACAGGGAACCTGCAATTAATAATTCACTAATATCAGTTTTACGAGTACAATAATTGGACTTATTCAAAAACAAAGACTCCCGTTGTTGACGCCATACATTCTTGTATAATACTTGAAATTGAAATCTTCAATTTGCAGTAAGTCCACCATTTTGCACGGTTGAACTTCCTCAACGCTGAACACCTTCAATCGGCTGATTGACCTTCTCCCGAGATCTTCTAAGTCCCTCTCCCAAAGAATCGATTTGTTTTGCGCAGAAGAAGAATCTTGTTGAATTTAATCTCATGATGATGCTGGAGTTTACAAAACGGAGAGCAAAAATATTTTCTTCGAAATATTTCTCTCGATAAAAGGCACCGAAAATCGTGCTTTGACTCCTCTTATGTAAGACATATCGCGTGCAAAGATAAAATTCCGAGGTTAAAAGTGGTAAAACAGTTATATAAGATATGGAATAATGACTCTTGTCTTATCATCATAATTCATATGTACAATCTTATCTAATATGAATTACCATATGAAATATCAACCACTTAATCATAATCCTATTAAATCAAAGCAAAATCGTAAAAAGGATAAAAACTATTTCATCAAGTACTCTTTTGCCACAGTTCGTAATTTCTTTTACACAGCTGTAAGAACTTGTAGCACAAGTCACATGGTTTTATTTGGAAAAGAATCCTAACAGAATTCTAACACCTCCCACGAACGATTTCCTTGGCACGATCATCGCGAGCACCTCATGTTGATAATCTGTTTTAAAATAACTTATTTAATTAGCTCTTTGATTTGGTAATTATGGAATAAAGTTGTGCACAAATAACAGTAATTTCGAGAGATGAAAAGAGAGAATACAAATAAATAAGAAACTCTACATTCTCGTTAGATGGCGAGAGAATTTTTCTCATTAATATAGGCATAAACCGCGAGAAAATTACAAAGAGCTACAGCGGGACTTAAGTGTTTATGTTAAAAATCCCCACATTCCATATTATTTACAACACTTATCTCGATAAGACCAATATGTGTTCCATGGGCATAACAAACACTTGTCTCAATAAGACCAATATGTGTTCCATGGGCATAACAAATTGGAAATGGACATTTACACATAAAGCAATGATGGCCTAGTTATTCACCTTAATTACACCTTTACATAAAATTACAAGTAAGACTAGACACGACCATGGGCCGGTTCACGCCGGTTCGCGGTTTACTTTTTTCTGAATCGGAACTGGCCCGTACTACATGTGGTATGGCGGGCCGGGTCGGCCCGCCGGTTCACTCCGGTTGCAGGCCTATCCGGGCCGGTTCCGGGTCGGCCCGAAAAATTATATTTATATATATATATATATATATATATATATTTTTGAAAAATACTTTATGGATAAATAAATTAAAAGAATTAATTTTAAATAGGAAAAAACAAAAGGAAATTAATAAAAGGACTTGAACTTAATTTTATAGGAAAAAATGGGGTATGAGTGCATTTATAGGAAAAATGGGGGGGGGGGGGGGGGGGGGGGGGGGAATTCAAAAAAAAACAAATAACGGCCGGTTCATCGGGACGGTTCAACTTTTTTCAGCTTTTTTTTTTTTTTTTTGTTCATCGTAGATACGGGCCCGTCCCGGAGACGACGGGCCAGTTCACCGGTCAACGGTTTGGGCCGGTTCGTCAATGGGCCGGTTCCAGGCCGAAAACTGGCCCATGACCGTGTCCAGGTAAGAACCAAGGGTCTATAAAAGACAAAAATGACTTCTCACATTCTAGTGTACTCGAATTTTGTCCATTAAACTCGAATTTGATTGTAATTTCACCAATTAACGATGCCATTAACTCACGGTCTCTGGATGTTAACTTTTTTTTCTTTCTATTTTCCTTTCCCGCAACCCCTTGGACTTATGGTCTCTGACGTTGACTTTCCTTTTCTTTTTTTGCAAATTGTTTTCATGAAATTGTTTTCTCGCCACAGCCAGTCGACTGTCAACACCGGCCAATGATGTTGAATTTTTTTTAACCTTTTCTTTTAACCTTTTTTTTTCTGGACATTTTTGTCCTGATAAATAGAATAATATAGTTAATTTCATTGTTTAACACATTAATATCATATATTGCTGTCTAACGTAGTAAAAATAAAATAAAATTAATATTAACAGTTATATTATTGTGTTACAAGTAATATTAATTTATAACTCAATAATTTTATTATGTTGACTAATCAACACATCAAAAAAAAAAAATCAAAATAATTGATATTACTGTGCTAGACAATAATACCATTGTATTGTGGTAGATACTAATATTATCGTACTATGGTAGACATTAATATCAATGTATTGTGGCCGACAACAGTATCATAGTATTGACCGGCCAGTTGAGGAAAAATGTTTCTAATTTATAAAAAAAAAAAAAAAAAAAAAACCAATGCCATAGACCCGTTTTCATCGTTGGTCCGCTTCAGGAATTAAAAATAAAAATAAAAGTCAACGTGGGAGACCAGCGATTAGCAACGGGAATTTAAAAAAAAAAAAAAAGAAAGAAGTCAAAACCGAATTTAAGGGTCAAAATAGGCGAAATTAGAGTTACATTAAGATTTACATTTATTAATTGAGTTTACTAGATTTGGGATAATTTTATCACAAATATTAGGGTTGCCAGTGTTTATATAACGTATTGAAATAATGGACTTATTTTGGAAAGAAAACAAATACCTAAAACTTTAATTAATAAATGTGAGTGATGATAAACTTTTACATAAAATGTCCATTTGAAAAAACACAGTTTTAAAATAAGGGTAAATGGCTAATAGGTCTGTGACAAGAGCAATTGGTTAAAAAAAATGACATTCTATTTTTTTGTCTTCCAAATAAATCCACATCATTCAAACTTATTTGCGAATAAGGAAAACTCTTCTACATATCAAAATTACCTCTAACTCCTTGAAACTCTAATTTCATGATTTACACCCCAATTTAGCTCAATTTCACCTATTAACCAATTTTGACCGCCTACCGCCGGTCAGCCGCTGTTGACTGCCAGTCTCCGGCGTTGACTTTTTTTTACTGTATTAATTAATTTTACTGTATTATGCAGTAATATTACTGTTTGGGACAATAATATTAATAATATTATTATATTATTTTGACATTCAATATTTCTGTCTCAGACAATATATTTTTCTTAACATAGTAATTTAGAGAGCGAAAACAAGTTTCAAAAAAAAGTCAACAACGGAATCTAACGAGAAAAATTCAGAAAAAAAAAAAAAATTCAAAAAATTATTAAAATGGGGGTTAGTGTAATATATTCGTTCAAATTCAGGGTCAATTTGCAATATTGATGAAGTTAGAGTACATTGGATGGAATTGATGAAAATTGTGTTATGAGGGGTATTTTAGACAAAAGACATGTAAATGAGTTTATTTACGAGACTATTTTTTATCTTGACCTATGTACATTATACTTAAGTCAGTTGTCATGGATTTATTTGTCATTGCCCTTAAATGAATTAGAGCATTAGGACTTCAAACTTACTAATTAGGAAACAGTCTCCGAGTCCATATAGACTATGGCCTGCAATTGAATTTATTGAAAACACGAACCACAAAAGAGTGTAGGTTTACGTCTAATATTGTTTACGTCGTCTCTTGAATAATTTGTAAGTTATTCTACGAAGGCGTAAATTTACTCAATACACCTATAAAATTGGTTGATGGTTCTTTCGTTATTTAAAAAAAGAAAAATAGGTTAAAGATGCATAATAGATTATTATTTTTTAGAATGGTCTCCCACTCTCCCTATATGCATGCAACGTCATTTCAGAAGAAAGTATAGGCGTCACGATTTTGTTTTTTTGAATGAGCAAGTAGGGTAATGATAGAAAGCATCAAATAACTAGAAAGATTCCAATATACACTATTTGCAAACAAACACAATTCCGAGCATAATTCATATATATGCTTTTGTACGATTCTTTCTATTACTATATCAATAATCTTCGTACTCATCTTTTTTGTTTGTTTCTTTAATTTCTACCAACTCATTATTATTTTAGCTTTTACGTCAAACTCACTACATTGTGCTGAAGCCAATTATGAATTGATGTAACTCGTGTCTCAAGTTTTCATCAAGGTTTCAATTGTGCTAGTAATTACATTTTAATACAGTAACAAATCATGCTATATAATGATAAAAATTAACGAATATTATAATTTTATTACTAGAATACACACACATCAAAGAAGTGATTCATTTCAGCAGCATCCTATGTAGCACGGATACGAAAAATGGCGATACATGGAAATGAAGCAGCGGCGGAACATATAAGGGGCAGGGGGGGCTGTTGCCCCCCAAGATTAATTTTTTTTAGGTATTTTGGCATTGTAGTTTTCGAATATTACTTTTGGCCCCCCTAAAGTTTTAATAAATATGTGTCTTAACCCTCAATTTTTTTTTGTTTTTCTCCACAATCTTATATAAATTATACTTGTATATATCATATTTAATATAAAAATATTTAATAAAATGGTTAAAATTTGTATTATTTTATATTATATTTATGAATATTTACTTATTTTTGATTTTTTTATCGATGTCTCTTAAAAATAATATGAGACGATGCCATTAATCTCCAAAATATTTAAGTACAATACATTAAGATTTTTTTGTCATGCTTAAAATATGATAAAACTATAATATTATGCTATTTTAATTAAAAATTATCAACATAAACTTATTTTTGCTATGTCTTGTGAACCTAAAATGAAGTGACGCAAAAATGTGGGTACAAAAATTTGGGAGCAATGTGTAAATATTAAAAGTATAGGGGTATATTTATAAATATGCGATGTAAACATATTATCAGATTTTACTTTATATATATTTGCAGACAAATATATTCAAAATATATACTATTATCAATTATCGGTTTGTAATTGTTTTTTAAACCATGTAAATATTTGGAAAATAACAAAAATATTTGAAAATTTGCTATTCAAATATGTTTCTATCAATTCAGAAATTATAAAATAGCCCCTAAATTGTCCAATAGATGTTTGTGCTTAAAACACAAATAAAGTTAAAAGAAGTTTAAGTTTTCGCCCTACACAGCTACGCAGCATCACAATCCATAACTTTTAACATAATTCCTTAATTATGCAGAATTCACACAGTAATCATTAGTGTAGGACAAATTTTATTGTGTCAAATGATGATCTGTCATATCTCAAATAGGCGAAGACAGATACCAAATGAATGTAATTGGATTAGAGTATTTATTGCAAATGGTAATTTAGAAATAAGGTATAAAAAACAATAAATGGCAAAATCTATTATTTTTTAGAGCAGTTGATTAATTTCTATACAAATTAGAGAGGAAGAATTAATTTGGATGATCCGATGCACACATTCCTGCGAATCACTTTGGTTGTTGTTTTTGTCTCTTCCTCTCCTTTTTTCTCTTTATATACCATTTTTTCATTATATTAAAACACACACACATATGATAAAATAAAACAAATACTAATATTCAAGAAAATATTATGTCATTTGTTTCCTCCCACTCCCACACTACCACCACCTCCCTCTTCCGATCAACTCCCACCGCCCGGAGCGGCCCTCCGGCCGCAGGGTTGCATATTCTGGCGACAAGATGTCTTTCACTCCCCGGCACCGGTGAACCCCGAGTCTTATATACATACACATACACACACATTTTCGGGATATTCTTACTCATTAATTAATGGATATTTTTTACACATTTTTTTGATTTTTTTTTAAATAAATATAATGTTTAAATTTATTTGTACGAAAAATTGCAGTTGTTTTTTCCCGGTGGCAATGGCAATTGCCACCTACTTCCAGGTGTGATCTTCTACAGTGTAATGTAATTTCTAGAGCTCCTTCAGAAGGTATATATATAAGTATAAGCCCTTGCAGATTTTCTTAAATTTTAATTTATTTAATTTCCTAAATTCCTACATTTATTTGTAAAATAAATTCTTACAATTATATATATAAATGTGAAATGCAGAATACATAGATTTAATTCACAGCGGTTTAAAGCGCCAAGGAAACATAGCGCACGACGACACGAAAAACGACACTCTTGATGATAAAGTCGGTACTATTAAAGACATTATTATTATTCATTTAATTTGTAATTAAACATTTTTCATCATTGATTAAATTAATTTTTTTATTTTCCGAAAAAAAAATAGGGGTCGATATCAGATGAAAAGATAAGGGAACTGGTGGAGTCGACGCGATCAATGCTGCAAAATATGGAGGACGGAGAAATAAGCATATCTCCGTACGACACAGCATGGGTGGCGCTGGTGGAGGATATTGGCGGCAGCGGCCAGCCACAGTTTCCGGCAAGCCTCGACTGGATTTCGAATAATCAGCTGGACGATGGGTCATGGGGCGATAGCAAAACCTTTTTGGCTCACGACAGGATAATTAACACGTTAGCATGTGTAGTTGCCTTAACATCATGGAAAATGCACCAGGAGAAATGCAATAGAGGTTCGTGAATTGAATTTTGTCGCGACGAAATATTAATGTCGCGACGCTGATTTGAATTGAACACGCAATAATATTAATTTTTTTTTTGATAGGGATTTCATTTATGAAAGAGAATATATACAAGCTTGAGGATGAAAATGAGGAGCACATGCCTATAGGGTTTGAAATGGCATTGCCTTCACTCATTGAGATCGCCAAAAATCTCGGCATCGATATCCCACACGATTCCCCGGCCTTGCAAGAGATTTATGCCAAAAGAGATTTAAAGCTCACAAGGTAGACGAAAGAGGCGGTCGCTTAAGATCCAGCCAATTTTTTTGTTGGTTTTTAGGGTCCAAACAAATTTTTAATTAACTAAATTTATAATATATTTTTTGAGTCCCCTTTTAGATAAATCTTACTAAAATAATTATTATTCTAGAAATAATTTTTTAAAAACCCAAAATCTTATTATTATTTTTCATAAAAATCCAAAATCCAAAATCTTATTAGAAAAATCTAAAATTTCCATTTTTTTCTAGATTCGCGCTTCCTCTTCGTTTTTTTATCCTTTGTTAGGATCCAAATCTCTAAAACCCGAATTTTCAAATGCGTATTGACGAATAAGAATTATTTTATGAACTAAGAGTGATGAGAGAATTTTTGCTGAAAGAAGTGACGATGACAATCGAAGTTTTAAACTACTTGAAAACATTGGATATTTTAGTTTTTTAAAGGCTTTCTACTTATAGAATATATTGTAAAGATACCATCTACAATTGCTTCTACATAAATACATTTTATAATTGCTATTTGAAAATAAAAATGAGTTGGTATCAATGAAATAGGATACCAAGGGATATAATGAACAAAGTCCCCACAACATTACTCCATAGCTTGGAAGGGATGAAAGGACTAAACTGGGAAAAGCTATTAAAGTTACAATCTGCCGATGGATCGTTTCTTTTCTCTCCGTCGTCCACTGCATTTTCTCTGCAGCAAACGAAGGATCAAAATTGCCTTCAATACTTGCTTAACCAAGTCCGAAGATTCAACGGCGGAGGTAAAATATATTAAGTTTTCTTTATTCTTTTACATGTTTATGATGGAAACATTTTCCGTCCAAAGATTCAACAATTTAACACTTTCGGTCATTTCCGTCAATTTACCACTAGTCCGTTAGTTAAGAAAGTGATGTGCACATAATTGATTCCGTTAGTTTTAATTGAAAACTGACGGAGATGACCAAAAATGTTAATCTTTTGAAACATGAGGGACTAAATTTGTTTTTTTTTTTTGAACAAGGAGGACCATATGTGAAATCTATGTAAACTGAACGTACTAGAAGTGTATTTTTCCATGTTTATAGTTAACTAGGATTTCATTTGAACTCTCATAATTAATTCTCATCTTGATTCATATCCTCGTTATGATATAGTTCCGAATGTTTACCCGGTGGACTTGTTCGAGCATCTATGGGCAGTAGACCGGTTGCAAAGGCTAGGAATTTCGCGATATTTTCAATCCGAAATTGACGATTGTGTTGATTATGTTCACAAGTAAGTAAGCCATTATTATTTACTAGGATTGATTTATTGATTTTTTGTTCTATATACCATATTTACATTAGGCAATTTTAGTTATTAGAATTTGTGAAAATTTTAATTTCAGAAACTGGACAAATAAAGGAATATGCTGGGCAAGAAATTCCGAGGTTCAAGACATCGACGACACCGCAATGGGATTCCGGCTTTTGAGGCAGCATGGTTACCACGTTTCCGCAGGTACATATATATAATCAAATTAGCGCTATGTTACAGTGGCGGAGCCAGCATAGTGTACGGGGGTCTGGCCCCAACATTTCTCAAATTCTTATTATTTCGTATATAATTTTTTTTTATTGGCCCTCCCTCAGAAAACATTTAACGCATTCAGCCCGCACATATTTAAAATTCTGGCTCCGCTAGTGGCTATGTATACAATAGAGAATTCATAATAAAAACAACCGTACATTCGAATGTTATTGTGACCATATGTTTATTGGGACTCGACAGATGTGTTCAAACAGTTTGAAAATGGCGGAGAATTCTTTTGCTTCGCGGGACAGTCGAACCAGGCTGTCACCGGAATGTACAACCTTTATCGGGCTTCTCAGATTATGTTTCCGGCAGAAAACGTACTTGCTAATGCCAAAACATTTTCCGCAAAATTCTTACAAGCAAAGAGAGCTAATAATGAGCTTCTAGACAAATGGATTATTACGAAAGACCTTCCTGGAGAGGTACGCATAATATATATAATTCGTAATATTACGTATTAAGTTGATGTAAATATATAGAAAGATAACGAGAAATAAAAAAAAACAGGTGGGATATGCGCTAGATGTTCCATGGTATGCGAATCTACCTCGAGTCGAAGCCCGATTTTTCTTGGAACAATACGGAGGCGAAAACGACGTCTGGATCGGCAAAACCTTATATAGGTTTATACTTATTTATATACACACGTACTCGTAATTAATTGTTTTTTCTATTTCTTGAAAAATCTAATATTGTTTATGCATTCAAATTTATTCAGAATGCCATATGTGAATAACAACACATACCTTGAGTTAGCAACAATTGACTTCAACAATTGCCAGGCTCTCCATCAGCAAGAGTGGAAAACCATTCAAAAGTAATCAATTACACACAAAAAAAAATTAAATTCTTTTACCTATTATTTTTCACATTTAAATATGTACCATAATTCGATATATTCTTTTTTTGTGCGTGTCGTCACGTATATGGATTGCAGATGGTATAGAAATTGCAATCTTGGGGAGTTTGGTTTGAGTGAGAGAAACCTTCTTCTATCTTACTTCATAGCCTCCGCAAGCGTTTTCGAGCCGGAAAAATCAAACCAACGCATCGCTTGGGCTAAAACCGTCATTTTATTGGAGACGATTAAATCACAACAACTTTCCACCGAACAAAAACGGGAGTTTGTTGACGAATTCGAACATGGGAGCATCCTCAAATTCGCAAATGGAGGAAGGTATATTATGTCGAAAAATATTTCATTCTGAAAATAGAATCGAAAACAAATATTATATATACTAAAAATGGATATCAGCAGGTATAAAACAAGAAAGAGCCTGATAGGGACACTGATCAGAACTGTGAGTCAAATCTCGATGGACACACTATTGGCGCATGGCATCGACATCCATCACCAATTGTATTGTGCGGTAATTACTCCAAATAATTATGTATTAATTATTTGAAGTTTAAGTACTAAATATTCCATAAACAATAATATTTATATATTAAATGTGCAGTGGCTAAAGTGGCTGAAGATATGGGAACAAGACGAAGGAGCTGATATTGGGCAAGCCGAGCTGCTCGTCACCACATTGAATCTGAGCAGCAGTGGATTACAATTCGATGAATTATTACTTTCTCATCCGAAATACCAACAGCTCTTAGAGATCACTAGCAGCGTTTGTCACCATCTTCGCCTATTTCAAAGCCGAAAGGTTAGTTAGAAAAAGAAAAAAAAATCTCTTCAAAAAATATTTTCATCGATTTTTTGTCAGTTGTTATTTTACGAACATTTTATTATAATGTGACCAGGTGGAGGATGACAAAGGGTGTATGACTGATATGGGAGGCGTTACAAGTATAGAAATCGAGTCGGAGATGCAAGAGCTTGTGGAATTAGTGCTTACGAAATCTTCTGGAGATTTAGAATATCAGCTTAAGCAGAATTTTCTTCTGATTGCTAAAAGTTATTACTATACTGCATATTGTAATCCTGGAACTATCAACTTCCACATAGCTAAAGTACTGTTCGACAGAGTGGTCGTTTGAATACAAAATTGTAAATTAAGATGTGATGATTATTTATCACATAGGAGTTATTCCTTAGTACTGATTTTATTAAAAATCTCTTATTGATTCTAAATTTATAATTAATGAAGATGCTGAAGATGAAGAGCTTGTTGAATCAGTTTTAATTCTCAGTCAACTTTATATTTAATTATATACCGACTCGATCCGAAGGAATTAGGGGATGAATCTTATATGGTTTTCGGGAAGACGTTATGACAAATTCCGTGCAAGGTGTCGATGCTGGCCACAATTAAGACCAGACCAGGTTCGGATTTTACTTATATTTTTCGAATTCCTCTTATTTTCTCCATTTGAACTCATATTAGTAGTTTTTAAAATTCCTATAAATACTTCAAGAATTCCATACCCTCCTTGAAAAGTGTGTCCTTGTTGATCAAGAACACCATTTCTCTTCAATTCAGGAACAAATCTTACTTCAGTCGAGATTTTTCCACTCCATCAAACTTTTTCGATCTGACGATGCCCATTGCTTGCACTTTGCATGCTTTTTTTTTTTTTTTTTTTCAAGATACACATTTCCATCCCTATGTTATTCAAGTGTTTCAAACCAATGATTTTGATCATTTCCTTTTGCTTTCTTGTCTGGGCAATCCTTAATATAATGGATCGAAATCGTACTTACTACTAATACGATCAAATAACATCGAATTCAAATTTAATCATATAATCAATTTTAAATATATTATTAACCGTTTCAGTATTCATACATTTTATTGTTGGAACTCTGAGTTCCATAAGCCATTGATAAATTCGAATTGGGATTTGATTTTAGATTTGTGTTTAAAATTTAATAGCATGCATAAGTTCTAAGATGCGGAATTTAATCATAGATTAAAAATTAGGGTAAAATACACTTTACCCCTTTACTATGTCTTATGTAATACTTACCCTCGTATTCTAAACTATACAGAGTATTCTAAACTATACACTTACCTCCTCTTATTTTAATGGTCAACTTATTTGACTATTAACGGTGTTAGTAGTAAAATATATTTAATATACTTTTAATAATCATTAATGAATGAAAACTTATTTTCATTTTAAAAAAATACATGTACTAAGATAAAATTAAATAAATATTTAAGATAGTATTTTTTTTCAAATTTTGGAATAAAAATTATCGAGTCATTAAAAATTTAAATTGAAAATTAATATTTAGATAGTATAATTATTGGATGAAATTACTTAATTCATCAAACATGTTAAAAATTAATATTTATTTGTAACATCAAATTTCGTACAATTAATCCTAAATAAAAAAAAAAAAGCCAAGTTAAACGAAATTTGATGTTACAAATAAATACAAGGGTTAAATACAGTTTGCACCCCTGTACTATCACAACTGTCGCATTTACCCTTCTTAATTATAAAATGGGACAAAATAGCCCCTCCCGTCCATCTCTGTTAAAAAAATTGTCACTTTCAATTCTTTACTCTCCGTTGCATTAGTCGTTGGATTTTTTCATATCAAAATACCCCTCTATTGTGTATAAAAGGTGTAAATCATCCTCACGCATTGTATTCAATTTCTTTTTAATTTCTTCCTATTTTTTATTCCCAGTCCTTTTCTTTACCCAAAAATCCTAAACAAAATTTTTATATTCTATAAATTATTTTTAATTTATTTTAAAATTTATAATTACTCGATTTAAAAATATTTTTCGGTAATTCAAATTCTCAAAATTCATGTTTTAGGTCCAAACACTACATTTCATTTTTTCTGGAACCACGTGTCGATGCAATCGGAGCACCACGGTTCGAACATCTTGGACTACCAATAATCCGTGTCGAAAATTGTTGGATGTGCTAATTGATTTCTTTTTAGTTTGTACCTAACACAGAAGTTGTGGGATATCCAAGTTCTTTAACCATATGACACATCATCAATTTATCAAATCCCCAAAAAAATAATTCACTTTATCCCCCTAAAATAAAAGGTACTCTAGTGGTGCATATTAGACACGACCACGGGTCGGGTTTGACCCGGACCCGCCCCGTTGACTGCCCCGCCCCATCACGGGTCGGTTTCGGGTCCAAATATTTCGAACCCGAGACCCGACGGGTCTACCCGGCGGGGGGCCCGAGGACCCGTCGGGTCAACCCGGATTTCGGGTTTTTTTGTGTCCAAAAATTGGACATTGGGGAATTCGATCTCGGGTAAATGGGCAGAATTGGGCAACTCTAACAACTGGGGCAACGAACACATTTGGTTAAATGTAAACAATAAATATATATAATATAAAACGCTAGTGTAAAAAGATAAATATGTTAAATAAATTATTAATTTTCATATTAATTATTAATTAAATAATTTTAAATAAATTAGTAACAAATGCAATATAAGAAACTTTTAGAAATATATATAGAATCACGGTTCAATACTTCAAAACATCAGTTATTAATTACAATATCAATATAATCTCCACTATTGAAAAATATACAAAATTGAATCAATTCAATATATAAACAAACGCGTTGACTTAATACAAACTCACTTATGTTATCAAAATCGATAGTGTGAAAAATTCGAATGAAAAATACAATAAGATGTTTATTTAAAAAAAAATAGATTATAACTCATTGCAATTAATTTAAATTGATTAACCTCAATTGTTGACAGTTCTAGAACTTATTAAAATTATTGATTATTTTATCATAAGATAATTATTTAATAATATAGATGATGTTTATTTTAACAAAAATAGATTATATCTCATTCTAATTAATTTTTTACTTTAAAAACTATATATGACGAGTATAATCAAAATATTATGTTGTGATTTCTCTTTTAATAATTGGTTTAATTTGTAAAAAAAGTGTAAGAATTAAATCGTAGGTCATATGATTTAATCATTTTTTTACATTTTCATTTTATTCAAATATTAGAATCGAATCGTAAGTTTTAAATGAATTAAGCTCAAGTCCTTTCAATTTCTTTTATTTTTTAATTATATTATATTATATTTGTTAATAATTTAATTAAAATTATTTAATAATAATGAATATGTTAATTAATAATCTATTTAACATTATTTATTATAATCATTTTACAACTTTTGTTTATGTTATATATATTCCTTGTTATAATAATCATAATTATAAATATATAAATATAAATAACACTGTAAAATGATTATAATAATTGTATAACTAATGTTTTATAAATTATCAATTGTCATGTTGACTATTATTAATATCAAAAAATCTCGACTAATAAAAAATGCATATATATTTAATTTTAAAAAATATAAAAAAATACGATTTAATTTAAAAGAAAAATTGAATTTTGATATTTTTCGAATTTTGAAATTTTGAAAATTTTCTCAATTATTACTTTTCACTTATAAATACCCGTAATTCAATCTTTACAACTTTCATTTTATTTAGTTTATGTCTCAAAGTCTTAACCGTTTCATTTTTTTTCTAAAATTGTTTAGTGTTTCAATTCAATTATTTTTTTAATTTTGAATTTAATGTTAATCTCATGTTTTTTCAAGTTTGATCAATATAAGTATTTTTTTTCTTTCTTGTAAAAAAAAAAAGGGAAATTGAAAAATCGGGTGGACCCGCACCGGACCTGGACCCGCCTCCCCCCGGGTCGGTTTCGAGTCCCCTAAAAGTCGGACCCGGACTCGACCCGCCCCGTGGCCATGTCTAGTGCATATTAGTATTCCCTAAAAATTATCCTCATATATTAAAATTATAATAAAATATTCATTTATTAAATATAATATTTTTTAATACTTTTTTAATATTTAATTATAATATTTACTTTATCAATTTAAATTTAAATACAATATTATCTGAGTCATTAATAATTTTATCATATTGTAAGATGCATTATTTTTTTCTAATCATAAATATTTATGTCAGTACGAAAGTATTACATTATTTACATAAACACGAATAACATAAATTTAACACAAGTACAATATGAATTATAATAAATTTGACAAAGATTCTTGGAACATCCTTCCAACTAAGGTACAATAGTTGTTTATTTATAATGAAAAAACTTTATTATAACATCTATTTAGTATTTGCATCAATTAATTAAAAAATAGAGATAACATACATATGGCTAGCGATGCTCTATAGGGATTTTGACTAGTGATCTCAAGAATTTAACTGTTGGCGGCCGACTTGCCGCTTTCATCATTTAGAGATTTTGACTAATCATCTCAAGAATTTAATTGTTGGCGGAGACTTGCCGCTTTCAAAGATGAAAGGTTAGGAATTGACTTATTCCTCCTTATTTTTCTATAGAGCATGCCTAGGGGTGCAAGTTGGAACGGAATTTCCAATTTCCGCCGATTCCGATCCGAAAAGTTCCGATTTTGGAACAACTTTTTTCATTCCGACTTCCGAAATTCCGATTTCCGAATTTTTCCGATTTTTTTGGATTGGAATTGGAATTATATAAAATAAATTTGGAATTTCCGATTTCCGATCCGATTTAATTCCGAAAAAATCCGATTTTTTTCCGAAAAATACACCTATAAATAATATATATTATATAATACTTATTTTCCGAAAAATACACCTATAAGTTTTGTTTTAGGATTTTGACATAATGAATTGTTATTAGAAGTTTTATTGGATATTATGTTGTGTTTATTTTTATTTATTTTTTTGAACTGAAATTTAGTAGTTATTAGTTTTACTTTTATCGACGTGGATGTTTTTATTTTTAAAAAATTATGAACATTACAGAAATTTTCGGCTAAGTTTTGAAATTTTAAAGCTTATGTGATTTCCGATTTTTTTCCGAAATTCCGAATTTTCCGGGTCTTTTGGAATTGGAATGAATTTTTTGATTCCGAAATTTTTGGAATTGGAATTGGAATTGATTTTGTACTTCCGAAATTGTTTGGAAATTTTCCGAAAAGGCTAATTCCGATCCGATCCATCCGACTTTCACCCCTAAGCATGCCCCTCATTTTGAATTTAATAATTTGTGCCCTGTTATCTAGAAAGTGAAAGGTTAACTTATGTTGTTTCTTTCTATATGAACCCAAATTTTATATTATATAAGTTACTGCAACTTATAATTTAATAAAATTAAGCACTTACATTCACTATTGAACGCTTACATATATAAAATAAAAATTCATGATGAAAGAGCCTACATCCAATCACGTAGATGCACCGATTAATTTATACTCTCGTATAATAGCTTGCATATTATACGAGAGGCGTAAACTATAATAGGTTAACTATGTGTGATAAGCTCGACTAAACAACCGTTGGCAAGTGAATTCGTACCTGGATTCATTGACACAATTTTACTTACTCCAACCAGGTCGATTCTAAGGGGAGGCGAAGTAGGCGGTCGTCTATGGCCCCCGAATTTTTTGAAAATTTTAGGGCCCCAAATATTTTTATACCCTTTGTATATTGGCATGTATCAAAAAGGTTATATTATATACATAATTATTGAGAACGCTAATTCATAAGTATATACAAATTAACGATTGTTACTTATTTTTCAATCTCAGTTAGATCGCCCAAATTCTCAGGAAAGGTTCTTAGATATTTTTATTATGGTTTTCTCTTGCTCAGCCGTTACATCGCGTTGAAAATTACAATTTGCTTGTTATAACGACGCATTATACAATCATTTATTACATGCTTGTTATTCTTCATTATTGTAATAATTATTCAAATTTTTTATTCATTACATACTACATTTTCTTTTTCAAACTACACTTTTCTCGATGTTTTGAGTTTGACCGAAGTTCATTACTCACAAATCTTTTACTCCCTTTGTTGTATAATAATTGTCTCTTTTTTAAAATATTTTTGTTCTATATTATCTGTCACTTTAGATTTTCAATACTGCATTAAATGCATTTTTCATGTTTTAACCTTATTAATGAAACTCTAATTATTATTTTTCTCTTATAAATCATTAAATAATAAAGGTTGTTTTAGTCATTTCTATATAATTTTTCTAAAATCAAGATATATTTATTGAGTTTCTTAATCTTTGTGAAAATTGAAAAGAGACACTTATTTAGAAACGAAGGAGTATATTTTAATATTAAGGACCTTGCTAAATGGCCATAGTAGCCAGAATTGAATGTTTTTACTTATTCTTTTATTTATTTACATTTTATACCATTTATGCCCTTAATAATAATTTTGGTTCCATTAATTCTATCTCACTAATTTCCTTCCTAATTATTATTATTATTATTATTATTATTATTATTATTATTATTATTATTATTATTATTATTATTATTATTATTATTATTATTATTATTATTATTATTATTATTATTATTATTATTTGTGAAACTTTATTATGATGATTTTCCACCAATTTTGTGTCTTTATTCCAACAAAATCCACCAAAAAAAGAACTCTTAGAAAAAGAAGTAGAAGCCTCTATTTTTTTTTCAGTTTTTAGACTCTGGACTTCTTGAAGAAGACAAAATAAATGGATGGTAGAATTGAATAGACGTTATAGATTATTGGACATTATAATCTAATTGAATACTTTGAAACTGTGAATCCTAGTAATTAGTTAGTATTATAGTTGAAGGGCATATTAGTAATTAGACATAATAACTTATATTTACAAAATCGACCATTCTCGCCAGCCAGATTCTGGCTGCTCAGCTTTACCGTTATATTAAGGGTTAAATACAAAAACACCTCTGTACTATAGACTTTGTATTATTTACCCCCCTGTACTATACATAAATACAAAAAGGGTTTTTTGCAAGAACCACCCTTGTGTGCTCTCGAATTGCCGAAAAAACACCTGTGTTAAAAAAATTAGCACAAAACCCCCTATGAAAATTAGTCAAAGGCAATAAAGACCCTACGAGCTCGACGTGCAATACACTCGAGGTCTGTGCGAGTGGGCGTGCGTTTTTGGACGAAATGACCCAAATAACCTTTAAATTCCTTTAAATTAGAAATTTTTAAAATTACGAAATCACCCCAAAGTTTTCATATGCCCAGAATGAAGTTTTCAAAAAGTTTAATTCAGTCCCTAGTGTTTTCAGAATTGCCATCTTCAACCTCAAGATTCCGCCTTTCCTCACTGGCCCCAAAAAATCGTCTGCCACACCATTAATTCAGAAGATTTGGATTTTGGACCATAAACCTCTCAGCCCCACATCCGTAGCTATAGAATTATCCATATTATCAGGAATCACAACTCACCGCACTGAATTTCTCCCTCGACATTTTGTAAAATTTCAACTGTGTTTTGCCTGAATTTAGCACAACCCACTTGGGTGTCCCACTTTTTGTAGCTCTGAATAACTCAAAAACACTTTGAATTACTTTTCTAAATGAAGAAGTTTATTGGGTGTGGGGAGGTGGATGTGGTGTTGGTGCGGACTGCGGCGGCGGAGGTCTGGATGAAAAGAGGGTGGGGATAAGGTGGAGAAGATGATGGGTATGAGTGATAATTTATTATTTTTTTATTTTAATCTTTTATATTTTATTTTTATTTTTTCATTTAAAATCGAAATATTATTAAAATATATTAAGGATAATTTAGTCAATTCACGTAAGTCAAAGACCAATTTCGAAGAATGAGGCAGTGTGCTTTATAAATTATAACATAGGGGGTTACTTGCTAAATTTTTTAACATGAGGGGTTTTTCAACAATTCGAGATTACACAGGGGGTTCTGTGCAATTAACTCAATACAAAAACCCCCCTCCTATTATATTTTTTCCAAAATCTGACGAAAATACCCCTGCTTAACCTATAAATATAAGGGTTTGTTTGAGCCATTTTCCACTATATTTTTTAACATTTTCGGTCAATTTTACTTGGGAAATTTTTATTTTTTTATTTTTTTCCTTCAAAACATTTAATTACTTAGATTTTTTTTTAAATTTTCCGAATAAAAACCTTTTATTTTTGTAATTTTGAATTTCTTCATTTTTTTCTTAAATGTCTTCCGGTAGTTCAAATTCTCAACAATAATAGGATTGTAAAGATGTTTGTAATCTTAGGATGTTTGAACTACCGGAAAACATTTAAGAATTTTTTTTTGAAGAAACTCAAAATGACAAAAATAAAAGGTTTTATTTAAAAATAAAAAAATGTAAGCAATTAGATGTTTTGGAGAAAAAATATAAATACCAAAATAATCAACGTAAAGTTGACTGAAAATGGTAAAATATATAATGGAAAATGGCTCAAACTATATATATATTTATATATTTATACATGCTTGAGTAGGGATATTTTTGTCATATTTTGGAAAAAATGCAATGTGAGGGGGGTTTTTGTATTTATGTATAGTACAGGGGTAAATGATACAAAGTCCATAGTACAGGGGTGTTTTTGTATTTAACCCTTATATTAATGATACTAAGGATCATATTTTATGGGTAAATTCCACTTTTTCCATTGTACTTGGTTCAATATCACTTTACTCTCTCCTACTTTTAATTGCATCGATTTGCCCCTTTATACTTTGGCTCGATATCATTTTACTCACTTCTACACTTAATTGCATCGATTTCCCTTGATTAAAACTACTTGGTGGATTAATTACTCTTGGTGGATTTGAATAATAGATCTACATAATCACACACTCATGTGTATATGTGTTGATATAAATAACCATTATAGTATCTAACTCCGACTTATATATATTTCAACTATTCGATCTTCTCATTAACGCCCATCTAACGCCAAAAAAGAAAAAGAAAAAAAAAGAAAAAAAAAATCGAGAAGAAATGTCATATGTTTCCGGCCACACCTCCCTCCTCCCATTATGTTCCACCTGGGGCGGCCATCAAGCGGCGTTGCGTATTCCGGCAACAAGCCATCTTTCAAATCCGTCCAGCGCCGGTGAATCCCAACTAAGTCTCACATAAATTAAATACACCTAGCTACATACACAAACAAGCTTTCTGATTTATTTATCTTGTTTGAAGTTCATATACGAAAATTGTTTTACAGTTGAAACTAATATATATGAATTATTCCAGTTGCATACCCTCCTTGGAAATGGCAGTTACCATCTACTTTCAGCAGCTCCCCTGTGCAACAATGCAATGCAACTTCCGGAGAACTGGTGGAGTCGACAAGATCTATGCTGCAAAACATGGACGACGGAGAAATAAGCATATCTCCATACGACACAGCTTGGGTGGCGATGGTGGAGGATATTGGCGGCAGCGGCCAGCCGCAGTTTCCGGCGAGCCTCGATTGGATTTCGAATAATCAGCTGGACGATGGGTCGTGGGGCGATAGCAAAACCTTTTTGGCTCACGACAGGATAATTAACACGTTAGCATGTGTAATTGCCTTAACATCATGGAAAATGCACCCGGAGAAATGCAATAGAGGTTCATGAATTGAATTTTGTCGCGACGAAATATTAATGTCGCGACACTGATTTGACTTGACCACGCAATAATTGATTTTTTTTTTTTTGAGTGCAGGGATTTCATTTATGAAAGAGAATATATACAAGCTTGAGGATGAAAATGAGGAGCACATGCCTATAGGGTTCGAAATGGCATTGCCTTCACTCGTTGAGATAGCTAAAAATCTCGGCATCGATATCCCACATGATTCCCCGACCTTGGCAGAGATTTATGCCAAAAGAGATTTAAAGCTCACAAGGTAGACGAAAGAGGTTTTTTGGTTTTTAGGGTCCAAACAAATTTTTATTTAACTAATTAATTTATAGGGTCTTTCTAGGGTGAGACCACCCATGTTCTAAACTTATTTGAGATATGCATTAATCACCATTAATTTTCTAAGATTAAATCTGGAACGTAGGAAAATAAAATGGCTTATGTTCTAAAAAATGAAGTATTTTACCAAATTATCCTTCGATTATTTCTTTTATTAAATTAATATAAAATTGATTAACATTGAATTGTCTAATTTACCCCCTACTATATTTTAATTAAATAATTAATTTAAATTCATTGTGATCGAGTTTTATTTGATAAATAATCGAAAAAAATGCGTTCATTAGAAATAGAACTTGTGACCTCTTAATACATTTATCACTCCTAACCATGCAATCACATTAACTTATTATGATATATTTAATCATAATTGTATAAATATTGTTAATGCAAATATTAATAAAGTTAATAAAATAAAGTTTGGAAAATATAAAGAATTGCAATTCAATACGCCAAATATCTATCATTAATTATATAGTATTAGAAGTATTAATAAACTCCACCATTTAAAAATGTAAAGAATGCTCAATTAAATATAAAAAAATGCATAACTTAATTCAAACTCACTTATGTTATTTAATCGATAGTGTGGCAAATCCAAATAAAAAATAAAATAATATGTTTATTTAGAAAAGAAAAAATTATAACTCATTCCAATTAGTAGTTTTCTTACTTTAAAATAAAATTATATACTACAAATACTATATTGTGAATTTTCTTTTAATATTTAATTTAATCAACTAGTAAGATTTGAATCGATGAAGTACAAATCCTTTCAATTAGTAAACATTATTCAAATATTTGAATCGGTTGCTTAACTATTGACATAACATGTTACATAATTGATTTAACTATTTATAAGTAATGTCTAATATCTTTTTAATTCAATTTTGTCATAAAAAATAATAAATTTAATTCCTAACACATGTAAGAACCTAATCGTAAATCATAATATTTTATCAAAGCGTAATATTTGAACCGATTAAGCTCAAGTCCTTTCAATTCGTAAACATTATTCAAATATTTGAATCGATTCATTAGCGCGCTCAACTATTGACAAGAACGTCTTAATCAAATTAACTATTATTAATTCAAGTGTAATACATTTTTAATTCCATTTTATCATAAAAAAATAATTCTTAAATTACGCAAGAATCAAATCATAAGATTAATTAAAGCGTATGATTTGAACCAATTAAGCGCAAATCCTTTTAATTTGTAAATATTATTCAAAAATTTGAATCGATTAAGTTCAACCACTGACAAGAACGTATTAATCGAGTTAACTATTTATAATTAAAGTCTACTATCCTTTTAATTCAATGTTAACAACAAAATAATAATTTAATTGGTAAAATCGTAAGAATCAGATCGTAAATCGTAAGATTTAATCTAACCATGAGCCGATTAAATCTTACGATTTTTACGAATTAAATTTTATTATTTTTTATGATAAAAGTCAATAAAAAAGGTTACTAAACTTTAACTATACACAGATTGATTAATACGCTATTGTAAATTATTGAGTTTAACCGATTCAAATATTTGAATATTGTCTACGAATTGAAATGAGTTGAACTTAATCGATCAAATCTTTGAATATTGTTTTTGAATTGAAAACACATGAGTTTAATTGATTCAAATATTACGAATTAATTAAATCTTACAAATTACGATTCAGTTCAAACTTCAAATTCTTTCGAAATTCATTTTTAAATTACACGAGTTGAACAACATTTCCTTAGATTTTTAAATTATATTATATAAAGATTTGTTAGTATGGGATATTTTTAATATATAATAAAAATAATTATATGAGAATTAATAATTTATTTAACATTATTTACATAAGTTTTATGACCATTATAAATTGTAGCCTTTTGTTATATATCCGTATTGTTAGTTTATTGTCAATTATGTGTTGTGTCTTAATGGTAAGTATTCTTGTATATTTTTAGATGGTCACAAGTTCAAATTCAGGTTGATGCAATTTTCGATGGGTGATTTAATGATTTTTACGAATAATGATATAATTGATTTAATTCAGCAATAAATATATATTTAAAATTGCATTAAAATAGAGAGGGTTAAATTGACATTTCATTAATAATTTATAATTGCTGATTTTTTTAAATAATAATTGTAAAAAGGGTAATTGCGACAATACATAAATGGAGAAAAAATAGGTTTTTTTGCTGGAACACGTGTCGCAATTTGAAAGGGGTATCTCATAAAAGTTTAGAACACATGATCTCATGGTAGAAACACCCTAATTTATAATATATTTTTTGAGTCCCCTTTTAGATGAATCTTACTGAAATAATTATTATTCTAGAAATAATTTTTAAAAAACCCAAAATCTTATTATTACTTTTCAAAAAAATCCAAAATCCAAAATCTTATTAAAAAAAATATAAAATTTCCAAAATTTTCTAGATTCGCGCTTCCTCTTCGTTTTTTTTTTATCCTTTTGTTAGGATCCAAATCCCTAAAGCCCGAAATTTCAAGTGTGTACTGACGAAGAAGAATTATTTAATGAACTAAGAGTACTGAGATAAATTTTGCTGAGAGAAGTGACCATGACAATCAAAGTTTTAAACTACTTGAAAACGATGGGTATTTTAGTTTTCTAAAGGCTTTCTATTTATAGAATATATTGTGAAGATATGGACTACAATTGCTTCTACATAAATACATTATATATATATATATATTTATATATAATTCTTATTTTAAAATAAAATGAGTTGGTAATGAAATAGGATACCAAAGGACATAATGCACAAAGTACCCACAACACTACTCCATAGCTTGGAAGGGATGAAAGGACTAAACTGGGAAAAGCTATTAAAGTTACAATCTGCCGATGGATCGTTTCTTTTCTCTCCGTCGTCCACTGTATTTTCTCTACAGCAAACGAAGGATCAAAATTGCCTTCAATATTTGCTTAACCAAGTCCGAAGATTCAACGGCGGAGGTAAAATTTAATTAAGTTTTCTTAATTCTTTTACATGTAAAATACATTTTTTTTCCTCCAGTAAAAAAAAAACAGATTTAGTACCTCATGTTTCAAAAATTTAACACTTTCGGTCATTTCCGTGAATTTACCACTAGTCTGTCAGTTAAGAAAGTGATGTGCACATGATTGATTCCGTTAGTTTTAACGAAAAACTGAAGGAGAAGACCAAAAATGTTAAACTTTTGAAACATGAGGACTAAATTGTTTTTTTTTTTTTTGTGAACAAATGTGAAATCTATGCAAACTTAAGATACTTAAAGTGTGTGTTTTTCCTGTTTATCATTAACTAGGATTTAATATTAACTCTCATAATTAATTATCATCTTGATTCATATCCTCGTGATGATATAGTTCCGAATGTTTACCCGGTGGACTTGTTCGAGCATCTATGGGCAGTAGACCGGTTGCAAAGGCTAGGAATTTCGCGATATTTTCAACCCGAAATTGAAGATTGTGTTGATTATGTTCACAAGTAAGTAAACCATTATTATTTAGTAGGATGGATTTATTTATTCTTTGTTATATATACCATATTTACATTATGCAATTTTAGTTATTAGAATTTGCGAAAAATTTAATTTCAGAAACTGGACAAATAAAGGAATATGCTGGGCAAGAAATTCCGAGGTTCAAGACATCGACGACACCGCAATGGGATTCCGGCTTTTGAGGCAGCATGGTTACCACGTTTCCGCAGGTACATATATATAATCAAATCTAAGCTATATTACAGTGACGGAGCCAGCATAGTGTACGGGGGCCATGACCCCAACATTCCTCAAATCCTTATTATTTCGTATATAGATTTTTTTTCTTAAATTGTGTACAGTAGCATTATTGGCCCTCCCTGAGGAAAATTTTAACGCATTCGGCCCCCACAAATTTAAAATTCTGGCTCCAATAGATAATTAAAAATAAAAACAACCGTATATTCGAATGTTATTGTGACCATATGTTTTTTGGGACTCGACAGATGTGTTCAAACAATTCGAGAATGGGGGAGAATTCTTTTGCTTCGCGGGGCAGTCGAACCAGGCTGTCACCGGAATGTACAACCTTTATCGGGCTTCCCAGGTTATGTTTCCGGCAGAAAACATACTTGCTAATGCTAAAACATTTTCCGCAAAATTCTTACAAGAAAAGAGAGCTAATAATGAGCTTCTAGACAAATGGATTATTGCGAAAGACCTTCCTGGAGAGGTACGCGTAATATATATAATTCGTAATATTACGTATTAAGTTGATGTAAATATATAGAAAGATAACGAGAAATTAAAAATAACAGGTGGGATATGCGCTAGATGTTCCATGGTACGCGAATCTACCTCGAGTCGAAGCCCGATTTTTCTTGGAACAATACGGAGGCGAAAACGACGTCTGGATCGGCAAAACCTTATATAGGTTTATATACACACGTACTCGTAATTAATTGTTTTTTCTATTTCTCGAAAAATCTAATATTGTTTATGCATGAAAATTTATTCAGAATGCCATATGTGAATAACAACACATACCTTGAGTTAGCAACAATAGACTTCAACAATTGCCAGGCTCTCCATCAGCAAGAGTGGAAAACCATTCAAAAGTAATTAATTAATTACACACAAAAAACATTTAAATTTTTTTAACTATTATTTTTCACATTTAAATAAGTACCATAATTCGACATATTCTTTTTTTGTGCGTGTCGTCACGTATATGGATTGCAGATGGTATAGAAATTGCAATCTTGGGGAGTTTGGTTTGAGTGAGAGAAACCTTCTCCTATCTTACTTCATAGCCTCAGCAAGTGTTTTTGAGCCGGAAAAATCAAACCAACGCATCGCTTGGGCTAAAACCGTCATTTTATTGGACACAATTAAATCGCAACAACTCTCCACAGAACAAAAACGGGAGTTTGCTGACGAATTCGAACATGGGAGCATCCTCAAATTCGCAAATGGAGGAAGGTATATTGTCGAAAAATATTTCATTCTGAAAATAGAATCGAAAACTAATATTATATATAGATGATTCTAAAAATGGATATCAACAGGTATAAAACAGGAAAGAGCCTGATAGGGACACTGATCAGAACTGTGAGTCAAATCTCGATGGACACACTATTGGCGCATGGCATCGACATCCATCAGCAATTATATCGTGCGGTAATTACTCCAAATAATTATGTATTAATTTGAAGTTTAAGTACTAAATATTCCAAAAATCAGAGGACTTATTATTTGATTGTAAATATATATAAATGTGCAGTGGCTAAAGTGGCTAAAGATATGGGAAGATGAAGGAGCTGATATTGGGCACGCCGAGCTGCTCGTCACTACATTGAATCTGAGCAGCATTGGATTAGAATTCGATAAATTAATAATTTCTCATCCGAAATACCAACAGCTCTTAGAGATCACTAACAGAGTTTGTCACCATCTTCGCCTATTTCAAAGCCGAAAGGTTAGTTAGAAAAAAGAAAAAAAAAAAAAAAAAAAAAAACAAATTCTCTTCAAAGTGTTGATGAATATTTTCATCGATTTTTTGTCAGTTGTTATTTTACGAACATTTATTATAATGTGACCAGGTGCAGGATGACAAAGGGTGTATGACTGATATGGGAGGCGTTACAAGTGTCGAAATCGAGTCGGAGATGCAAGAGCTTGTGGAATTAGTGCTTACGAAATCTTCTAGAGATTTAGAATCTCAGCTTAAGCAGAATTTTCTTCTGATTGCTAAAAGCTATTACTATATGGCATACTGTAATCCTGGAACTATCAACTTCCACATAGCTAAAGTACTGTTCGAAAGAGTCGTCGTTTGAATACAAATTTGTAAATTAAGATGTGATGTTATTTATCACATAGTACTGATTTTATTAAAAATCTCTGATTGATTCTAAATGTATAATATTATCATGGATCATGAAATATACTAGATAAGTGTTAAATAGACCAATACAAATTATGCTTCGACATTTTCCTTTTAGTATATGCAGAAGATACTTACTTTGTGGGACAAAAAATGTACTTGTTGATACAGGAGTATCCATATCCTATGCACCTCAAGTTTAGTGAACACAATTAATGAATACTTCAAGAATTCCATACCCTCCTTGAAAAGTGTGTCCTTGTTGATCAAGAACACCATTTCTCTTCAATTCAGGAACAAATCTTACTTCAGTCGAGATTTTTCCACTCCATCAAACTTTTTCGATCTGACGATGCCCATTGCTTGCACTTTGCATGCTTTTTTTTTTTTTTTTTTCAAGATACACATTTCCATCCCTATGTTATTCAAGTGTTTCAAACCAATGATTTTGATCATTTCCCTTTGCTTTCTTGTCTTGGGCAATCCTTAATATAATGGATCCAAATTGTACTTACTACCATAGTAAAGACATGGCCAATCTTGCTAACCAATATGATCAAATAACTTCTAATTCAAATAAATCATATAATCAATTTTAAATATATTATTAACCCTTTCAGTATTCATACATTTTAGGGCAAAGTACAGTTTACACTCCTGAACTATGGGATTGTACCAGTTTGCCCCCTTGAATTATAAAACGTCTCAAATATCCCCCTCTATTTAAATTTTGTTTGTAAATGCTGATGTCGCACTTTGACTTTATGATTTGTAGCTATTTTTTCCACCTTTGGACATTTTCTAACTACTTTGCCCCTCTATTCAATTATATATATATATATTAAAGCTTTTTCACTGATTTTTTTCGCTTCTTTTGTCAAGTCTTTTTCTCTATATTTTTTGGTTTCTTTTCTTGTATTTTCGCTTTTCTTTTCCTTATTTAACCACTAAAAGGCCACTAATTTTTTCTTCTAAAATTTATTAAAATGTTGAGTAACAGCTCAAATACAAAATTCTTATACTTCGTGGTACAAGATATCTTATAATGCACGAAAACTACCCCAAAACTTATGCATTTAATTAAGGGCATAAACAAAAAATGCACAAAATTGAACAAAATGACGATTAGCAAACATATTGAATCCAAAAATTAAACACAATTAAAAAAACCGTGTAAACCATAAATTCACTTCAATCACAAATTCGTAACAAAATCGACAAATACAACAGGTATTAATCATATAATTATTAAGTTTCTTACAACAAACCCCAAGGGCACCCAAGGGCAGAGAAGTAATTGCACATTTAAATTAAAGGTGTTAATAATTTAATGGTTGACCATAAACTCGAGAGGGGTATTTGAGACATTTTGTAGTTCAGGGGAGTAAACTGGTACAACCCTTATAATTTAGGGGTGTAAACTGTACTTTGCCCTACATTTTATTGTTGGAATACTGAGTTCCATAAGCCATTGATAAATTCGAATCGGGATTTGATTTTAGATTTGCGTTTAAAATTTTATAGCATGCGTATGTTCTAAGATGCGGAATTTAATCATAGATTAAAAATTAGGGTAAAATACACTTTACCTCCTTGTACTATGTCCTATGTAATACCTAGCCCTCGTACTCTAAAATATACACTTACCTCCTCTTAATTTAATGGTCAACTTATTTGACTCTTAACGATGTTAGTAAAATATATTTTTAATAATCATTAATAAATGAAAACTTATTTTCATTTAAAAAAATGCATGTACTATGATAAAATTAAATACATATTTAAGATAGTATTACTTTTCAAATCTTGGAATAAAAATTATCTAATCGTTAAACATTTAAATTGAATATTAATATTTAGATAGTATAATTATTGGATGAAATTATTTAATTCATCAAACATGTAAATTAAAAATTAATATTTATTTGTATTCGTACAATTAATCCTAAATGAAAAAAGCCAAGTTAAATGAAATTTGATGTTACAAATAAATACTAGAGTTAAATACAGTTTGCAACCTGTACTCACCACTGTCGCATTTACCTCCCTTAACTATGAAATGGGACAAAACAGCCCCTCCCATCCATCTTTGTTAAAAAAACTGTCACTTTCAATTCCTTACTCTCCGTTGCATTAGTCGTTGGATTTTTTCAGATCTATTGTGTATAAAAGGTGTAAATCATCTTCACGCATTGTACTCAATTTCTTCCTATTTTTTGTTCCCACCCTTTTTCTTTACCCAAAAATCCTAAACAAAATTTTCATATTTTATAAATTATTTTTTATTTCTTTTTAAATTAATAATTAATCAATTTAAAAATATCTTCCGATAGTTCAAATTCTCAAAATTCATGTTTTAGGTCCAAACACTAAATTCCTTTTTTTTTCTGAACCATTTGTCGATGCAATCCGAGCGCCACGGTTCGAACATCTTGGACTACCAATAATCCGTATCGAAAATTATTGGATGTGCTAATTGATTTCTTTTTAGTTTGTACCTAACACAAAAGTTGTGGGATATCCAAGTTCTTTAACCATATATAGCAGCTAAAAATACGACATTAAATTGGGATCAGTATTAGGCAGTATTAGGCAATGTTATCAGAACCGAACCGTCTATAGAACCGGACGACCATTTGGGTCATGGGTTTATAGGGTCGAACTGGTTCAACCGGGTTTTTGATTTTTTTTTAATATGCTATTATTTTATTAATTTTAATGTTTTAAAAATATTATTTTCTTTATATTTTTAATCTCCGAGTTATTATTTTCGCTTTTATCTACTTCACCTCACGTTTTACTATATTTTATTGCTTATATTCTATCTTTTTCCATTTTTTATTCTTCAAATTCGACAATCGGTCACCCCTATTCGATTACCCATGATCATATATGACAATCCTTCGACCACTCATGATTAGATCCGACCACCCACTACTAAGTATGTGAAGGTTCGCTTAAATCTAGCCACAAATAACCAACTCAACGAAATGAACAATTCGATTTTTGTTTTTTTTTTTTTTTTTTGATCTAAGAAACGAACAATTAGATATACGTTGTGCCATTTATGATGTTTAGTGAGGACGTATCTTTTTTATTGTAGTGCCTGTTTTTTGATGTTTTTATTAGTTGTCGAGCCCGTTTCTCCCGGTGCCCCGCTGATTGCTAGTGAAGAATATGATGTTAGTAAGGTTGGTTAATATATTTTCTTTTGTAAATTGTACAAAATTATTCTTTTTTCCCTTTCTAATTTTCGATATATTTAGTATGTTTTTTTTAAATCTTTGTTTTTTTCTTTGCCAATAATAGGAAGATGATCAAACGAACAAACAAATTTTAGCCACGGTTGCTGCCCTTGCGGCCTTTGTTGGGGCATTGTCCACGAGCTTTTGGGCTCATTACGGCAACATCGTCAAACCCTACGATAAGCCTAGCTTTGTCGTTAGGTAGTATCAAATTGTTTTGTATTTACATCATTAGCGTTCGTCTTATGTATTTGATTGGACGTTTGAAGAAGACCGGACGTCGTTCCGTATCAAACGGCGTCGGATACAGTATTTTTCCTTTATATGTACTTGTATCGCTATGTCTGAGTTGTACGTTTTTAGTAGTTATAGTTACAGTTGCAGCTTTTCGACAGAAGTGTGATTGATTTTTGTAGTTGTATATAGACATGGCCATGGGCCGGTTTTGGGCCCGGAACCGGCCCAAACCGGCCCGTTGACGGCCCGAACCGGCCCGTTGACCGGGTGAACCGGTCCGGACCCGTGAACCGGCCCGTCCTACCCGGGACGGAACCGGTTCTAAGAAATGGTGAACCGTGAACCGCCAGGCCGGCCCGGCAGTTCACCCGGATTTAAAAAAAAAATATATATATATATATATATATATATATATATATATATATATATATATATATATATATATATATATATATATATATATATATATATTCAAAAATATTCAAAAAAAAACAAATAACGGCTAGTGAACCGGCCTGAACCGGCCCTCTGACACGACGTCCATAGCCCCGGTAAATTGGGTGAACCGGTTGTTTTTTGCTTTTTTTTGAACCAGTGTGGACGTATCTTTTTTATTGTAGTGCCTAATGTTGTTTTTTGATGTTTTTATTAGTTGTCGAGCCCGTTTCTCCCGGTGCCCCGCTGATTGCTAGTGAAGAATATGATGTTAGTAAGGTTGGTTAATATATTTTCTTTTGTAAATTGTACAAAATTATTCTTTTTTCCCTTTCTAATTTTCGATATATTTAGTATGTTTTTTTTTAAATCTTTGTTTTTTTCTTTGCCAATAATAAGAAGATGATCAAACGAACAAACAAATTTTAGCCACGGTTGCTGCCCTTGCGGCCTTTGTTGGGGCATTGTCCACGAGCTTTTGGGCTCATTACGGCAACATCGTCAAACCCTACAATAAGCCTAGCTTTGTCGTTAGGTAGTATCAAATTGTTTTGTATTTACATCATTAGCGCTCGTCTTATGTATTTGATTGGACGTTCGAAGAAGACCGGACGTCGTTCCGTATCAAACGGCGTCGGATACAGTATTTTTCCTTTATATGTACTTGTATCGCTATGTCTGAGTTGTACGTTTTTAGTAGTTATAGTTACAGATGCAGCTTTTCGACAAAAGTGTGATTGATTTCTGTAGTTGTATATAGACATGGCCATGGGCCGGTTTTGAGCCCGGAACCGGCCCGTTGACCGGGTGAACCGGTCCGAACCCGTGAACCGGCCCGTCCTACCCAGGACGGAACCGGTTCTAAGAAATGGTGAACCGTGAACCGCCGGGCCGGCCCAGCGGTTCACCCGGATTTAAAATATATATATATATATATATATATATATATATATATATATATATATATATATATATATATATATATATATATATATATATATATATATATATATATATATATATATATATATATATATATATATATATATATATATATATATATATATATATATATATATATAAATATATATATATATATATTCAAAAATATTCAAAAAAAAAAAGCAAATAACGGCTAGTGAACCGACCCGAACAAGGCCGGGTGAACCGGCCCTCTGACAAGACGTCCGTAGCCCCGGTAAATTGGGTGAACCGACCCGGGTGAACCGGCTATTTTTTGCTTTTTTTTGAACCAGTGTGGACGTATCTTTTTTATTGTAGTGCCTAATGTTGTTTTTTGATGTTTTTATTAGTTGTCGAGCCCGTTTCTCTCGGTGTCCCGCTGATTTCTAGTGAAGAATGTGATGTTAGTAAGGTTGGTTAATATATTTTCTTTTGTAAATTGTACAAAATTATTCTTTTTTCCCTTTTCTAATTTTCGATATATTTAGTATGTTTTTTTTTAATCTTTGTTTTTTTCTTTGCCAATAATAGGAAGATGATCAAATGAACAAACAAATTTTAGCCACGGTTGCTGCCCTTGCAGCCTTTGTTGGGGCATTGTCCACGAGCTTTTGGGCTCATTACGGCAGCATCGTCAAACCCTACGATAAGCCTAGCTTTGTCGTTAGGTAGTATCAAATTGTTTTGTATTTACATCATTAGCGCTCGTCTTATGTATTTGATTGGACGTTTGAAGAAGACCGGACGTCGTTCCGTATCAAACGGCGTCGTATACAGTATTTTTCCTTTATATGTACTTGTATCGCTATGTCTGAGTTGTACGTTTTTAGTAGTTATAGTTACAGTTGCAGTTGCATCTTTTCGACAGAAGTGTGATTGATTTTTGTAGTTGTATATAGACATGGCCATGGGCCGGTTTTGGGCCCGGAACCGGCCCGTTGACCGGGTGAACCGGTCCGGACCCGTGAACCGGCCCGTCCTACCCGGGACGGGCCCGGTTCTAAGAAATGGTGAACCGTGAACCGCCGGGCCGGCCCGGCGGTTCACCCGGATTTAAAAAAAAATATATATATTCAAAAATATTCAAAAAAAAAAGCAAATAACGGCTAGTGAACCGGCCCGAACCGGGTCGGGTGAACCGGCCCTCTGACAAGACGTCCGTAGCCCCGGTAAATTGGGTGAACCGGCCCGGGTGAACCGGCCGTTTTTTGCTTTTTTTTTGAATTGGGGTTGTGGTGAGTGAGTTGAGAAAAGGGTTCCAGCGAAGGGTGCTTTGTATGATGGGTTGTTGGTGTCACCGCCAGTACATATCTGGACGAGAAATCATAGGATCGTTTCCATTTCTAATTAAATCATTATGTTATAGTATAGAACGTATTCGATATATTGTATGCACGAGTACAAACGGGTACCCAACACTATGTAACAACACTGAACAATGTATATAAATTGTTGATATATAGTTTTATTTCCAATGATGATTAATAAATGCAGTGAGGGTATTTATGCAAATGCATAAATAATAGTACTTGTACACGCAATTAATTATTATTATTTTCTAGATAATACTACCACGACTCGACTCTTTAATTATAGGCCACACAACCTAAATCATCTGCCAAATTTTTATACAAGAAGCTTGATGGTTGGGTTTCCATAATAGAGAGATACCATATGCCAATGATTATGAATCATCACATTTGAGGCCTCGTTTGGACAACATAAATTTTGCCGTCCTTCACAACACCTTCAATGTCCTGAGCAGACCCGTACAGTTCCTCGATCGCACTTCCAGCACGTGCTATGCTAGACAGAATTTCATGACGGAACTTACTATCGTTGATCAATGCATTGATATCCCACGTGATTCCCCGGCCTTGCAAGAGATTTATGCCCTATACTAAGCTAAAAAATCAAAACAATTGATATTACTATGCTAGATAGTAATACTATTGTATTGTGGTAGATATTACTATTATCGTACTATGGTAGATATTAATATTACTGTATTGTGGTCGACAACAATATTATAGTATTGATCGGCCAGTGGAGGAAAAAAGTTTCTAATTTAAAAAAAAAAAAAAACAACGCAGAAGACCGATTTTCAGCGTTGGTCCGCTTCAGGAATTACAAATAAAAATAAAAGTCAACGGGGGAGACCAGCGATTAGCAGCGGGAAAAAAATAAAAATAAAATAAGAAAGAAGTCAAAATCGAATTTAAGGGTCAAAATTGGCGAAATTAGAGTTACATTAAGATTTACATTTATTAATTGAGTTTACTGAATTTGGGATAATTTTGTGATAAATATTAGGGTTGCCATTGTTTATAGTACGTATTGAAATAATGGACTTAGTTTCGGAAGAAAACAAATACCTAGAACCTAATTAATAAATGTGAGTGATCATAAACTTTTACATAAAATGTCCATTTGAAAAAAATACACTTTTAAATTAAGGGTAAATGGCTAGTAGGTTCATGACAAGAGTACTTGGTTAAAAGAAATGACATTTTAGTTTTTTGTCTTGCAAATAAATCCACATTATTCAAATTTATTTGCAAATAAGGAAAACTCTTTTACATACAAAAATTACCCTCAACTCCTTGAAACTCTAATTTCAAGATTTACAGCCCAATTTAGCTTAACTTCAACGATTAACCAATTTTGACCGCCAACCACCGGTTAGCTGCTGTTGACTGCCAGTCTCCGGCGTTGACTTTTTTTTTTTAAACTTTAATATATATATATATATATATATATATATATATATATATATATATATATAATATTATTGTCGAAAACAGTAATTTTACTGTTTAATTAATTTTATCGTCTTTGCCTGCAATTTTGCTGTCTCCGACCGTAATTTTACTTTCTTCTATAGTAATATTACTGTTTAGGATAGTAATATTAGTTATATTATAATTTGAGATAGTAATATTAGCAATTTTACTGTTTTGGGACAGTAATATTAGTAATATTGTTGTTTTGACATTCAATATTATTGTCACAGGCAATATATTGTTGTTAACACAGTAATTTAGAGAGAGAGAAAAAAAGTTTCAAAAAAAAAAGTCAACGATTGAATCTAACAGGAAAAAAATCAGAAAAAAAAGTATTTTTTGAGAAAATTACTAAAATGGGGGTTAATGTGATATATTCGTTCAAATTCGGGGTCAATTTGCAATATTGATGAAGTTAGAGTATATTGGATGGAATTAATGAAAATTATATTATGAGGGGTATTTTAGATAAAAGATATATAGATGGGTTTATTTACGGAACTATTTTTTGTCTTGACCTATGTACATTTAAGTCATTTGTCATGGGTTTATTTGTCATTTGCCCTTAAATTAATTAAGCATTAGGACTTCAAACTTACTAATTAGGAAACAGTCTCCGAGTCCATATAGACTATGGCTGCAATTGAATTTATTGAAAACACAAACAAATGCACCTATAAAATTGGTTGATAGTTCTTTCATCTTATCTTATATATAAAAGAAACAAATGTTGGGCAACCCTAAAAAATCCTAATGGCCTAATGGTACTTCTGTAATTATTTATTTTTAATATTTTTTTTCTACTAATTTTCTCAATGTTTTGAAACCCGGACCGGACCGGCCGGTCCGACCGGTTCAACCGCGAACCGCCGCCGTGTCCGGTCCGGTTACATGTAAAAACCCAAAAAGTTCAAAAACCCGGGTCAATTATCAAAAACCCGGTTCGACTGGTAAGAATGCCGGGTTTTTTATAGATGGTTTATTTACGGAACTATTTTTTGTCTTGACCTATGTACATTTAAGTCATTTGTCATGGGTTTATTTGTCATTTGCCCTTAAATTAATTAAGCATTAGGACTTCAAACTTACTAATTAGGAAACAGTCTCCGAGTCCATATAGACTATGGCTGCAATTGAATTTATTGAAAACACAAACAAATGCACCTATAAAATTGGTTGATAGTTCTTTCATCTTATCTTATATATAAAAGAAACAAATGTTGGGCAACCCTAAAAAATCCTAATGGCCTAATGGTACTTCTGTAATTATTTATTTTTAATATTTTTTTTCTACTAATTTTCTCAATGTTTTGAAACCCGGACCGGACCGGCCGGTCCGACCGGTTCAACCGCGAACCGCCGCCGTGTCCGGTCCGGTTACATGTAAAAACCCAAAAAGTTCAAAAACCCGGGTCAATTATCAAAAACCCGGTTCGACTGGTAAGAACCGGGAAACCCGGAAACCAGTCCGAGAACCGGGTTTTAGCTCGAAATGGCCGGATCTACATAGATGGTAGTCTTAAGTGACTGAATCTTGTCGGAGATGGTTGGGGGTGAACGGATCTGTCAGATCTGGGTCGAATGTGACCCAATCGAAGGTGGTGGTTGCGATATACAGAAGAAAAAATATACCGGAGAAGAATGAAGGAAGAAGAAAAGAAAAAAGAAGAAAAGAAGAAAGGAAGAATTAGATAATGGGATGTGAGGCTCTGTGAAAATAGACTAGAAAGTAGCAGAGAGAGGAAAGAGAGAGGTAGAGAGAAGAAAGAGAGAGGGGAGATGAGAGAGAGAGAGGGGATAGAAGATAAAATGATTGATTTATTTTATTTTATTTTCTTAAAAAATATTGACTAAGCTCGGATGATTCACTAAAGTGGGAAAAAAATATTATATTTTAGGTATTAAATTAATAAAATAATTAGATTAAAAAAAAAGTAAAAAACCTGGTTGGACCCCGGTTGAACCGGTCCAACCATGACCCAGTTACTTGTCCGGTTCGATGTCCGGTCCGGTTTTCAAAACAATCTAACTATAATTTTCAACAATTATCAATCTCCTATTTTTCATCAATATATCTCAAATCTTAAGAGATAAAGATAGAAATTTCATTTGTTAAATCTATTTGGATTATAAATCTTAATTTGTAAGATTTAAAAAAAAAAACTAATGTTATATAAAATATAAATAATACTACATTATTAAATTTTACTGTCTTAATGTAATATATTTTCTTATTATGTATTAAACTGATTATTGTTTTTTCACTTTTATAATAATATCCCGTGCATCCCACCTGAAAAAAATGCTAGTTATTTAAAAAAAGAAAAATAGATTAAAGATGCATAACCCTATATGCATGCAACGCCATTTCAGAAAAAGTATAGACGTCACGATTTTGGTTTTTTAAACTGAAATGCTATTCATAGTGCAACTTTTACCGTCTTGCAGTGCGATTTATTTCATTTGTAACTTTCCTAAAAAAACAAATTCGCCCGCTATTTCGTGTATTATTACACGAAATCCACTCAATAATTTCGTGTATTTTTACATGATATATAAGTGTTTATTATTATAGAACACGAAGGACGAAACTGTTGGATTGAAAAAATTCGCCTATTTCGTGACAAAACCCTCAAAATTGTACATCATATTTCGTGGAGTTTTCCACGAAATTGTACCTTACAATTCGTCGATTTTTCCACGAAATATAATGTAATGTTTCGTGAAATTCAGTACGAAATCACTAATTGATTTGTTTTTTAATTAACCAATTTATTTCAGACACTCAAATTGACCTAAAAATTCAAATACAAATACAAATTCAACTAGAATTCAAATACAACTACAAATTGATCTAAATTTCAAATACAAATACAAATTCAACTAGATTTCAGATACAACTACAAATTGATTTAAATTCAAATACAAATACAAATTGAACTAGAATTTAAATACAACTACAAATTGAACTACCGACCAGACTTTAATTGTTACAAATTGATCTAAATTTCAAATACAAATATAAATTCAACTAGATTTCAGATACAACTACAAATTGATCTAAAATTCAAATACAAATACAAATTGAACTAGAATTCAAATACAACTACAAATTGAACTACCCACCAGACTTTAATTGTTCGTACAAGAGTAGTCGGGGTTTGTAAATTTTGAGTAAGTGCCTCAAGTTTTTAGCTCTATGGTGTACCCGTGCCGGATGGATTGGTGGTAGAGGACTATTCGCGACCAAATTAACAAACATGAAATGATTGTTGTGCAATGTCACAACAATCATACATGATAAGTGACCACTGCCAAACATATGAAGGTAAGTCATACTCCCTACTTGAGTCAAAAGTACCACTAATGCACTGTACTGATAGCAATGGCCAATCCCATTTCATTCATGTCCATCCAATAAGCTTGTGGACAAGGCCCTGAGGTCCAGTCACACTTGCGTATGACCTCAACGTATCCGGTACTGCCAAACATCGTCGTGTACACATTAGCATGCTCGTATAACTCAATAAGCAACTCTCATCTCACCTGCGGCCATCTTTCTTGAGCCCCGTACACGGCTTGAGCAACGCACCGGTACTCACAGTTACCATCCGCCATCACGTTAACATAATCTTGAATAAAACGGACCATAAATCTGGGCACGAAAGAATAAAAGTCGATTCCTTTATGTGCAGGTATTGTAGGGGCAGCAGATTCTTGTGTGGGAATACGAGAACCACGACCTTTCATCTTCGATTGAGGCGTTCCATCAGTGCTTCTCTCAACCTTTGCTTTAGGAATCTTTGCACCAGATGAGGTTTGGCGACCCTTGGAACCACAAGACGACTTAATTGTCTCCTCATCAATATGATACTGCCATCAGGAAGGGTCTCTCTTTGTCGAGTTATTCTTTGTTCGTCATTTGGTCTTAATAAATGATGGCTCGGACATATGCGACGTAGACGGATAAACGATGCCACGCAATGAGGCCACAACATTTATCTTACTCATGTAATTCATCTTCTTCAAATTGCAATTCAGGTCATCAATCTGTCTATCCACAATCTCCTCGCGGTTTACTTGATACTCAGGTAGCTCCGAAGGCTCAACTGCCATGGTACTCCAGAATGGATGCAAGTCTGAAATGACGAACGTGTCATTATCTTCCATTTTCTGCACAATTTTGCACGCCCATGGGAGCCCATGAGTATTCCAAAGACAGTGTGTGCAAATACTCGGATCTTGCATCGCCGGGGACTCCATCTATTGATCCAATTTTTCTAATGCCAGATGCGTAACATAACAAATCAAACCCTAAAAACACGGCCATGTTGCAGTATGCTTCCTTATCTTGGATGATAATGAAAAATCGCACTTCAGCTGACTAATTTGGATATAAACTTGGTCCCGAAGTTTGCCTTGTACGTTATCCAGACCTCCGGTCGAAGAATTTAACCAAACATTCGCTGAAGAATGAGCACTCTCCACCATGTCCAATTACAACAACAATCAAAGCATACAACGACAAGAAAATTACAAAATAAATATTATTTTTATATAATTATTTTATCATTTAAATAACTAAAACATGTAATACATGTTGGTGCTCGTGTTGCCAAAATGATACACATTGCGAGTATAGGCTCGAACAAACTTCTCCTTGTATATCAACCACATATCATTCAAATACTGTATCAATCCAGGATACCATGCATACCGTCCAACAATTTCATTGTAATTGTAATGATACTCTTCTTCGGTTTCTGATTTCACCAGCTTAGCCCACAGCCCACGTCGAAATATTAGACCTTGGTCTTTGTTGCCTCCCATAAATTTCGTCGCATTTGCCTCAACATTTCTGTTTATATGGAATATACACAACATATGATACGAAAATGGGAAGACATTTGGCAGTACTTTCAAAAGACCCAACTCCCTGTCTGTCAAGATCGCATCAGGTTCGACACCATCTAGCAACTCTTTCAAACAATTTAAAGTCCACTCGTAGGTGTCTGCATCTTCATGCGACATAAATGCAACAGCAATTAAAATTCCTACCAACTGGAGTTATCCCAATTATTTCCAAAATAGGCATAGCATACCTACAACAATGTTGTTTTTACATATTTAAACAATACAATACATTAAAACACAATAATCATAATTTAAACAATCGTAATTTTTACTTACTTATTGGTTTTGTATGTGTAGTCCATCAATATAACATACGGGAACAGCCGTAGTAACTTAATAGATTCGGGACATGCAAACATAATATCTGTAATCGTGTTGCTCGTTTCACTATCGACGCGATGCCAATATCGATACTCGCCTTGTTGAAAGTTATGCATCATAAACTGAATAACAGTCATGCCCTCCATTTCCTCAGATTTAATCTTGACCAACTCATTGTAAACATGCTTCATAGAGGTTTGTATCGTCGGATCATGTTTTCTCAATCTATCCATGATTAGCATTGGCTTCACGTGAGGATTTCGCAATCCTTTAATTCTTGCTTTCTGTTGTGGAGTTATACGACTAGTCGTACCTTGTCCGTGAGGAAACAAAGCCGGACGATGAGTATGCCTGCCATCGCTGACAGTCAACCGTCATAATTCATCAAACCTTGACTTTTTGCCAATCAATTTGAACGGACAACTACATTTTTTTGTTCCAGTGTTTCTAGGATCTTCAACATCGATATTCGTTTGTCGGCCATGTCCGTATTTGTCACACGTCAAGTACCGTGCATTCTCCCTTCTAGACTGACAAATCAAACGGTGACAATGACTAACTGCAGTTGCTTTGGCCCACTTGATTAATTCTTCCCTATTATCGAACACAATATCAACTTGGAAGAAGTGAGAGAAATCTTCACATTCATTTTGATCCAAACCGAGGGATCAAAATACAAATTGTTTTCATATGGCTGCGTAAATAAAAAAAAGTTAGATACTTGCACAAAAAAAAATTAATAATAATTACTAGGTATTTCGTGTAAAAGTACATGAAATTAATGTATACATTTCGTGTAGTAATGCACGAAATGAAAAACAAAACGGTTTACTGCTGTTTCGTGTGATTTTACACGAAATAAGAGGTATACTTTCGTAGTATTGTATACGAAATGACTGGAAAACATGAATATGGTGTTAATTTCGTGCAAAACACCACGAAACGACTTGAATAATTTCGTGATATTCTACACGAAACGACTGAAAATCGAAAAAAATCACACTAAAACGTAATTTTTTTACCTCATTTACGGGGTCGATGTTGGCCATCTTGATAATCGTTGGGTTTTAACTGATTTGTACGAAAACAAATCACGATCTACAAAAGTCGAAATATTTGGAGGTTGAGAGGATTTTGTAAAAGGTTAAAGTGTTTTTTGACAAATGAATTATTTTGTACGGTAGCTGGAAGAAACCGCACTATGAATAGTAAACCTTTTTTTAAATGAGCAAGTAGGGTAATGATTGAAAGCATCAAATAACTAGAAAGATTCCGCATTACACTATTTGCAAACAAACACAATTCCGAGCATAATTCATATATATGCTTTTGTACGATTCTTTCTATTACTATATCAATAATCTTCGTACTCATCTTTTTTGTTTGTTTCTTTAATTTCTACCAACTCATTATTATTTTAGCTTTTATGTCAATCTCTCTACATTGTGCTGAAGCGAATTATGAATTGACGTAACTCGTGTCTCAATTTTTCATCAAGGTTTCAATTGTGCTAGTAATTACATTTTAATACAGTAACAAATCATGCTATATAATGATAAAAAATAACGAATATTATAATTTTACTACTAGAATACACACACATCAAAGAAGTGATTCATTTGAGCAGCATCCTGTAGCACGAATACGAAAATGGTGATACAGGAAATGAAGTGACGCAAAAATGAGGTGCAAAAATTTGGGGGAAACGTGTAACTATTAAAAGTATAGGGGTATATTTATAAATATGCGATGTAAACATATATCGGATTTTACTTTATATCAGTGTTCTACAAATTGGCCGAGGCGGCCGATTAATCGGTCTCCGAGGCGGAGGCGGTCCAAAACCTTTACGATTTTGGTGTAAAGATTTGAAAAATCGATTTTTTGCATGTGAGGCGGTTTGAGGCGGTCCGAGGCGGTTTGAGGCGGTCCGAGGCGGTCTGAGGCGGTCAAACTTTTAAGGCGGGTCAAACTTCGGTGGTAAAAATCGGTCAAAAATCAGTTTTTTTTTTTTTTTTTTTATACTTCAAAATAAAAGTTGAGATTTTAATAAAAAAAATGAGTTTATGCTTTATTTTGTTTATGTTAACTGTTATTGTTAAAGAACTAATGATGTATGCCAGAAATATTTTAGAATAAATATAAATTCAAACAAATTGTATTTTTATTTATATTTTATAAGGATATTTATGTATTATGATCTTATTATTATTAAAATTTTATTATGTTATTAGGATATATACATGATGGAGATATAACTATGTTTAAATATGTTTTTATATATGTTTTGAGTATTTATAAATAATATCTAGAAATATATTATATTATATTTTAAAAACCGATTAATCACCGCCGCACCGATTAATCGTGAGTCGGTCCCTGACCGCCTCCGACCCGATTACCGCTTTTTACAACATTACTTTATATATATTTGCAGACAAATATATTCAAAATATATATATTATTATCAATTATTGGTTTGTAATTGTTTTTAAATCATGTAAATATTAGGGAAACAAAAAAATATTTGATAATTCGCTATCCCAATATGTTTCTATCAATTCAAAAATTATAAAATAACCCCTAAGTTGTCTGGCAGATGTTTGTGCCTAAAACACAAATAAAGTTAAGATGTTTAAGTTTTCGCGCTACATAGATGCGCAGCATCACAATCCATAACTTCTAGTATAATTCCTTAATTAAGTATAATTCACACAGTAATCATTAGTGTAGGACAAATTTTATTGTGTCAAATGATGATCTGTCATATCTCAAATAGGCGAAGATAGATACCAAATGCATGTAATTGGATTAGAGTATTTATTGCAAATGGTAATTTAGAAATAAGGTATAAAAAACAATAAATGACAAAATCTATTATTTTTTATAACTATATATAAATGCGAAATGCAGAATACGTAGATTTAATTCACAACGGTTTGAAGCGCCAAGGAAACATAGTGCACGACGACACGGAAAACGACACTCTTGATGATAAAGTCGGTACTATTAAAGACATTATTATTATCCAATTATTAATTTGTAATTAAACATTTTTCATCATTGATTAAATTAATTTTTTATTTACCGAAAAAAAAAAAGTAGGGGTCGATATCAGATGAGAAGATAAGGGAACTAGTGGAGTCGACGCGGTCAATGCTGCAAAATATGGAGGACGGAGAGATAAGCATATCGCCATACGACACAGCATGGGTGGCGCTGGTGGAGGATATTGGCGGCAGCGGCCAGCCGCAGTTTCCGGCGAGCCTCGATTGGATTTCGAATAATCAGCTGGACGATGGGTCGTGGGGCGATAGCAAAACCTTTTTGGCTCACGACAGGATAATTAACACGTTAGCATGTGTAATTGCCTTAACATCATGGAAAATGCACCCGGAGAAATGCAATAGAGGTTCATGAATTGAATTTTGTCGCGATGAAATATTAATGTCGCGACACTGATTTGAATTGAACACGCATTATTATTATTAATTTTTTTTTTTTTTTGGGTGCAGGGATTTTATTTATGAAAGAGAATATATACAAGCTTGAGGATGAAAACGAGGAGCACATGCCTATAGGGTTCGAAATGGCATTGCCTTCACTCATTGAGATCGCCAAAAATCTCGGCATCGATATCCCACATGATTCCCCGGCCTTGCAAGAGATTTATGCCAAAAGAGATTTAAAGCTCACAAGGTAGACGAAAGAGGCGGCCGCTTAAGATCCAGCCAATTTTTTTTGTTGGTTTTTAGGGTCCAAACAAATTTTTAATTAGCTAAATTTATAATATATTTTTTGAGTCCCCTTTTAGATAAATCTTACTAAAATAATTATTATTCTAGAATATTTTTTTAAAAACCCAAAATCTTATTATTACTTTAAAAAAATCCAAAATCAAAAATCTTATTAAAAAAAATGTAAAATTTCCAAAATTTTCTAGATTCGCGCTTCCTCTTTGTTTTTTTATCTTTGTTAGGATCCAAATCTCTAAAACCCGAATTTTCTAATGCGTATTGACGAAGAAGAATTATTTTATGAACTAAGAGTAATGAGAGAAATTTTGCTGATGAAAGAAGTGACGATGACAATCGAAGTTTTAAACTACTTGAAAACGATGGATATTTTAGTTTTCTAAAGGCTTTCTACTTATAGAATATATTGTAAACATATAACATATACCATCTACAATTGCTTCTACATAAATACATTATATATATATATATATATATATATATATATATATATATATATATATAATTGCTATTTGAAAATAAAAATGAGTTGGTATCAATGAAATAGGATACCAAAGGACATAATGCACAAAGTGCACACAACATTACTCCATAGCTTGGAAGGGATGAAAGGACTTAACTGGGAAAAGCTATTAAAGTTACAATCTGCCGATGGATCGTTTCTTTTCTCTCTGTCGTCCACTGCATTTTCTCTACAGCAAACGAAGGATCAAAATTGCCTTCAATACTTGCTTAACCAAGTCCGAAGATTCAACGGCGGAGGTAAAATATATCAAGTTTTCTTAATTCTTTTACGTGATAATAATGGAAACATTTTCCGTCCAAAGATTCAACAATTTAACACTTTCGGTCATTTCCGTCAATTTACCACTAGTTCGTCAGTTAAGAAAGTGATGTGCACATAATTAATTCTGTTAGTTTTAACTGATAACCGACGGAGATGACCAAAAACATTAAACTTTTGAAACATGAGGGACTAAATTTATTTTTTTGTGAACAAGGAGGACCATATGTGAAATCTATGTAAACGGAACGTACTAGAAGTGTATTTTTCCATGTTTATAGTTAACTAGGATTTCATTTGAACTCTCATAATTAGTTCTCATCTTGATTCATATCCTCGTGATGATATAGTTCCGAATGTGTACCCGGTGGACTTGTTTGAACATCTATGGGCAGTAGACCGGTTGCAAAGGCTAGGAATTTCTCGATATTTTCAGTCCGAAATTGAAGATTGTGTCGATTATGCACACAAGTAAGCAAACCATTATTATTTAGTAGGATGGGTTTTTTTTTTTTTTTAATTTAAATGTCCCATATTTACATTAGGCAATTTAATTAGTTATTAAAATTTGTGAAAAATATAATTTCAGAAACTGGACAAATAAAGGAATATGCTGGGCAAGAAATTCCGAGGTTCAAGACATCGACGACACTGCAATGGGATTCCGGCTTTTGAGGCAGCATGGTTACCACGTTTCCGCAGGTACATTATATATATATAATCAAATCGGGGCTATATTACAGTGGCGGAGCGAGCATAGTGTACGGGGGGCCCTGACCCCAACATTTCTCAAATCCTTATTATTTCGTATATAATTTTTTTTTAAATTGTGTACAGTAGCATTATTAGCCACCCCTCAAAAAACATTTAACGCATTCGGCCCGCACAGATTTAAAATTCTGGCTCCGCTAGTGGCTATATATACAATAGAGAATTAAAAATAAAAACAACCGTATATTCGAATGTTATTGTGACCATATGTTTATTGGGACTCGACAGATGTGTTCAAACAATTCGAGAATGGGGGAGAATTCTTTTGCTTCGCGGGGCAGTCGAACCAGGCTGTCACCGGAATGTACAACCTTTATCGGGCTTCTCAGGTTATGTTTCCGGCAGAAAACATACTTGCTAATGCTAAAACATTTTCCGCAAAATTCTTACAAGCAAAGAGAGCTAATAATGAGCTTCTAGACAAATGGATTATCACGAAAGACCTTCCTGGAGAGGTACGCGTCATATATATAATTCGTAATATTACGTATTAAATTGATGTAAATATATAGAAAGATAACGAGAAATAAAAAAAAATAACAGGTGGGATATGCGCTAGATGTTCCATGGTACGCGAACCTACCTCGAGTCGAAGCCCGATTTTTCTTGGAACAATACGGAGGCGAAAACGATGTTTGGATCGGCAAAACCTTATATAGGTTTTTATTTAATTTTTATACACACGTACTCGTAATTAATTGTTTTTTTCTATTTCTCGAAAAATCTAATATTGTTTATGCATGAAAATCTATTCAGAATGCCATATGTGAATAACAACACATACCTTGAGTTAGCAACAATAGACTTCAACAATTGCCAGGCTCTCCATCAGCAAGAATGGAAAACCATTCAAAAGTAATTAATTACACACAAAAAACATTTAAACTTTTTTACCTATTATTTTTCACATTTAAATATGTACCATAATTCGATCGATATATTTTTTATTTGGGGTGTGTGTGTGTGTCACATGCATAAATGGATGGCAGATGGTATAGAAATTGCAGTCTTGGGGAGTTTGGTGTGAGTGAGAGAAACCTTCTCATATCTTACTTCATAGCCTCAGCAAGTGTTTTCGAGCCGGAAAAATCAAACCAACGCATCGCTTGGGCTAAAACCGTCATTTTATTGGACACAATTAAATCGCAACAACTTTCCACAGAACAAAAACGTGAGTTTGTTGACGAATTCAAACATGGGAGCATCCTCAAATTCGCAAATGGAGGAAGGTATTATGTCGAAAAATATTTCATTCTGAAAATAGAATCGAAAACAAATATTATATATATAGATGATTCTAAAAATGGATATCAACAGGTATAAAACAAGAAAGAGCCTGATAGGGACACTGATCAGAACTGTGAGTCAAATCTCCATGGACACACTATTGGCGCATGGCATCGACATCCATCAGCAATTGTATCGTGTGGTAATTACTCCAAATAATTACGTATTAATTTGAAGTTTAAGTACTAAATATTCATAAACAATAATATTTATATATGTATATAAATGTGCAGTGGCTAAAGTGGCTGAAGATATGGGAAGAAAAAGAAGAAGCTGATATTGGGCACGCCGAGCTGCTCGTCACCACATTGAATTTGAGCAGCATTGGATTAGAATTCGATGAATTATTAATTTCTCATCCGAAATACCAACAGCTCTTAGAGATCACTAGCAGAGTTTGTCACCATCTTCGCCTATTTCAAAGCCGAAAGGTTAGTTAGAAAAAAAGAAAAAAAAGATCTTTTCAAAGTTTTCGAGAATATTTTCATCGATTTTTTGTCAGCTGTTATTTTACGAACATTTATTATAATGTGACCAGGTGCAGGATGACAAAGGGTGTATGACTGATATGGGAGGCGTTACAAGTACCGAAATCGAGTCGGAGATGCAAGAGCTTGTGGAATTAGTGCTTACGAAATCTTCTGGAGATTTAGAATCTCAGCTTAAGCAGAATTTTCTTGTGATTGCTAAAAGCTATTACTATACTGCGTATTGTAATCCTGGAACTATCAACTTCCACATAGCTAAAGTACTGTTCGAAAGAGTGGTCGTTTAAATGAAAAACTGTACAAAGCACGGATTATTTATCGATCGATGTGGACTTATTCTCTAGTATTGATTTTAGTAAGAATCTCTTGGATTTGTATACAGTTTCAATTAAGACAAAAACAAAGAGCATAATCAGGAACAGTTGCTGCCCGTTTAGTCGATTCGTCAAGAGAACTAATTGATCATTTTAGTTGCTTTTTTTCCGAATAATTCTATCACGCCAACATGGAATCTCGGCAGCCTTTGATACAACAATCGAGACTTTTCATCAATCACGTTTATGAATGAAAATCCCATCAAATGTGATCTTAATATACCAATCTCAAACTTGTCCATCTTATTGAGATTAATACCAAAATTAGAGTACGAATAAATCGAAACATTATTTATGCAGAATAACCAAAAAATACATTGTTTCCAAGACACCAGATTACAAAATAACCAAAATTGTATATGTTTCCAAGACAAGAATTACAAACCCCGAACAAAAAATTGCATATCTTCAAATTACACGACACACAGACAAGCAGTGAGCACAGAAGTCTTTGGGCCGCAGTACCTCAGTAAGCAAATCTGCAACCATGAAATCTGTATCAAGATATATATGTTCACTAGGAACAATATTTATATGTTTTAACTTTCTCGACTCTCGAGCGCTCATATTTGTCAGGAAGATATAACAATTGACTTATTTTCAAAGTATAAAAGGTCCATTCTTATAACAAAACTTAGCTGCTATATCTATCCCATATTTAGATGCCTCAAAACACGATATAAGCTGGTTACCACACTGAAATGGCTTCGAGTGTCTACTCAGGCTTTATATGAAAACTCATCAAACTATAAGGTAACAAAGGGCCAAGTGTCGATATTGTATAGTATGTCAGTATCTAACATAATACCAAAAACACAAAAGAAAAGAAAAAAATTAAATAAAATTAAAATGATCACAAATGGTCCTAATTCGATAAGTGGGGCATAATATATCCTTTTATTCTATATAAAGACTTTATAAACCTTTTGGTTGGTTTCTAATGATCCATTTACACAAGAAACTCAGATTTTTCTTTAAGCACGATAATTATAAATCAGGGAGCAGAAATAAGAGTCGATAGTTATCGAAAGAGAGATGCATTCCATATTATCCCGACGCTTAAAATAGCTGATCCGCTCTAATAACATGCTTGATAACAGAATATTTGTTTGGATTAAGAAAATCAAACCTAATCATATTCCAGTTCATCTGGAGTAACTGGCCGTTTGAGAGGAATAACAGACTTCTTCTCCACATCCCTTGATAAAGCCTTCCTCATATCTGAAAGGGAAGAATATAGATAAGACACGGATGAAAGATGTAGCTACAGATCCAAATAAAATAAAATAAAATAAAAAATAAAAAGTCAACTTTCTCAGAGTCATATACGGCTACTCACCCAACCCATCCTCCTCTCCGGAGTAATATCGAAGTACGCGTCTATAAACTATATAGCCAAGCTGAAAAAAAAAAGGAATTATTTGTCTATATTTGAATATGAATAACACCAGCATAATCTCAAGATGTGAAGCAAAAGCAACGAAAAAAGTATTTTTAGTACCTTCTCATACATCTTGATGGCAGGTATATTTGAAGCTCTCACAAACAGATCCACAAAGTAAGCTTTGTCACTTCAAAAAGTAAGCTGGCTTCAGTTAGATATAGCTCATCGAGCAACTCTAAGAAATGATACATACATATATATATATATACATATATATATATATATATTGTTATCAGATCTAAATTTGAAGTATTTAGAACTGAAAATCACATAGAAGTAGTGATGAAGAAAGCAACAATTATTGGAAAAACTTATTATAGTTAAGTAATAGGGAATGTGATTTTTGTAGGGAAATTATCAATTATGATAGCTCGATTTGTGGTGCATTTTCTTTCTTTTCCTTTTACTGACAATGCTATGCTATCTGTGAACCAGAGTAGCCCAGGTCTACATGTTAATATCCCACTAACGAAAATATCATCGAACCTTGGTGATTCCCTAAATGGCAATACTTGCTTGTACTCACTTTAGAGTGAAAAGGAAAAAAAGATCAACAATTAGCTATTCTAGTAAAATGGGAGTTGTTACATCAATCAACTGTCATGTCTGTGTGGATCGAAAGTACCCTTAGATTTATCTAGAAAGTCGGTCGGAAATAAATGATATAGGGGTCATATTTTTATCTATGTGCAAATCAATCAAAATAAAAGACATGTACACCTAATTAAGGACAAGCAGAAAAGACAAACACCACTTCAATATGCAAGAATTTGCATGCTCCACTTTCAAAATGATTGTTTGACACACTCTTCTAGGCCCTCAGAAATAACAACGGACTAAAAAATGAGAGACATGGACAAAAATGCCCGAACGATTCATTCCTGATCGAAATATAGTTTTAACTCATGAAAGTACCTTCCGTATTTGTGACACTGAGTAAGATTAGGTAACCAACAAAATAGAGAGAAGGCAAAGGGGAAACGGCAAAACAATAAAGAAAAGGTAACAAAGAAGAGCAATTAAAGGATTTTAGAAATTGTAAATAAGCGCATATGAAAAGTATAGGCACTTACATCTTGTCACTAATGTCCTCAAGTAGGTGCATCAGTTTCTTGGCCAATTGTTGCCTTCGATATTCAGGAGCCACAGTTACTGCTGTTACATGACCATGCCACGACTCTCCTTGTCCTTCAACCTTTCCCATTACTGTAAACACGTACAAACATATTCACATGTTAAAGAACCAAAATATCATCCATAAATATCATCAAACTCTTCGTTTATATATTAGTTTGTAGATTGCCTTTACTGATGACATGGATAATAACAGGCTTGGTATCCATTCACATTTCTTGCAGCTTTTGCAATCGAATAGACAACTAATAAATACCAGCTACTGCACGTAGGTATGATAAATAAACAACCATTCCTCTGTCCTTTCATTTCAATTTATATTTACAGGATGTGTGATAGTTGTCAAGTGCTCATAACAATTTGTGTGAAACAAATTTAAGATACATTCTAAGGAAAATTCTAGTCGAACTAATTCCAATTACTAACTTACCGCTCTCCCCCTTTAGCATACTGACCTCCAAACTTTACCCAACTGCACGGTTATAAGAAAACTATGCTCCACAATAAATAGCAGCAAACAGTCAGAGTTCCACAGCAACATCGCATTTAGAAACTATATACATAGAAGATCAAATTTGCTCCAATCCTTCACTGAAGAATCTTTTAATATGCCTAGATAGAATCTTGATTCCATTAGTGTACCAATAACATGATTCTAGTAGAACATCTCAAGCTCGTATCGACCCAACATGGAATAGAAAGAAAAAAAATGTGCAGAAACTGATTAAACGATTTGCATGCTTAGACTTGATTATGATAGAAATCGACCTAATATTTTGATAGAATTCTACTCTACACAAAACAAAAAATCGCCAAGTGCAGTTTAATTGATCGTTTAGCATGCTTATTTTGACATTCATGAGATGATATTAAATTGGTTCATCTTCACTACATATTAGGTTGCTTCGATATTGATATCTTTATTTATTTCATATCTTATTTACTTACTTATCCCCCTGACGAAAAATTCTTTTGTTACACCTTTTTTTTTTCTTTTTCTTTTTCTCGCGAATCAAATCAATCATCGTTCTTAAATTGATTTTGTTACCATTAACAATATTTGAACACATCGCCATCGTAGTGAAATTAAATATTCTGTCAAATAAACAATTGGTGGTAGATAACAAGGGGAAAAAAAGATTTACAAGAAAACGCAAACTCTCGAGCAAAAGTATGCTACCAAAGTAATACACCATTAAACAAATCAAATAAACAGTCATCTTACTTCAAACGCTAATTGGAAACAAAATCAAGAAATTAGAAATGGTGAAAATGAGAATAATGAGGGATACTCACTGTAGCCCATAATTCGATTTCCAGGAGCTTCAGCCACGTGAAAATAATCGGGCCACCGAGCCAAATAGGTCATGTAGAATGACATGTTGAACTGTAAAATTTGCAGTACGCATCAAAATTGATGTTAAATTCCATAGATTTACAATACAACCCTCCACTCCAAAAAAACTTCAATCACTTCAATTAGAATTAAAAAAAAATTAAAAATTAAAAGAACTAACAGTTTCGGTGAGATGGTCGAGATTCACTGATGCAAATCGGAGGAGATCGTTGCAGCAAAATCTTCTAATCGTCGTCATTCTTTTGTTGCTCTTCGGTACTGAAAGAGTACTTTTTGGCGCTCTCTCTCTCTCTCTCTCTCTCTCTCTCTTGGGTGTGTGTGTTTCGAGTTTCTACGGGGTAAAAGGGGGTTTTGTTTGATCCTCAGGGCCGGGGACGAAATCCGGATCATCCGACCCGCCTGTTTCACTATTTGGATTTTGGATCGTTTTCCTTATTCGGTACAATTTATTTCATGTTTTGAATTTCAATTTATGGAATAATTTTGAATTTTGATGATTTGCCCTAATTTTTTATTTCTAAAACCTACTAATTATAATCTATATTTTGATTTCCAACGATTCTACAAGCAATAAGTTTTGAATGTGAGATATATTGTAGGGACAAAAAAATTAAGGGTAAATTTCATTTTTTCCCTTGTACTTTGGTTCGATATTAATTGTATCGATTTGATCTATGTACTTTAAAATTTGTCTCAATATGGTCATCGCCGTTAGTTTTCACACCTTTGACGTTAACACTTTTTGACATAAGTTTAAAAATTATAAAAAGCCCACTACTTCCAGTTTAAATAATTAATAAAAAAATAACAAAAAGATAAAAAAAATAAGCTGTGGTTGGCGTCGTGGGCTATGTTTTCTCGTTATCTTGATTTTTTTATTATTTTATTTTTTGTTTTTTTAACTTTTTAATTTTTTTTTTAATAATTATTCAAACTGAGAGGGGTGAGCTTTTAGTAATTTTCAAACTTAGATCAAACGGTGTTAAGGTCAAATGTCTGAAAACTAACGGCGATGGCAACATTGAGGCAATTTTTCAAGTACAGGGGGACAAATCGATGCAATTGAGAGTAGAAGGGGGCAAAGTGATATCAAGCCAAAATATAAGGGAAAAATCAACGCAGTTGAGAGTAGAATAGGGTAAAGTGATATCGAGCCAAAATACAAGGGGGAAAATCAACGCAATTGAGAGTAGAATAGTATAAAGTGATATCGAGCCAAAATACAAGGGGCCAATTGAGAGTAGAAGGGGTTAAAGTGATATCGAGCTAAAATACAAAGGGGAAAATAGAATTTACCCAGAAATTAATTGAAAATGTTCACGAGGTGATCAACGAATTGGGTGGAAGTAATAGTTAAATTGAATTTTTTTTCGACCTTTACTATAAATCCTTCGATACTTATCATATCAGTTATCTTAAGGGTTTACTTAACCTCGACGGTTATAAGATTTTATAGATGACTTTCTTGTGCTCGTAAACTAAAGTTCTTATGGGTCATAGGAGGTAGCGTTAGGTAGTTTGACTAACATAATAATGTAAGGGTCTTTTGCTTTGACTGATCCAGTGAGATAAATTATAGGGTAAATAACATTAAACCACTTGAACTTTTAAAGTTTTTGCGGATCACCTCCTGAACATTTTTTTTTGCATGAGTTCACCTGTACTCAGTTAATTGTGTCACTTTGCCCTTTTTTGCTCATTTTCATGTTAAAATGACCGGTTATGAACCCATGTGCGTTGCACATGCGAAATCTAAGGTTATTGTTGTCTTTCCATTTAAAAATCCTTAATTCCTTTGATTTTCTCTCCATTTCTCTCTTATCTCCGTTATTTTTCTTCTTCAATTAGAAAGAAATGAATTCCCTCATGGGAAAAAAATGACAAAGTGTCACAATTAATTGAGTATATGTGAACTCGTGCAAAAAAAAATTGTTTAGGTGGTGGTCCGCAAAAACTGAAAAAGTTTAGGTAGTTTAATGCTATTTACTCTAAGTTATATAATTCCAGGGTATTATTTGTGTGGTTGTATTTTTGCAACATGTCGAGTATTTGTGGGTCCCACTAGCAAATTCCACAAGTGTTTGATTATTTATCTCTCCCAGATGAGATTGCTCAATCATTTTCGTCTCTTCTGTGGCCCACGTAATTATTTGCCTATCTATCCCAACATGTGATAAGCGAAAAACCAAAATAGCCCTGGGTTGCGATGAAAATTACACGCCAACCACATATAAATACATGTTTTTTTTCTTGTTTTCTCTTCTAAAACCCTAGCTCGCACAGTATTCGTGAAGCATCGTTGTTCAAAAAAAATTCTTCTTCATTCTGTTTTGTTATTTTTTTAGCTAGTATAGCACATCGAACAAGGAAATCAAAATTAATTTGTTCATTAAATTTTATTTTTCGTATTAATTTGTTCAGCGGTGGTTGGAGAACGAGCAAAGTGGAGGTGGAATTCTGGTTTTCCTCAAGTTCCAAAACAGTCAAGGTTAGTGTTTGATTTCCCTAGTACATCGCAGTTGTGTGTTTTGGCAATATTAATAAAATATTGCAGTTGTTCGAGGGTCTTTGGGATGAAATTATGCAAGTTTTGGCCTCGTCTATTAAAGATCTTCAAAATGTATGTGTGAATAAATAGATTGATGTATGCTGAGTTTTTATCATTAATTTATTGTTTTTTATGAAAATTATTGACTTGCATTTTTCCATACTTGTAAATAGAATGAATATCAACAATATGGTACTTTTTGTGTCATTTTCTTTATGAATCTCACTTGTTTTCGAATGAATTTCTGAAAACAGGCTTATCATTTGGGTCGACGGATATCATGTTATGTTTTTTTGGATATTATGTTGTGTTTTATGGATCTTTTGTTGGTTTATTTTAACGGATGTCTTATTGGTTTACTATGTATTTACATTTATATATTTAGATTTTGTGAATCTCTTCCTGGCTTATTGTTAAAGGTTATATACTGACCCTTTTGATTTACCACACTTAAATAAAAATTTCAATATAGAAGATGGATTCAACTTCAATGCCTCAAAGTTTTGGAAAAGAAAAAGAAAACGAACATTGCTAGGCGTAGCTGGACATTGCGCGAAAACCAGGCTCTTATTTCTGCTCTTAAGGACATTGTCAGTTAAGGGTGAACTTGAACTTTTGCTTGTCCTCAAGCAAAATCTAATCGTAAGCAAAAAACTCAACTACCGCATCTCATCACATAGATTAATGACCAACTTCACGTTTTCAGAACTTGTAATTATAATGAAAATTCTTAGGCATTCGCAAGCTCAAAATTCAAAAGCACTTAATCACTTACCATAGCCAAAAACCACAATTCATGCAATTGCTTCAAGCATCCAATATTTGTAAATTAAAGATAGAAAAAAGTTATGCTTACATGTATATGTTTGACTCCAAATACTCACCAAAATATTCTACTCTACTAATATCGAACATTAAGCTATTGGGATCATTGGGGCTTTTTGGTTTTCAATTGTTAGGCTATTTGGTTCGAGGTATGAAATCTGGGCATATGTGGCTATTCTTCTTGACTTGAGGTGATTACGCCAAAATTTAAAAGATAGGCGTTTGAAACAATGAATTCACCTCTAAGGACTTGAATAAACTCGATTCTTAAGAGTTCAAAAGTCTCCACTTTTGCTCTTAAGACAATGGATCGAGCTTTCAAAACAATTCAACAACTAGTCTTTACTTCTCCCTTCTAGTCTCTTCTTCTTCTTTTTTTTTTTTTTTTTTTAGATATTTATATATATATATATATATATATATATATATATATATATATATATATATATATATATATATATAAGAATATATATTTGTCTTTTTTTTTTCTCTTTCGAAGAAGAAGAACCTTATAAAAAATTTCGACCGAACTCCAAGGGTTAATTTTTCAAAAATCTCCATTTTTCTACCTTATACACTTTGGTTAAAAGAAAGACCACCTTTTCTCCGAGGTTCAAATCAAGGTTCTAATGATAATTTCGATAAAAATGTCGGCTTGAAAGGCTCAAACGGTTCAAAGAAGGCCCAAATCATATCCCAAATCACTCACTACTCAATACTTCGTATCATAAATTTCCTAAGGTGAGGTCTAAAACCGAACATAGCATGATCTAACACAAATTAACTCCAAATTTAAAATACAAAACATTCAACCAAAACAATGCACAAAGTGTGATTCCTAGCAATAATTCGTTTCTAAGTTCCGTTGAATCGAAAGCTAAACAAACATCTAATCCTTATCACACAAAACAAGCATATCACACAAAACAAGCAATCTCATCATCAAACATTGATCATCTCTCATCATTATAACTCATCGATGCATTCGACTCAAGCAATTGTTTTTTTTTTTTTTTTTTTTTTTTTTTTTTTTTTTTTTTTTTTTTTTTTTATTCCGGAAAAAACGATAAAAGCAATAAAAATAAATAAAACCTAATGCATGCAAACTAAAACAAATAAGCATGAAAAAACATGTTTTTTTCACCCCACAAATTTTCATTGCCCTCAACGAAATTAGCACAAAGTTTAAGGATAGAAAACACCTGATTTAGTCGGAATCCTTGTCTTCGGGGTGTGAGAATTTGTGGGAAATAGATCTGATTTTCCTCTTGCGAAGATGCCCTCTATGTCTCTCGGATGACTGTCCCGATCGCAATTCCGACCTTAAAAATAAGAAATCAAATAAATTAATTAGAATGCATGCCTATGAAAATAAAAATAAAACATAAAATTAAAGAAAAATATGAAAAACAGTAAAGCTCGGGTTGCCTCCCGAGAAGCGCTAAATTTTAAGTCTTCAGCCAGACTTTGCTTCTTGAAATTGTTATGTCCAATCCAAAGCCTTGTAGATTGCGCATCCATCCATGAGCTCTATCACTTCAATTGCAACCAAGGCATGGATAACACTGCAATATGTCACGGTCCACCTTAGCTTGTAGTATTTTTTGGTTGTAATCAATCAGTACGAAGCCAAGATGGGATCTTCATCACCCGCTCCCTCAAATCGGTATAAATAAATCTCCAGTCTGCGTATAACCTCCACCTCAAAAATATTAGTCTTCTCATCAACCACTATTGATGCCTTCAAATCCACATTTAGATCAACGACAGGGCCCACAACTAGAATATCTTCAATCATTACATCCATCTCATTCTTCTCTTGTTCTGAGGCATCTTCGTGGTTTAGCTCGATTGCCTTCTCAGATTCATCATGCTCAAGTGTCTTCGTAATTTCTATTTCTCTCACATTGACACTATTTTCCGGACATAGAAGATTTTTCTCACCGCAGGCTTCACCCGAATTTTCTTTGATATACCCATTGCCGATTTCGTCTGGAATATTTTCAAGAGATTCAGATTTTAATTTGAGCGTCATCTCTTCCAGTTGTATCTCCATGTTTTGAAATGATGCTTGAGTGGACTTCATGAATTCGGCAATGAGGGATACCAAATCAACTTGTTCATCAGTGGTCTGCTGCTGCTGCATTGGATAATAATTTTGAAAATCATCAAATTGTGGCTCTTTATGTTGAAACTCGTTCAAATCTTGGTCTTGAAAGCTTTGCTCGTATGTGTTGTTGGTGTAAGTGTTCCAATAACCTCCGTTGGTGATTTCGACGAAATTTGTCTCTTTTGGTGATCCCCAACATTGATCGGAATAATGATTTCCACCACATGCTGAACAAAACGGAGGCATATCATAGGTGTTTTCGAGGTATTCATCAGATGGAAGCCATTCATATCCCGTTTGAGGCGCCCCAACATTGTAACCAGACATGTAACAAAAAAAAACAAAAAATAAAAATTGAAAATTAAAATTAAAATTAAAATTAAAATTAAATGGTTGAAGTAAGAAAAATTGTTCAAATTTGATATTAGAATAAATAGATAATTTAGCCGTATTCCCCGGCAACGGCGCCAAAAACTTGTTGGGGCTAAATACCTAACACGCAAGTGCACGTATCGCAAACAAGTAGTAAAAGTGGACTCGTGAGAGTCGGATGTCGATCCCACAGGGAATACTCAAATTATCTAAGCCTAAGTACCAAATTCTAACAATTATGATTTTTATCCAGCCTACGCAAAGTTGCCAAATTTAATTAACTAAATAATTAAACTAATTGTGAAAGCAATTAAACACGAGAAAATATCAATAAAAACGGACCTAGGATTTTATCTTCCCCCTATGCAAGAATTGCTCACCCAAAACCCCTCAATTATGAAATATATGATTCATGATTATTAACCCGAGACACTAATTTACTCATAACCCGCTGTCGCGTGTATTATGAGTCTATTATTCATAAATGGTTCACTATATGTCTATGCAAACAAATTATGAACAAAACATTAACTAACAAGTCTCGTAAATGGCTACCTAAGGTGATATCTGTATGTCTACGACACCACATGCAATTGACACACTCATCCGGTGAAAACTACTCGAAGGTTCTTATACTTACCGTCTAATTATCAAAATAGCTCTGTCGAGTCAATCCCAATAATCACAGATAAAGCACATAAATTGATCAAGTTCATGCACTAACAATCATAACAAGTAGAAGAAATAATCATAAAATCATAATTGCATAATCTCAAGAAAACGGGTTCACCATCCCCACAGAGGGTTCCAACAAAATCCTAGATTAAAAGCTTAGCTACTCGTAATTCTTATGATAAACAAAATAGAATAAATAAAATAAATAAGAAAAACTATGCTTGAGTCTTCGTTGATCTTCGTTCTTCGCGTTTTTTGGTGTAAAATTTCGTACTTATGGTGTTGAGACTTGTTGCTTTTATAGGCTTTTCTTGATAAGGAAGTAGTGGAAACCTACTAGGAATCAATTTCCGCCACTTTTCCACGTCACGATTTGTTCGTCGATTTGTGCCATGTTGGAGTCCGAATTTTGGAATGTTGTAAAAATAAGAATTGTAGCCCTTGAAATTAGCTTTCCAATGCCGTCAAAATCACATAATTCGGAGTTTGTATGAGAGATATATGCTCGAAATGGTGGACACTGTCAAAGCTGTGGTGAGATTCCTTCTTGCAATTTGATTTGTTTCCTTATTTGCATATTTTTCCTTTGTTTTTGATCTTTTTTCCTTCATGGACACCTAATTCTCGTTTTTCACCTATAAAACACAAAATCAATCAATTAAAGCACAAATATAATTAAATCTAAACAAAGATCAACGTAAAGTAAACGTATTGAGTGTAATATCTTCACTCAACACTAGGCGTAGCTGGACATTGCGCGAAAACCAGGCTCTTATTTCTGCTCTTAAGGACATTGTCAGTTAAGGGTGAAAATGCGACAACGGTTTCAAAACGGGATTCCTTAATGTGTTGGAACAACAAATGAGACAGGCCCTCCCTGGTTGCGATTTGAAGGCCGACCCGCACATTGTTTCGAAAATGCACGTCTGGAAAAAAAATTACGGGACCTTGTCAACTATGCTTTCTCGTTCCGATTTTGGTTGGAACGATACTTCTGCAACGCTCGACATTGCTAATGACCAAGTGTAGGATGAGTACGTGAAGGTAATGTGAATTACCGAATTGAATAATTAATGCTATCCGTTTAATTTGTTTATAACCTTTGATGATGCATTACTTGATGTCTTGTCGGATCCGAACGCTCGCACTATACGCTACAAAGCATGGCCTTTTTACAAGGATTGGCTTGTAATCTTTGGTAAGGTTCGAGCAACCGGAGAAAATGCCGAAGCGTGTGGATGCAGCCAACGACTTGGTGCTTCAAGATCATCGTAGTCATGTGTCCGCCGGAGCGGATTATGTTCCAACCAACATAACTATCAACGATGACGGTTCCGAGTACATGTCAAGCTATCGTAATGATGGAGCAACCTCGAGCAAGGGAGAAAAGAAAATGCATAAACGCCAAAAGAAGCACGATAAAACAGATGGGCAGATGGTTAACTTGATGTCCCACTTTTTTGAGAAGGCAGAATCACGTTTGGGTGAGTTGGTGAAACGAATTGGGTTCGAGTATGATGCATCGGCCATGCGGACGAAAGTGTTTGATGCTATGTCTCTGTCTGATGTCGTTGGTCTAACGATCGAGGAAAAAATAACTGTTGTGAAGGTGAATTGTAACTCGACAAAAAATCTGGACATCTTCTTCAACTTGACAAATGTGCACAAGGAAGTCATGGTAAGGATGATATTGGATGGTAAATTCTGAATTGATGGATGCTGGCATGCGTATTAAGTTTTTTTCCAACAAATTAAGACAATTCGGCCTTTTATGTATATGTATATATATATATATATATATATATATATATATATATATATATATATATATATATATATATATATATTTGTGAAGACTCTGTGTTTTTATTCATCCATGTTATATGTTATGTGACATATATGCAAGTTTATGTACTGTATAATTAGTAACTAGAACTATTGGTATCGGTGAATTTGTCTGCGGCTTTATGTAGTGAAACGTTTTTTGGTCTTCCGGTATATTGGTGTATTTGCCTGCTTGTTATTTTTTTATCGGCTTTATGTGGTGAAATTAATCAAATTACTAGTTTGTTCTTTTATTCAAATTGTCATGAACTGCTTAATAATTTGTAAAAACTCAATCAGACCAACAACCGACAACAATACATATTAATTCGAAGAGTTACAATTTAAACAAGGAAATTACAACCCAAAAAAAAAAGCAAAATGAAAATAATAATTCTAGGCATTATCAGATAGTTTATTAGGGATGATAGAAATGACTAGTTCCTTCTCAATTTTTGTAGTACACTTTCAACATTTTTTTTATTCTCCCGAACATTCCGATATGCCGAAGCAAATTCCTTTTCCTCGAAATTTCAAATTAAAACATTGTTACAACTACACCATCGAAAATTATTAATGATTTTAAATATAACACCAATTGCTGACCTTGAGTACATTTTCGGTCGCTTTCGGTTGCATATACCTTGTTTTCTTTCTTGTCGTACGTAACAACATCAACTCCTAAAATCCACTTGAACGTGTCGTATCGAAGCTCAACTTTCTCCAATTTTTTAATGCAAAAATTATGAGAGAAATCGAGTCCATGATGAATGCGAAATGGCGTCTCTCGCAAGCGTAATTGTCGATGTATTATCAGCACCACGCTGTAGCGCAAACATTTTGATGAATAAATTATCAACCCCTTCATCCCAATCTAACTCGAAAAATATTTCATTCTGCGTAGGAATTTCCATACGATTTTTCTCTTAATAGAAATCTGGAAGTGATGAGTGAACACAAATCAGAACTTGCATTTTATTGAGGCTTGAAAATGGTAAATTATTGTGATATGACTCCTAAAGAATATATTGCTTTTACTTTTTTGTATAAGAGTTGTCATCCGAGTGAAGATAAAAATGACAACACGAAAATGACTTTTATCTTGTGATGCAAAGTAAAGCCAGTTAGGTTTCTGGTGGAGAATATATTCTATTAACTTTTAGCTTCATTACATTGAATCTTATTTCATAAATACTTAAGAAAAACTACAAGGAAATACATCGAAAGATAACTACTTAAGGAAATACATCGAAATATAAAAATACATTAAGAAGCGAAACATAAGGAAAACTACTTAACTAACCGAGTACAAGGAAAACATGGAAAATTACACTCCACACACTTGCTTCGTGGAGTTGGCTGCACGTTGGATGGGGAAGCTATAATTCACTTCGGACCAATCGTTGATCCATTCCCTTTTACCATATGATGGTTCGAAACGGATGATCTTACACCTTCATTATGTACCGCTTCTTTGTATTTGGGCATTAGTTTTGTTTGTGAGTTCAAAGGGCTTGGAGCGACGACGCCACGACGAAACTTTGAGTGTTCGGTGTTGAACTCGGTATTCAATGAACCGTCGGAATCTGACAGACATGGAGTTGGGTCTTTTAAAAGCACTGCCAAATATCTTACCATTTTCGTATCATATGTTGTGTATATTTCATATAAAAAGAAATGTTGAGGCAAATGCAACGAAATTTGTGGGAGGCAACAAAGACCAAGTTCTAATATTCCGACCTGGGCTGTGGGCTAAGCTGGTGAAATCAGAAACCGAAGAAGAGTATCATTACAATTACAATGAAATTGTTGGACGGTATGCAGGATATCCATGACTGATACAGTATTTGAATGATACGTGGTTGATATACAATGAGAAGTTTGTTCGAGCCTATACCCGCAATGTGTATCATTTTGGCAACACGAGCACCAACATGTATTACATGTTTTAGTTATTTAAATGATAAAATATATTATATAAAAATAATATTTATTTTGGAATTTGATTGTCGTTGTATACTTTGATTGTTGTTGTAATTGGATAGTATGGAGAGTGATCATTCTTTTGCGAAGGGTTGGTTAAATGCTTCGACCGGAGGTCTGGATAACGTACAAGGCAAAGTTCGGGACCAAGTTTATACCCAAATTAGTCAGCTGAAGTGCGATTGTTTATTATCATCCAAGATAAAGCATACTGCAGCATGGCCGTGTTTCCAGGGTTTGATTTGTTATGTTACGCATCTGGCATTAGAGAAATTGGATCAAGAGATAGAGTCTCCAGCGATGCAAGATCCGAGTATTTGCACACAATATCTTTGGAATACTCATGGGCTCCCATGCGCGTGCAAAATTGTGAGAAAATGGAAGATAATGACACGTTCGTCATTTCAGACTTGCATCCATTCTGGAGTACCATGGCAGTTGAGCCTTCGGAGCTACCTCAGTATCAAGTAAACAGCGAGGAGATTGTGGATAGACAAATTGATGACCTGAATTGCAATTTGAAGAAGATGAATTACACGAGTAAGATAAATGTTGTGGCCTCATTGCGTGGCATCGTTTATCCGTCTACGTCGCATCTGTCCGAACCATCATTTGTTAAGACCAAAGGACAACCAAAGAATAACTCGACAAAGAGAGACCCTTCCGAATGGCAGCATCATATTGATGAGGAGATAATTAAGTCGTCTTGTGGTTCCAAGGGTCGCCAAACCTCATTTGGTGAAAAGATTCCTAAGGCAAAGGTTGAGAGAAGCACTGATGGAACGCCTCAATCCAAGATGAAAGGTCATGGTTCTCGTATTCCCACACAAGAATCTGCTGCCCCTACAATACCTGTACATGAAGGAATCGACTGTTATTCTTTCGTGCCCAGATTTATGGTCCGTCTTATTCAAGATTATGTTAACGTGATGGCGGATGGCAACTGTGGGTACCGGTGCGTTGCTCAAGCCGTGTACGTGGATCAAGAAAGATGGCCGCAAGTGAGAGGGAAGTTGCTTATTGAGTTATACGAGCTGTTAATGTGTACACGGCGACGTTTGGCAGTACCGGATACGTTGAGGTCATACGCAAGTGTGACTGGACCTCAGGGACTTGTCCACAGGCTTATTGGATGGACATGAATGAAATGGGATTGACCATTGCTACCAGATACAGCGCATTAGTGGTACTTTTGACCCAAATAGGGAGTCTGACTTACCTTCATATGTTTGGCAGTGGTCACTTATCATGTATGATTGTTGTGACATTGCACAACAATCATTTCATGTTTGTTAATTTGGTCGTGCATAGTCCTCTACCACCAATTCATCCGGCATAGGTACACCATAGAGCTAAGAACCTAAAGCACTTACTCAAAATGTTCAAACCCCGAGTTCTCTTGTACGAACAATTAAAGTCTCGTCGGTAGTTCAATTTGTAGTTGTATTTGAATTCTAGTTCAATTTGTATTTGTATTTGAATTTTAGATCAACTTGTAGTTGTATTTGAATCTAGTTCAATTTGTATTTGTATTTGAATTTTTAGGTCAATTTGAGTGTCTGAAATAAATTGATTAAATTAAAAAACAAATCAATTAGTGATTTTACGTTTTCACGAAACATTACATTATATTTCGTGGAAAAATTTACGAATTGTAAGGTGTAATTTCGTGTAAAATTCCACGAATTATAAGTTGTAATTTCGTGGAAAAATCCACGAACTATAATGTAAACTTTCGTGGTTTTTCTCACGAAATAGGTGAATTTTTTCAATCCAACAGTTTCGTCCTTCATGTTCTATAACAATAAACACTTATATTTCGTGTAAAAATACACGAAATTATTGAGTGTATTTCGTAATATAACACACGAAATACCGAGCGAATTTGAGTTTTTTTGGAAAGTTACAAATGAAATAAATCGCACTGTAAGGCAGTAAAAGTTGCATTATGAATAGCATTTCAGGATTCATAATCATAAATTCATAATTCATAGACCTTCGGCCCGGACCGGCCCGGCCCGGCCCGGTTCTGTATTATTTATTTCCACAAATAACAATAATCCGCCCAAAATTTACTGGACACCCAAATCATAAGAAAACCCTAGCATTACTAAATTCCCAAATCCCAATCTATTGTCCGGACTGTGAAATCAGAGGGAAAACCCTAGCGAAAATCGGAATCAAATAATGGATATTCTGAAGCAGGAGTTGCAGAAGAAACGGGAAAGCCTGAAGGAGGACGTCGGCGGGAAGAAATACTTCAAGCGCTCCGAGATCGAGCAGAAACGCCTCCAGCGTCTCCGCGAAGAGGAAAAGCGCGAGGCCGAGGCCAAATCCCTCCGCCACAAGCAGCTTCACCAGGACCAGCATCAGAAGAACGACCCTAATTCGTCATCCAACCCTAGCTCCAAGGCTGAGATCCCCAAATCCACCCCCGACTCCTCCTCCTCCTCCAAAGCCCTAATCGGAGATCAGAACATCGACAATCTCAATCTCCCCAGACAAGAAGTCATTCGCCGCCTCCGATTCCTGAAACAGCCCGTGACTCTCTTCGGAGAGGACGACGAGGCGAGGCTCGACCGTTTGAAGTTCGTGCTCAAGACCGGATTGTTCGAGCTGGACGATAGTGATATGACGGAAGGGCAGACGAATGACTTTCTGCGGGATATTGTGGAGTTGAAGAAGAGGCAGAAGTCCGGGATTTCGAGCGATAGGAAGAGGAGGTCGAGGGACAATGGAGGGGAGGATAACGACGGTGGAGATGGGGACAAGGATATGAGTGGAGATGGAGGGTCTTCTGACGTGGATCACGACAAGGATTTGAAACGGATGAAGTCCAACTTTGAGGAGTTGTGCGATGAGGATAAGATTTTGGTGTTTTTCAAGAAGTTGTTGAATGAGTGGAATCAGGAGCTGAATGAAATGGGCGAGACGGAGAAGAGGACGGCCAAAGGGAAGTCCATGGTGGCAACGTTCAAACAGTGTGCTCGGTATTTGAATCCGCTCTTTAAGTTCTGCAGAAAGAAGGTGAGTTTGTTGGGGAAAAAAAATCATTCTTTTTTCAATTTTCTTGTGAAAGTGATATGCTTTTGAATTAATTAATTCCTTTGATTTTTGAAAGATTGACTGAATAGCCTAGAATGTAACATAGATGTCAATTAGGGCATAGGATTGATGTTTATAAAGATATTCATAAATATTTGTGTGTCTTCAATTATAGTGAATGGGGTGACTTTGATCAGTGTGAACCTGTTTTGTTCATCTGTTTTCACCATTTATGGTCTTGCCCACTCGTTCGTATACTGTTAGGATCTGAAGTTGGTCACTGCATGCTTTAAATTTTATTGATTAAGGTCTTTAATATGTCAGTTTTTAGACACTACAGTGTAGCTTGTATGCAATATTCTGCCCATGCTGAATGCTGTTGAAGTTTACTAGACAAATTATTTATTTATTTATTTCAACCCTCTTCTTTTCTGCTTTTATTTATATGTATGAGGTTAGGGGTGGGGGTGATGGTGTCAGTTTACAAGTCCTTTCTTTTATAAGAACCATAACATTTTTCAGTCATTTTTGCTGTTCAGTATTTAGAAAGAAGGATACTCATAAAATGATCCGAGTTTGACTAATATCATGCATAAGTTACAGTTGAGAATATATGATCTCTGTTTGATGCGCAAGACCAATGAAATTGATATGAGTTTTCTTTGAAAGAGGTAAAGTATACGGCCCATAGGGGCGGTAATAAATATCGACTTAATGCCCTTTGGCTGGTTGTTTAGTTTGACCGATAAAGAGGCATTAGGGTTAGGCAGAAAAGATGGTGTGCAAAGAGGCAACATTTGCTCTCTGATCATCTCTCTCACATCTTCCTTTCGTTCATCACAAGTCTTCATAATGTGCTATGAAATCTTCGAATTTGAATTAAAACGGTGGCATTTTTATCAACACTAACTAATTCTATAATGTGCTGATGCTAATAATTAATATTGTTTACATGAACTGTCAATGTTGAATTCGTCGTATGGAGCTGAAAACAATTTGAAGTAATGTTTTTGTTTGCTCGAAGTAATTCACTATATTGATTTTCATACAGGAACGTGCAATTTCATTTTAAAAAACCCATGTTATTATGGGTCCACTAAATATCGTTTCAGATTTTTTAGATGATTTACACTATCCTTTTTCCATTTTAGGTTCTTCCGGATGATATTCGACAAGCGTTGATGTTGGTTGTAAACTGCTGTATGAGGCGGGACTACCTAGCGGCAATGGACCACTACATTAGAATGGCAATAGGAAATGCTCCATGGCCAATCGGTGTTACTATGGTTGGTATTCACGAGCGTTCTGCACGTGAAAAGATTTACACCAACAGTGTGGCCCACATCATGAACGACGAGACGACCCGTAAGTATCTCCAATCCATTAAGAGGCTGATGACTTTCGCCCAACGACGTTATCCAACAATGCCGTCCAAAGCTGTTGAGTTCAACAGCCTGGCTAACGGTAGCGATTTGCAGTCGCTGTTAGCGGAGGAGGAGAAGTTAACTCGAGGGAAGCTTAATTCTGAGGAGAGGCTTATGCTTATGCCTGCTTCAAAAGATGATTAGTTTACATGTGTCTAAATGAACGGTCGAGATTTTGCCTTGATAATTCTCGTGTTCTTAGTCGAACTAAGGACGAAAAGTTGGAAAAATGTAATGAATGAATTGTATTATGATTTCGTGACTTTAGCTTTGTGTTTCTCAGTGTAAATGGAATGATAATGCATGACGTTTATGGTTCGTGTATTTATGTTTTTTTTATTAATGCAAGGGTTATATGTTTGTGACCTTGTACAAGGTTTTATTGGTCTTTTTTCGAGAGTCGAAAAGCTTGGGGGAAGGATTGCAAGTAATAATGCATTTTTTAAGTTTGTCAAGAGAAATTGCTAATACATAATATCGTGGGAACATTACCATGAGATCCAAATAAATACATTTTTAACCTGAGAGTATGCATTAGCCTTTTACAACGATGCTTGTTTTTGCTCTTCTATCTTGGCCCTCGATTTCATTGCCATGTTTGCTTGCCGTATGTGTCTTCCGTACCACCTTTTACCTTCTTTCTTCGCTCGGCAATCATATCCGAATATGCCTGAGAAACAAAAACAAACAAAATTCTCGATTATGGATCCGTGCTAACCGATTAAAATATTATTGTCCAAGCCTTGCATGTTCTGTATATACTAAATAGCAAATTCTTCGTTCGTTCGACCCATTGGTCAAAGAAAGCAAATTAATGAAGGGAAGAACGGAATGAAAACTCTGCAGCATAAAACGGTGATCATACCTTTGGATAAGAGTAGAGGAAAATGTACCACCACAAGGAAATCAAAGTTGCGACTATCGAGGTAACTAGAACGGAGTTCAAAACTAGCCAACTACCACCAGTTATTCCTACTCCAGTCAGTGCAATTGTCCAAGGTTGGCACCTGAAAAACGGAGGATTATCAATGTCAACTACTATTCATCTACGTTTTTAGTATGATAAAAGGATAATCTTTCATTCACCAAGTGCTGCACATATTTGAACCCGTACAAAGAACTCGTGTACCCAACTGTCAGTCAACCCCAGTTAATTGAAATGCAAAACCAGAAAATTTCACTTCATTCTTCCATGTTAGCTGATTGAAGCAAAATATACATTTCGCCATTTCGGCTTCGTTTGGGAAGTAGGATATGACTTGACTCGATAGACAAGATAATCAAGGTCTGTCAAATGTTTTAATCAAGCGTACGAGGGATACCGAATCCAAACTCAACAACCCCTATTATTGCACAATCCCATTAACACCTCGTTTGGTTGCCAAGATAAGCTTAAATAATCTAACGAAACCCAATTATATTATTTGACCTTCAATGATCCAATAAAAAACATGCCTAGAAGGCAACATAAGGAATGATAACATAATATTTGCGGGTCGACCCAACAAGTTAGTGAGAATACCAAACATTAAACAAAGTCCGATATTTAGTTAATCATGACTAATCTCTCCAACCAAACGATGCCTAAGCATATTACCCGATACAAGAATTGTACTATCAAAAACCGCAAAACATAACATAGTCATACATTACATGATTGTGGAACCAAGTCAATCAATCTTATCAATCAACATAAACATTCCCAAACGAGGTCTCACCGGATGATAAGAAAAGAGATACAAATTTATAATTATTAAGAAAAAAAAATAAAAAAAAGGGGATTGATTGATTGATTGATAAATAGGGGGTTGGTTACCAGGAAGGTTTGGTGTCCCAAACGGAGTCATACTCAAGGGACAGATAATTGAGATAGCCATCCATATCTTCAACGGCGCCGTTTTCGTCGAAAAATGAAGGGTCTTTAACTGGGTCACGCCCATTATTGCTAGAATTAACTATCCCGAGGATTGTTTGGTTTCTGGGTTTGGAAATTGAGCAGAGAATTGGGCGAATTTTAGGTTTAATTTGTGGAGAAGAAGATAAATTGAGCTGAATGGGGAAGTGAGAATGGCAGTGAAGAAGACCTATCATCATCTTTTATGATTTCTTTTGTTCGGTGCTAACCTTCTTTTCTTATTTTTTCCATTATTATCTATCATGGATACATGGGTGAATACAGAACATGATTTTCTGTAAAAAAAATTATTTAAATCCTATTTTCTTTTAATTTTTTAAAATTTTAAATAGCTTTTATTTTATTTTGTTTCAAATTCTTAAATCATTAATTTTTTTTAAATGGGAATAAATTCATGTGGTCTGGTTTTCGATTTTAATTTTCAAATATTCTATTTTTCTTCTTTCAAAACACCAAATTATAATATCATTATTCAGTTCTGTTGAACATACACGTACTTAAATACATCATTACTCCGCATATATTAACACACACCAGTGTGTACGTGTGTTTAGTGAGTAGTTATTTATGTAGATCTACAGTTCAAAACCACATAGTGCATTTCACCAGATGTATGATCTCATAAAACCATCATTATCACACCAATTTCGTTACAAAAGAAAAGAAGAAAAAAAGCAATTTAAAAAGACTTTTCATTCCAATTTCTAATTTTTTCGAGTTGGAACAACATTTGAATTACCTAAAAAATAAGATAAAACTTTATGTTTGAAATGTGATGCGTCATCACTCAAGCTAAGTAGCGCGAGAGCTTTCGAGATAAAAGTTGATTGTTGAGGCATGAATTATCTCGTTTCGGTGGTTACAGTGCTTACTGGATTGTCTGCTATTTTTCGGGAAGAAAAAATTAAATTAAATTAAATTAAATTAAATTAAGAGTTTCAAAATTATAATCATAAATAAAAATTAGATAGAAAATCGGAGTCCCATGCATATCCCATTTCTGATCCAAGTTCCGAAAATCAGAAAATAATTTTTTTTGAGTTTGCAATGAAATAATATTCAAAAATCAGAAATTAGAATCAACATAATCGAAAAAAACTTGTTTCAATTTCCGTCAATAGCCAATGTCTTGTAGGTATTTCAGTCGATGAAATACATAAAATATTTTTTGTTTTTGATTTACACAAACAATCCCACTCAATATATAAAACATATGAATTTATATACGTGTATGTCAACAATTAATAATTATCCAGTGTATTTCACCCAACATAGTATCAAATAAACCATTTATATACATATCTGATCAAATACGACACAATAACATATATCAAATATTTATCGAGCGTAATATAGAATAAACCCCTCGCGAGTCGTGACTCTCGTGTCAACGTTATAATTTGAAGGGTAAATTACAACCACCCCCTGAGGTATAGTCAAATTACAAAATTCCCCTCTTATTTGGGTAATTACAACCACCTCCCTCAACTACAAAATTTAGTGGAATGTTCTGGATGGAATATTATCAATTTTGTATCCGTTTTATCCCATTCGAACTCCATATTTTGAAACAAGATGATCATAATATGTGTTTTTTGGCTTGTATATATCACATTGTGATGCATCAGAAACTGTATTTTTGCACAAATCGAGTACAAACTAGAGCACATTTCATGAAATCTAGATGATTGTGTTGAATTTGACCCATAAAGATGGAGGTGTAAGAAAAGTTCATAGTTGAGGGTAGATGTTATCCAAACAAGAGGGGTTTTTTCGTAAATTGACCATACCTTAGGGGGTGGTTGTAATTTACCCTAATTTGAAAGGTGTAAAATGATTGTGTTGCAAAATTTGGGCCGACTATAACACTCGGTATTTGGAGGAAGCCCATCATTTTGTAGATAATTAATTAGGTCAGCCCATAATAAAAAATTCCCTTGCGATTACAAAACCCTAGCGTTAAAGTCCTTTTCCCCTTCTCAGACCGCAGAAACGCCAATCGAGCAGCAGCAGCAACAAACCACTCAGCCACACTAGGCGGCGGCGCACGGCGTGAATCTGCTCAAACCACACCGTAATTTAGCTGCAAACCCCTACATCTCTTCCCTCAATACGCATCTCGTTAATTAATTGCGTGCGAAACTAATTTTTATTCGGCAATCGTGTTTGCTTCTCTCTCTCTCTCTCTTCTTTTTTTTTCCAGAAAATGGCGGACAAGGCAGTTACCATCAGAACCAGGAAGTTCATGACCAACCGTCTTCTTTCCAGGAAGCAATTCGTACGTCTTTCAACATTTTTTTTGTATTTCTATTTTTTAATTTAGTTTTTTTTTTTTTATATCATTCTTATTTCATTTCAATTTTGTTTTTGTTTTATAGGTCATTGATGTATTGCATCCAGGAAGACCCAACGTTTCCAAGGTTTGATCTGCACTATTCATAACATTTCTATTTTGTTTTTTTTACCATTTTTATTTCATTTTTACAGTATTTTTAACCTGGAGTAGTTTTAAGTTACTGAACTAGATTCAGGAAATATAGACCTGTTTGTTTTCCACAAAGTTCAGACATTTTTATCCGTTGAATTTCATATATTTTATGTTGAGAAGTCACTAAGGGTTTTGTTTGTGGGTGGAGTGTGGTTACTTTTTGTTCTTATTTTGCTTTTGTTCCTCGTTATTTAATTGTAGGCTGAGCTGAAGGAGAAATTGTCTAGAATGTACGAAGTTAAGGACCCGAATGCCATCTTTGTGTTCAAGTTCAGAACCCACTTTGGTGGAGGCAAATCTACTGGCTTTGGCTTGATCTACGACTCCGTCGAGAATGCCAAGAAATTCGAGCCAAAATACAGGCTAATCAGGGTACATTGTCAATTTCTTATGCTTATTCGTTTTGTCGTATTTGTTTAGCAAACATTTTATGATACGGTATTCTCACTGCACTCGTATGCTAAATTTTCTGTAGTTGAATGTTGGATTAACTGGTACCTATACTGTATGTACTACTGCTGTACTAAGCGTCTTTTTTCATTGAATGTCTTGTCCATCCATCCTATTAGGTTTTAATAAGTTGTACTTGTAATAATTTCATTGAAATGGTTTGTCCATCCATTCTTTTAGTTGTCAATAAGTTGTACTTGTAGTAATAATTTATCTTGGTGCATCCAAGTAATTATTTCTTAATACCCCATCTCATGGATTATTATTGTCATGTATAATCTTCACATAGTAATGAATTGTGCAAAGTTTCTTTCAGTAATGTTTTGACCAACTCTTTTTGATCAGCTGATCAACATCCAACCGACTAATTGCTTGATGAGATCCTTTGGAATTACGTATTTTAGAATGTAACACCGTACATTGTTTATCGTTTCAAATATCTGACAACTTGATGAATTTTGTAATTCAGAATGGTCTTGATACCAAGATTGAGAAGTCCCGAAAGCAAATGAAGGAAAGGAAAAACAGAGCTATGAAGATCCGTGGTATTAAAAAGGTATAGCTGTTCTTCCCTTCCTTGTCACAATTGAAAATAGCTTCGAGCCATTTTACTGGCTGGAAAATATTTTCTCATGTAGATTGTTTCAATCCTTTAGCCATATAGACCACTTTGATTTCACATAACTAATCTTTCTATCTATACCCGTTTTGTCTTCATGACCTAATCATATTTTCACTGTGTTATGCAGACAAAGGCAAGTGACGCTGCCAAGGCTGGAAAGAAGAAATAAACGACTCGTGATTTTTTGTTTTTTTTTGTTTTGTTTTGCATCCTCGAGGATTATTATCATATGACAGTGTTACTTTTTGCTTTGCGTTAGTTCGTAGTTCATGAATTTTCTTAATTGTTAAAGTGGGCACAGTTTTCTGGTTGTTACGACTTACGACCCAAGTCTTGAATTGCTGTATTAATCATATTTATTATCTGCTGAGAATTTTCTTACATCCTTGTGGAATTATGATGGTTCTCAAGTTAGGTCCGAGTTATTGATGTTATTTCTGGCTGCTTGAAAATGCTCTGGTGTGTTGTGATTTTGATAGATTTTCTTAGTATACTAGAGCATGGTGCTTATATTGTCAAGGCCTTTGTTTGGTCTTAATAGGAATGGTGATGAAATTGATTTTATGAAAATATATTTTCTTAGGTATTGTTTTGTTGTTAGAATAGAATGGTAAAATAAAATAATATTGAATTTATTGGAGTTCAATGTTTACAAATTAAAAATAAAGATATAAACACGAAAATGAATGGACGCCTCTCTTTGTCCACTTGACTCATCATTAAACTCTTGTTCTCTGCAACGAACCTCCTCACGAGAGACACCCATCATTAACTTCGTGTTCTCACCGACGGGATAGGTGGGGATTGGGTGGCGCAAACAGACACACCGGTGGATGTATGAGATGACCGTTGCTTTTACCTTCTCCCTCGGTGGCTAGTCTTTTGGGGTAACTAAGTATTAGGCGGTTATGTGTATGTTGTCGGTGCTATTGAAATGGTGCGCAAGGCTGTGGAACAACCTAAGGTGGCGGCACTTTTGTTTGGGTTCCGCTGTGGAAAACTGCTTCTGCCGTATGAATTGGAACTGCCGACACTATCACCTGCTGATTTTTTACTTCACAATTTCCTTGATCCAAAGAAAGCCTAACTATATATTTTCTTTTTTTTTTTTTCGTTTTTGCTTTACAAATGTTAATTTTAGTTGGTACCCGGTTGTACAAGTTATTCCAATGCAAAAATATACTGATGGCAAAAGTAGTTAAATCAGACGATGTTTTTGTTGTTCTTCTATACTATATTTAGGATGCTTGTGGCCATAACAAATCCATGAGCATCATTATAAACAAGTTATAGCTAGACACGGCCATGGGTCGGGTCTGATCCAGACCCGACCCGATCCGGACCTGACCCGTTGCCCGAGGACCGAAACCGAGTTTGAATGGGTCAGTTTCGGTTCTTGTTTTGAGGCCTGAGACCCGACAGGTCCACCCGGGGGTCGACCCGAGGACCCGTCGGGTCCACCCCAAATTAATTTTTTTTTTAAATTTTGAATATGTAAATCGGCTATAAACCAGACCCGGTCCGAAATTTCAAGTTTATTTTTTTTATTTTCAATGACTATGTTCTCGGGTCTACCTGGAACCGTACCGGACCCGGTTTGACAGAAGTCAAAATTTTTCATTTTTTTTTCCAACGGTCAAGATCATATGACCGTTTGAGATGGAGGGTCTGGATGCGTAATAATAATTAAAAAAAATAAAAAGAAAAATTGAAAAACCGGTTTTGACTCGGACTTGACCCGGATGGTAACTAGGGAAGAGTGGATGACAATGGGACGAGTGTTGCATTCCCCGTACCATCTAACTTGAGTATGCAATGTCTCGACCCATCAGGGTAGAAATTTGTAAAACCCGTCCCCGCCCGCAAAGATCCTCGTTAATGTATTTTGTTAAGTAAATTATTATTTTCCTGAAAAATAGTTTTTGTTTGTTATGTTTCTTTTTTTTATAAACCGTACATCTACATAAATAAAATCCACTAAACACATATTCATGGATGTGTGTTATTATGTGTAGATCAATAGTATAAAACTACATGGTGTATTTCTTCAGGTGTAGGTTATACAAAATCGTGTACGGGAATGATAACAAAACCACATATTATTGGAACTTCGGCTGCACTTTGACGATCGATCACGAAATTGGCGGATTGAAGCTCGTCTCTCTTTTCATAGTTGATAAGTACTTGCAATAATATACACTTTAATATGATGATAGGTAGTGTGAGGCGCAGACTAGGTCGTTCTCTTAAGACGAATTTCATCATCCCTTCTCTAATGAGGTGCATAAAGATTTCGTGTGTCGCCTATGGGATACATCAACTCAGCCCGTCTATCCACTATAACTCCACCGAAACTGCACGTTCAAGTGAAGCAGAAGCTTATACTCAACACACAAAAGTTCAACATATATGTATCGCTTTCCTTTTTCTTCTCTTCACTACTTGCAAAGCAACAATACCCCATTTATATAGTATATAATATGACCACTATAAAAGCTATATTTAATATAGAATTAAAATAAATATGAAGGTTTTATAAGACAAAATAAAGTCTTAGGAGGTTCCAAAAAATTGCTCTAAATGACCTCATAAAATTAATCAAAGAAAATATTTAATAAAATATTATTTTTATTCAAAAACCAACACATACTAGCCTGTACGCGTACGAAATTTTTAAAACCCCTCCCTTCCTTATTTATTAACGTGACGGGTACTCGACGTGTTTGAATTGAATTGTCATCCTTATTCCGAATTCCGAACTATATGACATGAGAAAAATTATGTAAATTAAATATAATTTGTAAAAAAGATCAAGATAGCCAATATGAATTTACGTTCAAATTTAAATCAAATAGGTTTATCTTCAATTTGATTAAAAAAAAGTCTTAAAATATATGTTCTTGATGATAAAACTTATTAAAATTAAATGACAAATTCAACTAAATCTTTGCTTCATATCCTTTAGAAATTTCGTTCAAAAAATGCCCTCAATACACAACAAATGAAATATGTACCAAATAATATTTAAATTGTATTTATTATTTTTTTATTTTGCATTTTACATTTTTATTTTTGCATCTAATATTTTTTTTGTACGTAGGACGCGATCTTTTTTTCTTTTTCATTTTTTAGTTTTTTGAAGTTTTATAAAAATCTAAAATTTTCCTTTTTTTTTACATAATATTGAAAATTATGATTTTTTTTTTAAAATTTCGGCCATAGTCACTTGTAGACACGTAAACACCCGTAGAAATCTGTAGTAATCATAGCAACTCATAGTCATTTGTACTGCCGTAGTCATCAATAGATACCCGTAGAAATCCGTAGTAATCGTAGTAACTCATAGTCATTTGGACTGCACAATTCGAAAACCTTAATTCCCTCTTTGAACCCTAGCCGTCAGCCAACCATAGACAACCATAGACCCCCACATAATCCATAGTCATCCAAAAATAAAACCCTAGATCTACAACCAGTGTCGCCATAGTCTACAAAATAAATACCTTTTTTTTTTGGTAATGAAGGAACCCGCAGCCAACCATATAGGTACATTGGGTAAACCTACAATCTCGTATAATAGCTTGCAAATCCAAAATGAAAATTAATAAATAAATAAAAATGTAGATCTACAAAACCGTCACCATAGCCGCCACCACCTCCATATTCATCGCCTCCCAGCCCTTCGCTATCTCCATAACCGCCCTCCATCGTAACTGGGACCATCACCGTCCCTAACCGCGTCCATAACTACCTCCACCATACTGCCTCCATAGCCGCCGCCACTCATCATAACCGCCTCCATAACAACCCCACCATATGCAACACCTCCATAAACGTCACCATTCACCATGACCGTCTCCATAATAACCCCACGTTACCAGCCGCGTCCACCGCCACCATAGCTATCCACCATACCTAAGGGAGACATAGAGATAGAGAAAGAGCAATAGAGCGAGAGACATGTAGAGAGAACGAGAGAAAAATAGAGAATAAAAGAAAAGAAACATATCTGGGTTGGAGTGACGTATATAGAGGTTATATATAGGGTACAAGAGTAAGTTAGGGATAAAAAAAAAAGGATGTGAGACATGTTAAATTTTGAAATAGTGATGTATTTAAAAAAAAAATATAGTTTGGGATTGTCATTCAATTCTAATGAAGTTTGCTGTGAGGGACTCAAGCATATTAACCCCTAAAAAAAAGAACTAAAGTCCCGCAAATGATGGCTTGATTAATATTTGAATTTTGACCCTATTTTGAATGCTCTTATTAGTGCATTCTAGGTCGAATTTGTACATGACTTATGACTAAGTATTGTTCTTTTATATGATTTGCAAGTTGTTTTACAAAATTGAAGATTATCCAATATACCTATATAATTGTACATAAACAATAAAATGGTGAAAATTGCTTCAGATGAGTAAATTCAAAATCTATGAAAGTGAAGGTTATATGGTACACCTATATAATTATACATTAGATATGTTGTAATTCAAAATTAGGTATAAACTTCAAATTAAATTTGTTGATGAATGAGCCTCGAAAGTTGAGAGACTTTGTCGGTTGCTTTGGAATTGGTTAAAACTTAAAAGCTACTCCCTTCGATTCAAAATAAGTGTCGTTTAAGGTTAATGCACACAATTGAGAAAATTAATAAATACTCTTGATTTTAAAGAAAATAATTCATATTTGACAAAATCAACCTTTTAGTTGCTTCAAATCTCTATTTATTAGTTCATTAATCTCTCAATTGCTGGGTAAAACTGAAAAAAAAAAAATATTGTCCTATCTTGAAATTCTAAAGTGACACTTAATATGAAAATTAAAATTAGAGCTAAAAAAACGACACTTAAAACGAAATGGAGGGAGTATGAATCTTTAGTTTTTTTTTTTTACTTATATTTGAAAATGCACTGCAAGAAAAATAAAATATTTACTACAAACAACATTTCAATTTTCAATTTTGAATTGATAATATTTTAGATAAAAAGAAAATAGAATTAGTATTGGAACAAAATGGGCCAAAATCAAAAGATGAATTTGAAAATATAAATGGGCCATAACATTTTGATAAATGGGCCGGGCCGACTTCCTCAGAAAATGTCCATGAAAAGAATTTATATATATATAGCATTGCGTACCCACCAAAAACCCTAGCAAACAGGTTGCGAGATCTAACGCAGTGAGAGCCCCCAACGCTCAGTGAAGAAAGCAGCATTCTCAGCAGCCCAAATTCGAAACCCTAGCCATGGTTTCTTCTCCTTCTACTTTTTGTTTCTGTTACGATTGCTGTGATTGATAATTTGTTTCTTCTTCTAATCGATTGAAAGTTGTGATTTTTATTTTTAATTACAGTCGCTGGTAGCAAATGAGGAGTTTCAACACATTCTGCGTATACAGAACACAAATGTAGACGGAAAGCAGAAGATCATGTTCGCCATGACCTCCATCAAGGGTATCGGCCGCCGTTTTGCCAACATCGTCTGCAAGAAAGCCGATGTCGACATGAACAAGAGGTCTTTCTCTCACTACATCTCTTTTTTTTTTAATTTTTTTTTTAATTTTTGCGCTGCCATTTTCGTATTTTATTATACTGCAATTACTCTGTTAAATGAGAAGTATTGTTTGGTATTTCATTAAATCTTCTCTATGAATTGGGCATACTGGAATCGACTGGTTTTGTGATTGGGGGTTTTGTCTGGGGCTTGTTTATATTTGCAATATCTTTATTCATGTTTAAATTAGTGTTATGGTATTTGCTCTCTGGAAGAAATCACTGATATTCAAATTGGTTTACATGGTGATAAATAATTGTTAATTGGATAATATAACAAGTGTTTGTTTGGTGCTTTTATTTAGATACTGTGTCGTATCTGTCGATGAGGAATATTTTTCCTTTCATGACTTGAACTTTTAGAGTGCCCGGTTTCATTTTTTTTTAATTTATTAGATTGAAATTATTTTTGCATTTCCTGCTTTCGCCGATAGGGTGTTGTGATATGCAGATTCATTTATTTGACAATAATAGCCAATTTTGTTATGTCTACGCTTCTAAAAATGAATACAAACTAAATTGTGCTAGCTTTTATAAAGCTAGTTGAATATTTTTGATCGGGAACTCAAATTTTCTTGTGATTATCTTAATGTAATTATAACTCTTGTCTGAATGTTTAAAAACTCTAATCTTTTTGGTGGATACAATCTGATGTTTCTGTACGAATAATTGACACAGGGCTGGAGAGCTATCAAATGCTGAAATCGACAGCTTGATGGTTATCGTGGCGAACCCACGTCAGTTCAAGATCCCAGACTGGTTCTTGAACAGAAAGAAGGATTACAAGGACGGCAAGTTTTCTCAAGTTACATCCAATGCTTTGGACATGAAGCTTAGGGATGATCTCGAGCGCCTCAAGAAGATCAGGTTTTCTATAAATATCCCTTTTCAAGATTTTTTTTGTTTTTGTCTTAATTTTTCGTCTTCAATGTATTAATAACAATATTATTATTAAATTAATTTTTGTAGGAACCACCGTGGGCTTCGTCACTACTGGGGTCTTCGTGTGCGTGGACAGCACACCAAGACCACTGGTCGCAGGGGAAAGACTGTTGGTGTCTCCAAGAAGAGATAGATCGTTTTTATCTTTCTATATTATTACTACTATGGAGATAACTTTATGTTTGGTTTTAGCTGCCCTTTATCTATGATATTATTATATGTACGGAGTTTGGAGATCTTTCGTGTTTTGGGCTCAATTTTTGGATATTAATTTTGTTCAATTCTGTTGTCTTGATTTTTAGAAAGTACCTTTTGCTAAAGGATTAATGAGTTTACAACTTTATGTGTTTGGTGGTTTTTTTTTTGTGTTTTGAGTTTGGTTAGCTTCTGGCAAAATTTTATGGTTCTATTCTACTCAATATGAACTTACGAGTTGGTACTAATTTATCTTACTAAGCTTTATGCAATTTTGTATGGTTTTGAACACATTGTCAATTTAACTAAGGTTGATTTGAAATGGAAGTAAATTGCTCTTAGCTGTGTGGATGGATGGATTTGGGAGAGTGATTTCAATTCAATAATAACAAACCTTGAATTTGTTTGGATTGAGGATTTGGAGATGGATTTCTCCTCATTTTTAGTTTTTTTTCGGAGTAACTGTGGTGGATTTCAAATGACACCTATCTCAAAATTTCAAATACGAATCAGTTCCCATCCATTGACTTAAACTATGTACTCCATCTGAAATGTTTGTTAATTCTTTTTCCTGCATTTAGGCTATGCTCGTAACCAAACACCCTCTATTCCTACTTTCAATTAATTATCTTATAATACAAACACCAAAAACCCTTAATTTTTTCCAAATTTTAAAACCATTTCTCTTAGTATTTTCTCCTATTCTTCCAATTTTCTCAAACCCACTTGGATTTAAAGAATTTGGTCAAACCATCACGAACATTCTGGACTTGTGCAACATGCACTTAGTCGTCGAGTTCTTTGAATTATTTGTGTTTTATGTACACCATTAGCGTATCTTGAATTTTATTTTCGCGTATACGTTGTCTTTACAAAATGAAAATATAGTAACGAGTTCTGCCACACACACAAACTTATTATTCGAAGGTAACACGAAGGTTTGCATTTACGTTTTTAACTTTTTAAACGAAGCTTCAAAGTCCTTTCATGATTTTACACGACATTTCATATAAATTGTTCCGCGCTCCCTCCAAGGACACTCACCGAAGCCAAGGAGAAAACATACTCTTCTGCATAAGAGAACCTGAAAAGACATGTCCCGTCGAATACATGATTTGCTTAGATCATATTTATGATTACTTGCTAGATCTAATGCTGGAGTCTTAGAAATGAAATCGACTGCACGATTTCGAATTTTACAAGGGAAACGCTGATATATGATACATCATATATACATATATATACCTTGAGAACAGTCCCGAAACATTTACACACAAACAAAAAGAGACCACATTCTCAATCCGATTTTAAACATATATCTAAGGTTGGTGCCGCGAACCCCTACATATATATATACATATCTACATACAAAAGATATACACATATGTCCATTCCAAAAACAAGTTAATTGCAGGTTCACTTTTCTTGATTAAGCCTTGCCGCAGCCGCCACAGAAGCGGCGACACCGCCAGGCTGGGTGGCCACCTCATGCTCCTCCTTATTCCTAATCTCTGCATATATTACTCCCTCCGCATCTTCCATTGTTGCAGCCTTGTCCCCCGCCAGTTTTAATGTTGCATCCTGCATTTTATTATTATATATACTCCAAATTATTAAAAAAAAAAAACAACCCGTTCCATTTAATATATCATGAATTTAATTTGCCGGAATTTTGAATTTACAGTCAAAATGTCTCCAAGCTTGGCCTTGTCCTCATCCCTTGTGGTCTGAGCATTATACGCAGCAGCAGACTGTGCTTGAGCTCCTAACCCTCCAGGCACCACGTGCCCCAGCCCGGTGGCCCGTACTTCCGCCGCCTGTATCGCCGCCGCATCACTTTGGTCAACTGGTTTGTCTCCGGCGGAGATTGCCGTCGCTTCCAGCGCTTCTCCGATGGTAATGGCGTCTGCTTCCAAGGTCGATGCAGGGTGACCCCTTTTCACTTCCGTCGTCGGCATACCATACCGTCCCACCACCTGCATTAAATATCAATTTATATTGGATAAATTAAAGTGTGAAAAATTAAATGGGGGTTATATATATATATATATATATTTTTTTTTAATTACTTGTCCGCCGACTGCTTCGGTTATGATGCGGTAGCCGCCGACATCTGCTTCGGCTACGGTGGCGCCCTTATCCATGACGACATCGGTCATGTCCTGGTGGCCGACCACGCCGCGCTGCTCGTTCAGATCGGCGGCGGATTGCATGACGGACGCCGGACCACCGTGGGGGGTCTGGCCGAGTACGATGTTCTCTGCGGCTTGGAGGGCGGCGGCGTCTTGTGGTGCTATGGGTTGTGAAGCTAGTTGGCCGGAGACGTCGAACACGTCGCCGTACTTGACGAATTCCCCTGGTCGTCGTGGCTGTTCTTGACTCATTTTTTCTTATTTTTTTTTCTTGGAATAGGCTATCTATCTAAGTTTGGTGGGGTGTTGGTATATAGATATAGTGTGGCTTCATTGGTTGGAGGTATTTGATAAGTGGCGGCGGACGGTGGGGGAGGCGGTGGCTGCATAGATGGCATAAACATTGTACACGTGTTGAACGTGGAAGATAGATACGCATGTGCAGTTTTGATATGCCTTCCGCTGCAACTGAGACGTGTCTCCTAGCCATGACCCGTATTTTCAAATTAATTTTTCTTTTCTTTTTCTTTCGTTCATTTTAATAGTGGGAGTTACAAAGAATTACACATTTGAAATAAGGGTTAATTAGGAAGACCCTCAAAATACATTTACCTTTTTGGAAGGCCTTTTTCTTTTCCATCTTAACAAGAGCCCCTAATTTTATATTTTAATTAAGTATAATATATTTTATTTGGTAATTTTTCCGATATATCCTTATATTATATACAAACTCTACAATCCCTAATTCGCCATATCCCCAATGAACCCGTATATCCAACCTCTAAAATCGTATTTCGAATCCTTCAATTGAGGTGAAATTCGAAAATAGCATAATCGTCTTCTCAAGTTTTTGAATGTCCGTGTAGTTGAAGCGTATTATTTAGGTGTTTGAGGAAGTAAAAAAATCAAAAAAAAAAGAAAAAAAAGAAAAAAAAGCAAAATGAACAAACAAAAATCACATTTTCACATAATTTAACAACATAGCTACAAAGTTAAGGATACTTACTGTAGTTTGGGGTCCACTAAAGGCCGGATTTACGCATTGACATTTTCTTCTCCAAAAATCACCCACAACAGCGCAGCGTCTCAAAAGGGAAAAACTTTTCAAATATGAGAAAGTTTGGATTTTTTATGGGTTTATGACTTCAAGTTTGGTACGAGTTCGACCAAGAATGCAGATTGGATTGAAAATTTGGAAGTGGTTTGAGGAGATTGAAATTGTGCAGTGTGAAAAAAATAGGGTTTATGGGAATGAAGCATGAACTGTGAATTGATAATTTAGGAGAGTGAGTTAGAGGGAATTAATATATTCTTGTGCCAGATCAACATTTAATATTCAGTATATTATTCCACGTCACATGTAACGGCCACATAGAAGTCACGTGAGCCACACTTGCTATTTCCGTCTAAGTTAGCTGCCGGCGTTAACGGCAGAACATAAAGTGATTAAAAGTAGCAAGTTAAAAGACAAATTTCGTGGATTGAAATATTCGAGGACATAAATCATTTTAGTGGTAAAGTTTAGGGACATAAACTGTAATTTTCCCACGCTCATACAATATGTTTGTGTACATTGAATGTGATATTTTTTAGAGTAAATTATAAAGAATCCTCTGAGGTAAAGTTTAATTACAAAAATTCTCCAATATTTGGGTAATTATGAAAAGATCTTAAAGGTATGTTGCGCCTTACACATACCCCTACAGTATTATTTTTGATGAAAAAAATAATAGATTAAAAATTACCCTATATCCCTAGGAAGGAAAAAAAGTGATGACTTCTCTAATCACATAAGATTGCAATTTCTTTTCTTATGATTTATTTATATTTAATATATACTTTTTTGAATTTCATTTGTTGAAAATTAAAATATTATTAACAATTTATTAAAATATAATGAAAATATTTGTAACCTAATAAAAAATATGAGAATATTACAAATTTGTAAAATTGATTTTATTGAATAATTTTTTTATAAATGTAAATAATTTTTTTTATATATTTTCTATTTTTAGTAATTATAAAATGAAAAAAATGCATAATAGTTTTAAAATAAAAAATAACTACTTTTATTTCAATTTACCCCCTAAGTTATTAATATGCTTACAATTACACGGTCAAGAATAAACATGACATTTTCAGATGAATATTCCATGGAATCAAAAAGATTTCTTCAAAAGTTTATACCATAGGGGGGCTTCTTAAGAAGGCAACCTACCTAAGAGGAATTTCCATAAATACGCAAACATGGGGGGAAACATTTGTAATTAGATATTACCTCAAGAGGTCTTCCTAATTTACCCTAAAATGAATTTAGAAATTTTTTACTTTAAATCAAACTATTATCTTAAATATTTGACCAATGAACGATATTTATAAAGCTTACGGTGACATGAAATCACATATAAATACGGCAAATTAGAAGAAACTTCCTGAGGTAACACCTAATTACAAAAATCTCCCTCATGTTTGTGTAATTACGAGAAAAATGAGGTATATTGACGTCTTATACATTCCTCCTTACAACATTAATCTTGATGGAATATTTTTGACTGCATAGAACATTCTTCCAATACTACTATTTTCGGACCAAACATATATTATGTACTTAAGGTGTAAAACATAGATGTTTTTCATTATATAGATACTAGGTATTCTTCATTTTATAATTATTAACACTAAAAACCATATAAAAAGAATCAAACATATATTGTAGTAACATTAAAAGTTTATATTTGGTTTGTAATTTTTTTTCGTTTACATTTTTATATTTCTTTATTCAATAAACCCAATTTGTAAAAGATATATAGTAAATATAAATAAACTATCGAAAATAAGAAGAAAGATGTTTCATCTTCTTCCCTCCTCCAACTATAATCATAGCCGTTATTGTTACTGTTTGGTAGGGGTTTATTGTAATGGTTACCGTTGTGTGTAATCAACAGACATAGAGAGTTACCCGCAAGGGTGGCCTAGCGGTTGGAGCAAGAGAGCTTGGGTCAATTGACCCAAGTTCGAATCCCCTTGCCAACGGTCGCTAGGTCGAGCTTGTCACACATGGTTAGCCTAGTGTGGTTTACATCTCTCGTATGGTTTGCAAGCTATTATACGAGAGTGTAGGTTTACCCAGTGCACCTATATGGTTGGCTGCGGGTTCCTGCATTACCAAAAAAAAAAAAAAAAAAAAAAAAAAACAGACATAGAGAGTTTACCGTTGTGTGTAATCTTGTCAAAATCAAAGAATGAAGCTATAGTTACACCTAAACTATGTAGGAGAAAGATATGTAATAAATTGTGTAATTTTCTCAACATTAGAGCTGAAGAAAGATATTTACTGTCACCAAAAATGCAGGAGAGAGAAACTATTCCTTGCGCACGATACAAAGAAAGCCGACCGGTTGAATTTCGAAGCGGCAACGATCCAAATCTCTGAGTTGCATCACGCGACAAGGATAGATAAGGCCTTCTCAGGCCATATAACACAACATTACAAAAACTATATGTAAAGACAAATTAGGTTAAATATAAAAAAGATGAACAAAATTGAAGACCCCACCAACCCATTGCATCACTTCTCTAAAGATCAATAACAACCCGTGAGATGCAAAAACAAAAAACGAAAAAGCTCGTTGGACCAACACTTAAATCTCTGTCGCAAAAGACTTCAAAACGAATCAAGACTCGGTACGAATGAATTTCTTGAGGTTTGGTCGGTGCTTATGAAAATGATTTCAAGAATATATCGAGAGTTAGTGATAACGTAGGGGCATTACATATGCTTAATGACTAGTCAGTTGTGGAGATGTTTGGATTATTGACTATGTGGTGCTGACTTCTACACCAAGACTAAGTCACCGTTAGAGTAAAGATAACCATCACAGATACAATAATGTTAACTTACAATCTTTATCTTATCGATCCACAGAGCCCCACTTCACACAACCATGCAACTTTTCTTGGGCAGCTAGTGAAAACGACAGAGTGTGCCTGCAATACGTTTCTACGATATATGGACACAATACAAGATGATTTATACTTCTCGGCAAGATACGACTATTTCTACAGTTCTCACCGATTAAAGAAAAAAAAAAAATCTATGTCCTTGTTTACAATTGGACAGTAAAATAGTCCAAGGATCAGATTTTGGATAATGAACGGTAAATTGTTGAGAAAAGCCAATCGAGAATTATTAGCAAGCAAAGATTTAAAGGAGACTGACTACATCAAAACCATGGCAAAAAAAAATGTAACAAACGGGGAGAAGCAATAATGACGAAGGGGTAGTATATATAAGAAGCCCTATTCAGCAAAAACAAACATGATTTTGGACACAAGACACTTCAATTATCAAAGAAGTTCGATTTATCAGCAAGAAAGCGACTACTTGACAGCTATTGAACATAAGCCCTAGGATTCAAATACGGAACAAATTATTTTAATAACTAATCTGAATTACTGTCTTTGGATCTTATCATGGCATCAACGAAGAGCAAAGATAATAAAACTCTAGTTTATGCCGACACCAAAATTCTCTACATAGACGAAACGAACATATAAGTATGCACCGAATAGAATGGAGCTATGCTATTAGAATACCATCAATACAAAATTAAGAATGCAATACTTGAGGCTGCGTGTTAGCATTAATCATCTCAACCATCCAACGATAAGACGTTGATTTAGCACATGTTTAAGAGCACTAAACGGGAGCAATTAGTTCTAACCAATCTTTAACAATCAATCTAATTAATTGGACTAATTAGTAGCATGACTTTCATAAGAGAACTTAGAACAAGACATCTCTATTTAGGTTTTCTTAATCATAAAAGATCGAACTTGCGTTGTTAATCGTAAACAGAGTAATTTGTAGGAGGGAAAAAAATAAGCGAAAGCTGAGGATAAATTAATCTACTTTACTGTACAAGAACAAGCCTCCCACTCTCCTCTGCGCCGCCATCCGCCTCCTCCTCCACATCCGCCGCTCCTTTCGGCACCGTGACCACCAATTCGCCGTCTTCGTATACGGCGGTGGCGAGCTCCGGCCGCATCGTGGCCGGAAGCCTAAACCGCCACAAATCCAGTTCCAACTCGGTTCCGGACAAGTCAACGACTCCGTTTCCCCTGATTACAATTTTGGTAACCCCAGGGTAGATCTCGATTGCGTCGGCCCTAACGTCGCCGGTGATGTCGTCGGTGGCGGCGGTGAATCTGAGGAAGTCTGGCGTCTCCACCACCGTAACATCGGCGTCGGAGTGGAAGGGGAGCTCTAGAACCTTGGCGAAGATGTGGGGGAGCCGCCGCAGTTTTTTCTGGCGGCAGCTGTTGGCCTGAGCTAGAACCGATGCGACGTCGTATCGGAGGGTGATGTTGCGTTTTCTGGGCACCGGGTGAACCTTCATCTGTGCGTGGATTTGATTTTGATTTTGATTTTGATTTTGAAGAAGAATAAGAAGAAGAAAGAACCCTAGAAAAGTGACGTAAGCCAGATTATTTAGGATTATTAATTAATCAAGAAGAAAATCCAGATTACGATTTGAGGCAAAGCAAAAAGAAGAAGAAAAGTTTCAATTAAATAACAAATTGAGGCAAAGAAGAAGAGATTGGGCGGTTGTAGGAAAGAGGTTAATAATATGCAAAAGCAAGATAGAATTGTACGAATTGTAGAAACAACAGGAGAGAGAGAGAAGAGAGAGAGAGAGAGAGCATCAATGTACTTTTTGTGTGTGTGTAAAACTGTGCACTTGTGTGTGCGTATGTGTTCGTGTGTGCAAATCAAATCCTTTATGTTTCACTAGAACAAAAACGTAGGTCCCAAAAGTTGCAATTTTGGATTAAATTTTAATATATATAAAATAAGTTAATAACTAGAATTTTGATTTAAATTCCAAAAAAATCCAATACATAAAATATTTATTATTAATTACGTATACAAATAAACGATTGGGAAAAATCTCACATTTTAACTACTTTTTGTAATGTGGGATTGCTCAAGTAGCTCAATTTCCCTTCACAATTCTTTGTTTCAATTACTACAATTTGGCAAAGATTTTTCTTACCACCAATTGATTTGAAGCCAATACTCTCATTGTGTAGATTTAAATAATCCAAAGTTTGGTTTGTATGAAACTAGTATTTCATCCGTGCGATGCACGAGTTATTCATCGTGAGAACGAATTTGTGATTATGAAAAAGTTCTCGAAATAGTATGACTAGTGATTGATATGCAATACAAAGTAATAGTTATACTAATAATAATACTAATACTAATAGAAATATCTTTGGAACAATATTTTTAGCTATGTGTGTTACATGTTGCTAATATAATAGTCAGAATTCGGATAACCAATAGATGAAAGACTCGATCAACACAAAAAAATTGAAAATAAGGATTCTCATATTGCGATGTAAGGTCAAATCAAAGATTAATACACCATGTGGTAGATTTTTACCCTACTTATGTTTTTTGTGTTACATCAAGCATAATGAAATGTAATGTATGTTGTGATGCATTTGAACGAATGTGGTTAATCCTCATATTTATAACTATGTAGAATAGCTTCAATAAGTATATATTTTATAAATTATGAACATATAACAAAATCATTAGTTATAATTTTGAATGAATCAACTATTATATACGTCGAATAATTTTTGGTGATTTGGTTAAAAAAATTAACTTTATATTCATTGACGGATATAGTTTGTATGAAACAAAAGAATTGATTCCATATTTTAGAGAGAATATAAAGTACAAATGTAAGTTTCAATTATTATAATGACTAAATAATATATACATATTAGTTAAAATAACATGTGTGTTGATATCTTACGTAATGATTTTATTTTATATATTATAGATGATATTATGATTAATATATTATGGCCTCGTTTGGTTGCCAAGATAAGCCAAGATTAACTAAATAGTTGGACTTAATTTTGTGTTTGGTATCCTCAATAAATTATCGGGCCGACCCGCCAAAATTATTTAATAATGACTTATCTTGTCTTCTATAATTTTAGACTAAAATTCTAGTTTTGTATTAAATTATAAGTCACCTTGAAAAGTAAATAAGTAAAACCCGAACTGATATACATTGTTGCCAGCTGCAAAAATGGTGAGATTTGAATTCACAGTGAAAACCACGCCAAAAACATACAAAGGGTGCACTCTGCCAAGTTAGTGATAATTGCAGAGTGCAAAGTGCCAACTTTATAATTTAAGGGTGTAATATGGCCGGTAGGTATATTTAGAGGGTGCAAAGTGTCAATTATCCGTAGTTAAAACATACTTTGTTTGTGAAAATATTATCCACATGTCATCAATTGAATGGCATCCTCTTTCTGAGCAGTAAGGTGCGTCCTGTCACGGCCCGCGAGTTTTGACCCAACCCCTTGCCGATTTCCCTTGAGTTGGGGAGGCTAAATAGTCCAAGAATTAGCCCAAGTAGGGTTAGGCCCAAGTTGGCCCAATTGTATAGTGGTAGGTAGAACCATTTTTGGTAGGTAGAGGTAGGTGGTGGTAGGTAGAGACATTTAAGGGATTGTTTCACTCACAACCGTTAGATCATATCGATCTCCACCGTCCATTGAGGAGGTGGTCTTGTATAAATAGAGGTAGGGACCTCATTTGTAATCATTCAAGAAATCCAACAAATCCAACAAGTACTCAAGCAATAAAGTACTTTCTTACAAACTCTCTTATCTTCTTAACTTCTTTCTTCGTTTCCATCACTTAAGTATTCGCAACACATTCGGGAGAGGCTGACTTAGCTATCGCGAGGGGCGAGAAGGAGCTAAGGCCGTACGGTTCTTTGTTAAGGGAACAAGTCCGTGACAAGTGGTATCAAAGCCCGGCTAAGGGCTTTGTGTTGATCGAATTCTCAACGATGGCGAACGTTGAAGATATCTCGTACGTGACCGAGGGACGTGGCAGGGAGGCCCACGTAAACAACAAAAAGAAGAGGGACCACAACAAGGCTCGTGGGGAGAGTACCGGTAATGAGACCGTGCTAACGGATCATGGCGAAAGACTCGAGAGGCTCGAGAATAACGTCGCCATAGCGGAGCTTAGCGAACGATTCGAGAAGCTCGAGCACGATACGGAGGTGTTGGAGAATCACGTCGCCGAGCAACTCGACTTGTTTAGGGACAATGAGACGTTGCGGGAGGAACGGTTGGATCGATTTGAGGCCATCATCCAATCCCTCCAAGAGAGCATCGAGGGGATGCGCGACGACTTGGCCTTGTGCAAAAAGGCCGCCGCTAACGGTAGCGTTGGTGCTACATCGAGTCCAAGGGTGGACTGCCCGAAGCCAACGGGATTCAACGGCGTAAGGGACGCCAAGGAAGTCGAGAACTTCCTATAGAGGATTGAGCAATATTTCGAGGGTATCGGTCTGGTCGACGAGACGACTAAGGTAAGAACTTCTTCCCTTTATCTTTCCGATACGGCAATGTTGTGGTGGCGTAGAAAGCACGCCGATATCGAGAAAGGTATTTGCCGAATCGATACTTGGGAAGAGTTCAAGAGGGAACTCAAGCGACACTTCTACCCGGAGAACGTCGTCTATGAGGCTCGAAGGAAGTTGAGGGAACTCAAGCAACAAAGTTCAATCCGCGAGTACGTGACGGAGTTCACCACCCTCACCCTTCAAATTCCCAACCTTTCCGAGGAGGATCTCCTTTTCCACTTCACCGATGGGTTACAAGGCTGGGCCAAGCAAGAACTCCACCGACGAGACATCAAATCCGTCGATGAAGCTATTGCCGCCGCCGAGTCTTTAACCGAGTATCAACCGAGAGAGCCGTTGCGAAAAGAGAAGTGGTGCCCGACTAAAGGCGGAGGAGAGAGACGGGACAATCATGGTCGGGACCATCGAGATAACCGAGACCCACGGCGAGCGTCAACCTCGAGGGGAGGAGACAAGCCATCCTCACGCCAACAACTTGAAGAGAAGAAGAAGTCGTTTGTGCCTAAGGGAGGATGCTTCGTGTGCAAGGGGCCGCACGCGATGAGTCAATGTCCCAAGATGGGGTCATTGTCGGCACTCTTACGACAAGAGGCCGAGCAAGACACAAACGAGGAGCTAGGCCACATGGGATCGCTCCAACTTCTGAACGCCTTAAAGGCTAATCCGATGCCGGCAACATCAAGCAAGGGGCTGATGTACGTGGAGGCCCGCATCAACGGTACCCCAACAAAGGTGATGATGGACACGGGAGCGACCCACAACTTTATCACCGAGGAAGAGGCCAAGAGGGTTGGCCTACGGTGGACCAAACGAGACGGTTGGCTCAAGGCCGCTAACGCTAAGGCACAACCGCTCAACGGTGTAGCACGAGACGCGGAGCCGCACTTAGGCACTTTGAAGGGCCAAGTGGATTTCTCGGTAGCACCAATGGATGACTTCAAGGTGGTGCTAGGCATGGATTTCTTCCGCAAGGTAATGGCTATCCCGATGCCTTGTTTTAATTTGATTTGTATCTTAGAGAAGGGGAAACCTTGCATGGTGCCGGCCATCAACGGCACCACTAAGGAAGAAAGCACACAACCAAGGCAACTGTCGGCCATGCAAGTTGCCAAGGGAGTTCGACGGGGCGAGCCGACATTCTTAGAGACTTTAAAGAAGGAAAGCCCGCCCATCAACAAAGAGGAGGACGTGCCACCGATCATCCAAACCGCCTTGGAGGGCAGCCAAGACGTGATGCCACCGAATTTGCCCAACAAGCTTCCACGTAGTAGGGAGGTGGACCACGCCACCGAGTTGGTCGAGATGGGGGAGATCCGACCATCGAAGGCAAACGTTGTGGCCGATGCTTTGAGTAGAAAGGCCGAACTCGCAGCCATTAGCTCGACAAGGGGGAACTTGGCCGACATGATCCGAGAAGGGCTCGAACATGATCCAATGACCAAGGAGCTAATTCGACTCGTCAAGGAGGGCAAGACGAGAAAATTTTGGGTAGAGGACGGCCTACTCTACACGAAGGGGCAGCGACTCTTCGTTCCGAAGTGGGGCAGCTTGAGGAAGGACCTCATAAAGGAATGCCACGACACCAAGTGGGCGGGGCATCCGGGCCAAAGGAGGACAATGGCGTTGCTCGAGACGGCCTACTTTTGGCCTCACATGCGGGACGGTGTCGATGCATGTGTGAAGACTTGTCTTGTTTGCCAACAAGACAAGGTGGAGAATAAACAACCGGCAGAGTTACTGTAGCCTCATCAAATGGATTACCCAAGTACGAGGCAACGTGGAAGACGAAGGAAGACTTGTGGAAATTTTGAGATCGTCTCCACTTGTTCGAGGCAACGAGGACGTCGCCGGATTAGGCGGGGGAGGATGTCACGGCCCGCGAGTTTTGACCCAACCCCTTGCCGATTTCCCTTGAGTTGGGGAGATTAAAGAGTCCAAGAATTAGCCCAAGTAGGGTTAGGCCCAAGTTGGCCCAATTGTATAGTGGTAGGTAGAGCCATTTTTGGTAGGTAGAGGTAGGTGGTGGTAGGTAGAGACATTTAAGGGATTGTTTCACTCCCAACCGTTAGATCATATCGATCTCCACCGTCCATTGAGGAGGTGGTCTTGTATAAATAGAGGTAGGGACCTCATTTGTAATCATTCAAGAAATCCAACAAATCCAACAAGTACTCAAGCAATAAAGTACTTTCTTACAAACTCTCTTATCTTCTTAACTTCTTTCTTCGTTTCCATCACTTAAGGAGCTAAGGCCGCACGGTTCTTTGTTAAGGGAACAAGTCCGTGACAGTCCGCTCCAAATTGCCTCCTAAATTTGAAAATGAGAAATTTCGGACGTCATTAGAATCCTATTCTCTCTTTTTTGGGACAAAAAAAAAGAAGGGATTTTATTTCATAAGAAAATAATTACATGGGGTTCATTAAAAAGCTTGTCCGCTAAAACACGGAAAAGAGTAGCCCTTAAATAAATTGCAGAAAAATAAAATACAGATAGACTTGGAATATTTACATCATATCAAAAAGAAGAAAAAAAAAAGATTGTAAGAAAGAAAATATAAATACATGTTGACACAGCCTCAATGAGCATGTTTGTCAATTTCGTCGGGCATATCACACCCAAGAGAACCAGCTCTCCTATACAATTCATTTCCTTGTTTTAGGATCAAATAGGTAGGCAAACCCTCAAGTTTGAATTCCTCAGCAACACTCCGCATAGAAGAATTAGCAAATATAGCTACACATTCTAACTTTCTGATCTAAAAATGGACGGACTAGAAAGAAGGTCCAAGTAAGCAAAAGTGCAGAGAGACACAAACCTTAAGCTCATCAACACCAACTCTCAGGAATATAACATGAGCTCTTTCCTTTGCAATTCCTGCCAACAGAGGACCAAAACGGGAGCGGTATGGCTCTGAAAGAGAAGGTGTAAACTCTATCACCACCTGGTATGTATATATATCACAACGATTTGGTTTCCCATGTCAAAACTCAAAAGAATGGATAGTTAATTCGAAACACAAACATTGAAGATTTAGCCAAAAATCAGGAAATATCCTTGTTCCATTTTCTAGTTTAACCAATATCATCATCAAAAAGAGACCTTTTTTGGGGCCAAAATATGCAAAATGGGACAAACTGATAATAACTTGCTCCTTTCTCCTTTCCCAATACATGTTTCTAAACTGAAGAACATCACAAACTGGAGGGATCGAGGGAGCTTATTAGCTTACTGACTGAGCTCAGTGATAAAATGGCATTTACACTCGCAACAAGGAAGACGTGATGATCAAATGAACCAAAAAAACAAAAAAAACACAAGCAATGGAAGGTTCATGATTCAACATCATCATTTAAAAAAGATTCCTCTTTTGGGGCCAAAACATTCAAAATGAGACCAATATGCTTATTACTGAAGTAGAAGCAAAATAAACTTTCTTTATTGAAATAGCACACCAAAATCTTTCTCCTTTCCTGATATATGTTTCTGAAAATGAAGAACATCAATTGGTTTTAACGGAGGGATAGTGCTTACAGACTAAGCTCAAAGATAGAAGGGCATTTTCAAACACAAGATATAAGATACAATCATCAATTAACAACAAACAAAACACAAGCAATTGAAAATCACAACCCATGTTCAATAACCAAATCCAAACAAAAAAAAAAAAAAAAGAGAAAAGGAAATTAACTCAAGTCAGCAAGTAATAACACCCTTCCGGAAATGGTTATAAGAATGCAACTACTAGTTACCAGTTTCTTGGACTCGGCACCCTTCCGGAAATGGTCCTTCCACTCATCCACGGAGTGGACTTCGATCACTCGTCCCTCTCCTAAAGAGAGTAGGGAAAAAAATCAAAGTAAACGACATTGTAGATATTATATTATTCAACAAAACACTTTGAAACCATATTTCCATTTTATTTTTGGGAAAGAAGTTTTGGGATAAGGAATTTACAATGTATCAGTCAAATAACGTCTAAAAGTGTTGAAAAGATGTATTTTTTGAAGAGGAATGTGAAATAAAATTGGTAATACTATAGCTATAGCAGTCAAATCAAATCTTGTTTTAAGAAAAGATAACAACTTTTGGGAGTTTTATTGAAAAGCTTAAGAAACATAATTTCAATTTGGGGAATGAGTATGAAGAATTTGAAAACCTAACCAAAACATAGTTAAATGGTTTCTTTTGAATTAACTTTCCAATTTTGGGCCTAAAATTTTGTGAAGCACAATGAATATACAGTCGGTGAAAACAAAATTTCAGATTCATAGGCAATATTAAATAAAGAGTTAATCGCACAACTGCTTTTGTTATTTTTAATTGCAAAAATCCACTGTGGTATGGTTTTGGCTTTTGATTTTTCCAATCACAAATAAACATAACATATAAACCCTATTAATAAAATGGTAAGAGAACTCCGTACCATCGACTGGTGGAAGATCAAACCTTGTCCAAGTTGGCCCACCCGCACCATATTTGGCCATCAACTCATCAAGAGTTTGATCAGAGAACAGATTGAGACCCATTTTGTAAGTAGTATCACCACTCGCATTGTGCTCATTAATACGTTTGCAGCGTTCTTTAAATATATTAAATCTGTACTCCTTTTCTTCATCAGAAGAATATCCTTTTCCATGTATTTTACACCAGCTATCAAAGAGAGCGCGAGTGCAAAGATCAAGATGACTATTAGTAACTTCATGATTAAATCCCATCGATGGATTCACCTTGTCATCCATATTGCAAGCAATCCTACTCAACGCCTTTTGACGCTCGTGGAGTTCTTTTTGTATAACGCCCAACTCCACCAGCTGATTGTCCAATTCCACCAGCTCTTTAGGCCGTTGATACAAAGTGCAATAAGCCTTCGAATTTTACCAAAATTAAAAAAAAATTAAAAGATCAAAAGAAATGAAAGGAAAAAGCAAATCATTTGCTGCCATACACATATAAACTCCGAATCTGTATAAAAATCAATAAATTAGAGACCTTGAATCCCATCGCCTTGGATGCGTAGCGAGTGAGAAAAGGAAGGCGACTATTAGTAACTTTATGATTGAATCCCATCGCCGTATTCCCTAGCAACGGAATGCATGCATTCTTACTCAACGCCTTCTCATCCAAATTTCAGTTCCATACAAAATAAATAGTCCAACAAAAAAAATGAAAAAAAAAAAAAACAATCAGTAATTGCGAGCATACACACACATAGTATAAATCTGAATAAAAATTGACTAAATGAAAAGACCTTGCACGAGGAAACGAAGGGGTTAGCCATGGTGTGCGGGAACCGACAACTTTTGAGAGAGAGATGTTTTCTAGGTTTAGCAAAGGAGGGATAAAAACTAAAAAAAAGTTTTCCGTACACCTTTGGGAGATTTAGTCCATCTTGTTTGGAATGTTGTATTTTCGTCCATTAACTTAGCAACATGTGACTTGAATAGGGAAATATACAGTTTTGGCACCTATATTATACACTGTTTTCAATTTTGGTCCTTAAATATTTTCTGCCGCAAAATTGGTCCTCAAATAATCAGTTTTTTACACTTTAGTCTGCTGTTTGATGTGGCGTTAATAACTTAGTTTGGATGAAAAGAGCACGTGGAGGCCCGTGAACATGCTATTTCAGCCCGATCTGCTTAGTTTTGATTGGGACACACGATCTGCTCTGATATGGATTTTTGCCTTTGACTATTAAAAAATGGGGTATTTACTAATTTTTTATCACATGGGGGAATCACACAGTTACGATTTTCACAAGGGTAGTAAATGCAATAAACTCCACGATTAATCGATGCAGCGGTCGCAAATAAATCGATTTTTAAAATATATTTTTAGATATTTTATAAGTACTCAAAACATATATAAAAATATATTTAAACAAGGTTATATATCCATCATTTATATCTCCTAATACTATAATAAAAATTTAATAACAATAAGATCATAATGCAATAAACCTCCTTATAAAATCTATATAATATATAAAAGTTGAATTCCACACCTAATTGATTGACATTTGTCAATTTCAATTGGTGACATGTATTCAATTTCATTCCATGTGGCAAATTGATTGGTGAAAATAAATCATAAAAAAACATGTCATCATTTCCAAAAGTAAAGGTAATTAAATATATTTTATTATTTTATTAATAATTATATCCTATACCATTTATAAAATCTCTAAATATATCAACTTTATTGGAAATTGTACATAGATTTATTTTTTAATTTAATTTAATAGTAATTAATTTAATTTAAATTTAGTTAAATTCAATTTAAATGCTTCTCTTTTTATTATCTTCATCTTCACCTCACTCCAACGCCAGAAGCAAGAAATGAAAGAAGAAAAAAGTTGGCTGATGATATTTTGTTAGTGTTATTTTTTCCGTTTTTATTATTTTAACTTTTATACAATTTTATTTCAACGATGCTTTATCATTTTTATTTACTTATTTATTTCTATTTCTTTCAAAAGACATTTTAAATTACCATTCTATTTTATTTCATTTTTTTAATATATCCATTCAAATCTTTATACAATTTTTTAATAAGTTTGAATTATTCTTTTTGTATATTATGTTCTTTTAGTTTTGGTTTTATTATCATATTTTAATCATCTCCCAATGTTAATGCTATTTATTTTCATATAATTTTATTTCAATAATTTTGTAGCATTTTATTATTGGTTCCCATCAATTTTCAATATAAAATTCGATTCACTATTCATTTTTATTTCTATTTTTAAATAATTCCATTCAAAAGTTTGTTCAAATGTTTAGCGACTTTGAATCATATTTATATTAAAGTGGAAATCCATTCTTTAATTTTTTTTAATTTTTTTTAATTTTCTAAATATTTCACGATTTTATGGTATTCATGTATATTTTAAGTAGTAGCAATAAGTAGACTAATATACCGTATTTTAAACCAGATTTATTTTCTTGGTGACTTCTTTCCTCGGTTACTATTTATATCAATGGATTTCACAATGATTTGTTTAAAAAAAAGTATTTTACCTGTTTTTCTATATTTTCATGAAATTAGATATTAAAATTCAAAAACAATGATATTAATAATTTATTTGATTAATTGTCTTACCTTATTTGCACACCCTGCACACATATAAAACCTCCATATATATTTATCTATCTATCTATCTATATATATATATATATATATATATATATATATATATATATATATATATATATATATATATATATATATATATATATATATATATATATATATATATTACTAATTTATTTTCATCAATATTCGTCGAAACAAACTACATACTAAAAATTGAAATTGAAATTGCAATTGATTTTCATACATCCAGAAATGGAAATTTCTCGAAAAGGATAATTCTAATGCATTCGATCCGACTTTCACCTCTGAATGTGACAATCAATTACATATCTACATATTTATAATTAACCATTTATTCATAACAAATAATAAATAAATTATTTATTTATTAATTTGTTCCAATCGAAATATTCAAAATAGTTAAACTATTGCTAAATTTGGATACAACCACCATTCAGCTTCGGTTAATCTTTAATATTTTATTTTGAGTTTTCGAAACGGATAAATACATATAAAACAAATAACTACATTGTTTATTTATTTATTTCAATTGATTCATTCAAATTTAAGTCTAAATTTTTGTTTTTGAGTAAAAATTTAAATCTAATTAAGACTTACTTTGGATTAACTTAATAGAAAACAACCAATCAAATTTGGTCAATATTTAAAATATAAGTTTTTTTTAAAAAATATAAATTTTACACTCTATGTTTCATTCATTCAATAACAATCCCATTAATTACGCATTTCCAATTTTAACTTATTAGTTCCTTTTTTATTTATACACATACAATTTATCCTCAAATACCTTTATCTCATATATTTTTCTTTGACATCCTAATAGGTATTCTTGCAATATAATTTCGATTATCTAATGAATTATCCTAATATACAAGTTGCGACATGATTTTTTTTAACTTTTTTCCGCTAAACCATAAACAATAATACAATATTTCAAAATTGGGTAAAATATATATATATATATATATATATATATATATATATATATATATATATATATATATATATATATATATATATATATCAAAATTGTCAAATAATTTTACTTTTTAATTGTGTTTAGTGAACTATGTGTAGTACTATTTTAATTGTTTTGATAAACCTAATTTCACTTAAATTGGGATAAGTAGTTTTAGAATATTACTTTTTTCTTATTGCAACTAGATAGAAAAGTAAAAACTGGGTAACATTTTTAATTATTGTTTGGTGAATTATATATGTGTGTTAGTACTATTTTCATTGTCTTGACAAAATCTAAAACTTATTTAAATATGGATAAATAATTTTTAAAATATTTATACTGTTCGCATTACTAGAAACAACATTTAAGAAAATGGTAAACGATATTTTATAATGGGAAAATAATGTTTTTTATTGTATGTTATAGTTCGATGAATTTTGTGTTTTTAACTATTTTAGTTGCCTCAATTAAAATTAAACCCATTCAAATTTTGGTAAATAATTTTCTAAATACCCATGTTGTTATCACAACCAGATAAAATATTTTTAAAAATGATTAAATGACATTTCATACTGGAAAAGTAATAATTGTTTATTTATTTCATTGTGAAATAATTATTCTAAAATTTTAAGTTATTGTTTGGTGAATTATGTGCATTGAACGGTATTAATTTCTCTGAATAACATAAAACCACAAATATATAAAATTACATTTAAAATATCTAGTTTGTTATTATCACTGGACAAATAATTTAAAAAATGGATAAACGAAAAATTTACAATAAGTAATTGTTTAGTGAATTAGATGTGTTCAACGATTTTAGTTATTTTAACTAACCTAAACACATTTAAATATTGATAAATTATTTATAAAATATCTATTTTGTTAATATTACTAACTACTAGATTTGAAAAAAAAATGGATAAACGGCAATTTATAATGGAAATAAATTATAAAGTAAACATGTCATCAATTCCTTTTCCATATATTACTTCATAGAGATATGTTTTAATTGGAGTAAACGGATTTTTTGTACTCCTAATTATTTTTTGTGCACTATTAAAAGGAAATATTAATTAATTATGGAATAAATATGTCTGATTTTATTTAATGTTACGATTAATTTTAATATTAGTATTAACATTCACATGAGTATTAAGATTATCATTTGCATTACCATTAGTATTAACATTAGCATTAGCATTAGCATCAACATCAATATTATCATCAATATTAGCATTACCATTTTGGAATTAGTGTTAGGATTATGATTATGATAAGGATTAAAATTAGTATTAATATTAGGATTATGTTTAGTCTTAGGATTAAGATTAGTTTCGTATTAGCATTAGCATTAAGATTGGTATTAACATTAGTATTATAATTAGGAGTAGCATTAATATTAATAATAACATTAGAATTCGCGTTAATATATTAGGATTAGTATTAATATATTAGGATTAGTATATTAGTATTAGTTTAGTATTAGTATTAGTATTAGTTTTAATATGACTATACTATTTATTTTTTAAATCTCGCCTAGGGCCCCTGAATTCTCAGGAACGGCCATGAGTATTAACATTAGTATTAATATTTGTATTAGTAAGTATTATGATTATTTCTACTAGGATTTGGATTGAATTACGATTATGATTATTATTATTTTAGGATTAAGATTATAATTATTATTATTACAATTAGCACTGGCATTAGAATTATAATTAAAATTAGCATTAGCATTAGCATTAACATTTGAATTAACATTATGATTATGCGTAAGATTATGATTATGATTAATATTAGCACTAGCACTAGGACTAGGATTAGTAGCATTAGTTTATGACTAATATCAGTACTAGCAATAGCAGTAGAATTAGAATTATGATTATCATTAGCATTAGTATATTATGATTAGCATTAGCATTAGCATATAAGTATTAGTTTAGTATTATGATGAGCATTAGTATTATTATTAGCATATTAGTATGAATATTAGTATTGCGATATATTAGCATTTTGACTATTAATATTACTAGCACTATAATTAGAATTATGATTAGAATTAGGATTAACATTATCATTAGCATTAGCATATTAAGAATAGTATTAAAATTAGTGTTAGCAATAGCATATTTGCATTTCTATAAGGATTAGAATTATGATTCGTATTATTATTAGGATTAGAATTATAATTAAAATTAAGATTAACATTAATATTAGTATTAGGATTATGATTATAATTTTGATTAGAATAATGATTGGGTGTAGTACTAAGATTAGGATTATGGTTAGGATTAGCGTTAACGTTATGATTAAGAATAGCATTAGGATTACTAATAATAATAGTATTATTATCAGATTGGTATTAATATTACTATATTAGTATTAGTATTAACAATGGCTTAATTCCACTTTGCACCCTTGAAATATACCATTTTGGCACTTTGCACCCTCGAAATAAATTAATAGCACTTTGCACCCTCGAAATACAATAAATCATGGGCTTAATTCCACTTTGCACCCTTGAAATATACCATTTTGGCACTTTGCACCCTCGAAATAAATTAATAGCACTTTGCACCCTCGAAATACAATAAATCATGCATAATGCACCCCAAATGATTTTTTAAAGCTAAAAAATATAAATTTAATATTTGTACTGATATTTTTTTAGGATGCCAAATGTCAAATATTTTTTTTTATTCATCAATCATTTTGAAACTATAAAGTTCAAAAATAAAAATACATTCCATCAACATATTTAAAAATTATATTGTTTTATCAAAATAAAATATTTTACGAAAAAAAATCATTCAGCTATTACGTTATCAAGTTATCTGAAAATTATTTTTTCTTCCAAATATTTTCACCTAATATTTTACAAACAGTGACATAAAAGATCCACAATCGAATAATTTAGTGATAAAAGATTATTTTTTTTATTTTTCTTTTGTAAGATAATGTAGTTTTTTTTAAATAATCCGGTGTAATTTTTATTTTTTCGCACTTTGTCCGCTCGAAATTAGGTTTGAGGTTCAAGAAAACAACAATTTTTTTTATTTTGTACCCCAAAAAGAAAAACACCAATGAAAAATAAAATTGCCTTTATTATTCAATTGAGGGTGCATTGTGAATGATTTATTGTATTTCGAGGGTGCAAAGTGCTATTAATTTATTTCGAGGGTGCAAAGTGCCAAAATGGTATATTTCAAGGGTGCAAAGTGGAATTAAGCCTAAATCATGCATAATGCACCCCAAATGATTTTTTAAAGCTAAAAAATATAAATTTAATATTTGTACTGATATTTTTTTAGGATGCCAAATGTCAAATATTTTTTTTTATTCATCAATCATTTTGAAACTATAAAGTTCAAAAATAAAAATACATTCCATCAACATATTTAAAAATTATATTGTTTTATCAAAATAAAATATTTTACGAAAAAAAATCATTCAGCTATTACGTTATCAAGTTATCTGAAAATTATTTTTTCTTCCAAATATTTTCACCTAATATTTTACAAACAGTGACATAAAAGATCCACAATCGAATAATTTAGTGATAAAAGATTATTTTTTTTATTTTTCTTTTGTAAGATAATGTAGTTTTTTTTAAATAATCCGGTGTAATTTTTATTTTTTCGCGCTTTGTCCGCTCGAAATTAGGTTTGAGGTTCAAGAAAACAACAATTTTTTTTATTTTGTACCCCAAAAAGAAAAACACCAATGAAAAATAAAATTGCCTTTATTATTCAATTGAGGGTGCATTGTGAATGATTTATTGTATTTCGAGGGTGCAAAGTGCTATTAATTTATTTCGAGGGTGCAAAGTGCCAAAATGGTATATTTCAAGGGTGCAAAGTGGAATTAAGCCTATTAACAATGGTAGGTAATGATAATGATAATGGTGACGGTAGTTGTAATGGTAATGATTGGTATTGGTATGAGTATCGGTATCTATATCAGTATTGGCATCGTAATGATAATAGCAATGATAATGGTAATGGTAATGGTAACGGTAACGGTGTTGGTATTGGTGTTGGTATTGGTATTGGTAATGATAATGGTAATGGTAATAGTAATGGTAACGGTAATGGTAACGATGTACTCGCCTTTTGTATACGGAAATTAAACCTTCGATATTTAGTTTTTTTCACTTATTTTGGCTGAATTTGTTATCTACATGAAATAATTTTTTTTGAACTTTGTATTGCACATTGATCTTACTATTCTGAGAACTTTTTAAAATTAAATATTTACTTTTATGATGAATTTCCCGTGCAACGCACGGGTGAAGTACTAGTATAAATAAAACACAATTTTTTTCAATTTTAATTTATTCTTCAACATTACCAGTATACATCATTAGGTTCTATAACAATAACAATTAACATAAACAAAATAAAGCATAAACTTATTTTTTTTAATTTAAAGCCCAACTTTTATTTTGGATTTAAAAAGAAAACCGATTTTTAGCACTAAAGTTTGACCCGCCTCCAAGGTTTGACCGCCTCAGACCTTCTCTACCCGCCTCACAGACCAAAATCCCATTTATCAAACCTTTACACCAAAATCGTAAAGGTTTGGAACCGCCTCCGCTTCAAAGACCGATTAATCGGCCGCCTTGGCCGATTTTTAGAACACTGATATATGACTTTAGGTTTAACTACACTTCGCCTATGGATGAACATAAAACCGATTTTACCCAACCCGATGCGTACGTGACCCGCATTTTTTACGAATTAAATTTCCCCAACTGTTCTACAATCTAGAAAACCAAAGGGTGTAGGTCGGGACAATCCACACACACCCGACCCCGCCCACATTCAACCATCCCGCACCAATTTATATGGGTGGTGATAAACGCAGAACGAGTTTATTATTACAACTTTTGTTAATTACTAAATGCATTTCTGCTTCAATGGTGTATTATTTCCTGTAATTTTAATGCTTTGATTTGCTCGTTTTTCTTATTGCGTGGTTCTTCCAAGTTTTTTTATAAATTGAACAATTTCCTTTGTTCTGCAAAGGTGGCCTAATGTATTAAGTGAAAATATTGGGTTATTTGTTGGAAAATCCCTTGACTCTTTGGAATTGTTATATTTGAGGAGAATGTAAGTGTAAATATTTAATGATGAACCTGATTATTTTTATAACTTTAGTCTTGCTTAATATGCAACGAATCCAACACTGCGATGTTACGACGTTTCTTTCATCTGAGATTCCTCTGGATTTGGAGGACGGCGGCGAACAAAAAGAGTGGTCGTGTAATATACATATTCTCTTAGGGGGAGGCAACTCCACCGTTTGTTTGCTCTGTAATCTCTTTTTTTTCTTCACTGATATTTATACCGTATTAATTTTGATGGGTTATTATTTGGTTTTTCGATATATGCACATGGATTCTGGTATTGATTGTCTGCTATCAATTGTTTAGGCTTTCTAGCTTGCTTATGGTGTTCCCCAGCGAAGTTAAAGAGGGCGGCATGATCGAAGATGACAAAACGAGGTTCTTTAGGAACTTCGATGTTTAGTGATACACTATAGTGCATGTTGACTGTCTTGGAAAGATCAATCTAGCGGGCCAACTCGACACTGTTTGGGTCAACAATTGTTGATATCGACAGGTAATTAATCGAACTGTGTTCGAACTTGTTGTATTATGATGAAAAAAGGCATAATTTTGTTTTGTATATGTTATTTATTGAGTTATGTTTGGTGCTTGAAGGACTTGATGCGACTTCGAATGTTGCCAAACCTGTAAAGGATCAACTGTGGCCACTGGCCATTTTTGAATTTTTTTTGTGAAATTTTATTTAAAATGAAAAAGAACTCACAGGAAAGAACAACAACGAGGACAACTAAGATGCCAAACTACAAATTGGAAAATTTATTTTTACTTAATAAATTCCGGTCTCGTGATTTGTGATTTGTCGAAAGTTACTATATGCTTAATATTTCCTTCTCCGTTTTCTTTTCTGATGGTGTTTTAGTTCTTCAGCATATACAAATGTCGTAGAGAAATTATGTTCGTATGTTCATGGTTGTGGACGTATCTTCTCCATTACAGCTTCTTTTACTACTTGTTTAATTTGAGTTCTTCTGGTTTATGAGCCTTACCAAATTTTCTATATATTCTTTTTTTTTTTAATTAACTGCAGCTTGTTTGAGTACCTTATTCAATTTTAGTACGTCTGATATTTTGGACTCTGAATAAATGAGGCCAGTTATTCTAGAGTTTCGAAGAACACAGAGTGTTTCTGGTGGAGTTAAAATATGGTACTTAATAAAACATTGCTTGTCACTTTTTCCTGAACTTTTCCATGTGTTTTGAAGGGATTTTTCCCATTTAGGTTCATTTGCTGGTTTATTAACAATCTTAGGCAGGTTCCTATTGGTGATAGCTTTCTTCACTTTCTTTGGAAATTATATCTTGCTTCCTTCTTCCTTCTTTCCTTCTCGTTTTTAGTTTTATTTCTCTGTAACATGCTAAAATTGCAGTTTATGTGTAGGTCTTGTCAGCTTTCGGTTTTAGTGCACAATTTTTCGTTCAGCAGGCTAAACTTTCATCTGTGTCTGCCTTTGCCTATGACACGCTTAAATAACATATTTCTTTCAGATCTTCTGGTTCTTCAATTTGTTTATTCAGTCTTCCGCGTTCCTCCCCACCTAAGTTTTGTCCATTGCTGCAAATTTCGTCCTTGCCGATTGTTGTGATTTTCCCTTGTAATATTTTGTGCTTCTACTGTTGCGTTGGATATTCCCTTGTGATTTTTGTTCGATTTTCCCTTGTGATTTTTGTTCGAGTGATTCTGGTGCACAAAGATTAATTTAGATTATGTGTAAATGCATTGGTATTCTTTTTTACTTTATGCATGTACTGGGCATTGCCACCGCGCCTTGCGCGGTGCCTAATACTAGTATATATATATATATATATATATATATATATATATATATATATATAAATAAATTAAAAAATAACAAAACAAAAAAAAGAAGAAGAAAAATTGGAATTTCTTCCTCCCGTCAAACTCACGCCATCTTCTTTTCCGACATTGCCATCTTCTTCTCCGACGTTGCCCAGCGACCGCCGCCGCCGCCGTCGCGAGTTTAGATCTTCTCCAAAGTCGCCGCCAATTCGAGGTCCGGCGAGCTCCACCACTTCTCCGACGAATAGCAAAGCCCGTCGCAAAATCCTCTCAAAATCGTTCTGCTGCCGCTGCAGCCGCTTCTGAGTGAGAGTTGAGTGGGTGAGGCGTGTCTATGTGAGCTGTGAGCTGAGAAATTAAAATCGAAGCGTGCGTTGCTGTAATTTTTTTTCAATTGGGGAAGAGGGCTAAATTGAATGTCTTAGGAACTGAATTGAAAATTTTGAAAATTTTATTTCAGTCATAAATTTCTAGAGGTTGGACATATTTATCTGGAGGGCTTTTTTGTTTTTTCGCGAGCGGTCAACGGACAAAAATAAAAAAAGGGTCGATTGTGCTTGATTGAACACTTGTTAGGGGGGTTTTGGTGACTTATTTTTTCCCGGGGGGTTTTTTGGCCTTTAGGAATTACACGGGGTTTTTTGCATTTAACTCGTGAAATTTGGCCCCAAAAAAAAAAAACAAAAAACGAAAACCCCAAAATAGTCCTCCCTTGTTCATTCATCCAGCGATCCAAGTCCAACAGAAGAGGCGGAATCAGGGCGGAGCTGGAGTCGACGCCGGTATGTGTTACTCTTACTACTGCGTTTGCTACTCTTTTCCTTTTCCTTTTCCTACCTCCCTCCGAATCGATTCCTCTGATACTATATTACTATCGGAAACATATTTTGCGCCAATTGTCCGATTTACAACCCTAATAGTGTCTCAAATCTCAATGTTGAATCTATCTATATGCAGCCACTTGCTCATGATTTCTGAATGTTGCAAAAATTAATTTTTGCTTGATATATGCCTATTATATATTTTGCCCTTTTCAATATTGCCAGGATCTTCGAAGAAGTTATCGGCTCTCTGTATCATGGCAGCCAAATCAATGGTTTCGCACTACAAGGTTAATTTTTTTTTTATAAGTCATTATTTTTTTCCAAGGCTTTATTTATTTTGATTATTTTGATATTTTTATTTTAATAGGAGGTGAAAAGCGTTTTCAATAAAAAAATGGAATTGCAAACGAATTTATTCAATCGTTGGGCCAAAATGTTTGGCAAGGTTTACGTGTCTAAGCGCGAAGAAGCATTGCGAAGATGCATTTTCGAGACTCAATGCTCTTATATTCTAGAAGAGAATGAAAAGGGGCTAGCATACCGAGTTGGCTTGAACCAGTTTTCAGACCTCACATATGATGAATTCGTGAAGCAGTATGCCGGTGGCTTCAGCTCCCGTCGGACCAAGTCAGCTCACCCATCTCATTTCTCCAGCTTTTTTCTATCTTCCCCTTCCGCCTTTGGTTTTCATTTAAAAACTTGAGCTTTCTATTTCATGTTTACCCCTTCATCTGCCAGTATATTCCTTTGTCTGAATTACTTATTGGATTTTGTGGTTTTTGCAGGTGGTCAGAAGAAGAATAATCAGCAATTATTATCTAATTTGTTTGTGTTTTGAATTTGAATATAATATTCGGAAAGTTGTTTAGAACAAACTTTTTGTTTAGCTTTGACATGTTTGTCACCTTATTGACCAAGTTATGACTTCAAAATCGTTTATTGCATGAGCTTTAATTCGAATTCCTTTTCGTTTATCTCGTGGGCTTATCTACTGGAATGTACTGCTTTATGAGAACACATTAGAGGTGCATTGATTTTGCAGCGCGTTTCTTCAATGGTATTCAAGTCATATTTTCTGTCTTTATTTTGCTTGCAGCATCTTTCTCAATTCTCCCACTTCTTTCCCTCCTTCGAGTTTGTCAAGACTACCTTATTGGTTATACAACAAGTCAATGCGTTCTTTTCAAAAGATAGCTGATTTGTGGCACCAAGTTATATGATTTTCTACTCACCAAATCTTTTAACATTGTCAAATAATATGATTGAATGTTCTGTTCATCTACTCTCGGAAACTCTGAATGTATTGCAGAATTTGGAATAAACTAAACGCATATTGTTGCTACAATCAAAACATTTTTATATCTATTGTTTCAGGCAAAGTTTTGCTGAATTTTTTTACTCTCGTCTTTTTGGCACATTTTGGGGTTAGAATAATAATCGAGGTAAACTCCATTAGTATTTAATATTTTTGTATCTTAAATTGAAATCGAGCATAATCGTTATTATAGTTGAAGTTGGGAAGTAATGAGGGAGGGGATTGGACTTGAGGGATGTTTTGGGTTTTACACTTTTACTCTTGCTCCAGTTAAAACGCTTCCTTGTTTTGGATTTAAGGATGTCGAATTCAGATGAATTAGGTATGTTATCATTTGAATAGTTATGGTTTTTGCCGAATGCTGATCAGATCTATGTTCAGTAATTCACCTGCGTTAACTGTTGCAAGGTTATTTATGATGTCGGGGTGATGAGTTTAAGTGAGATCATTCGCCGTATAAACTCTCAAGTGCAGCCACCTTCTATTCACTCCTAGCAGGAAATCCCAAAATCTTCCATTGTTTGTACTACACAACGCAAATAAGAAAACAAATCTCCCTCCAGAAAGACTAACCGGATGCATTCAATTGAAAGAATAATATAATACTTTTTTTTGCATGTTGTAATGTATATTATCACAAACACATAGCCTAACATGTTGTATCATATATGATTTAAAAATGTTTCTCGACCTTGCATATAGAGAGATCATATATGATTTAAAAATGTTTCTCGACCTTGCATATAGAGAGATATGAATAACTTAATTTGGAAACTGATGATGCTAAAATATAGCTCACCTAGGGTGGTGTAGAAAATGAACTGGGAGAGCAAACCGGATCAGTAGCTTGACAACTTGATGATCCTGAGGTACCTGCGAAATGAGCACACGTGAACTACGCCGGGGGTTGATCCGGCGGAAACCCCTCCGACGCTCAAGTCAGACGTGCTGATAGTGGAAATAGTCCCGAGAATACAGTTGATAGTATTACTCAGTTAATAGGACGTACCTTAATAAAATGAGTAAAACCTCTATTTATATGTCGTTTATTGGGTTGGGTTTGCTTTGTTGGGCCCAAGCCTTACTTGAAGGTGTTTGGGCCTCGGTGATATTAGTCTTCGATATTGGGCTCGTAGCCCAGTAGGTAAAGAAATTGTAGGCCCGTTGGGTTGGCCCAATTAGGCATATCATTAAGCCCCCCACTCTCGAGTCGATGTGGGGGCCATGTTGTAATGGATCTCAAATCGTGTCGAGAGTAAAAGTTGTAGAAGTCGATCGTTGGTGTATGGCCTAATGGTATGCGAAAACGCGTTGGAACATATGTCGGAGGGGCGTGAATGCGCGTTGGTGCATAGCGCGACAAGGTTGTCGCGATGTAAGTTAATTGAGTCGTCGGTTTTGTCCCGCGACGATGTAGTAGCGAATTATCTCCTCGTGGGAGTTGTCTTGTCGCGGGGTAATAGTGTTGATCGAGTTATCTCCTCGTGGGAGTTGTCTCGCGATAATGTAGTAGCACGGATCAAGTAATCTCCTCGTGGGAGTTGTCTATGGGGTAATCAAGTTGATCGAGTTACGTCTTCGTGGATGTTGTCTCACGATAATGTAGTAGCACAGAGCTAGTATTCTCCTCGTGGGAGTTGTTATTTTTCGACATTGTCAATGTTTTGACGCGTTGCTTATATGTGTTTACATATAGCCTTGTGCGTGATGTACTTGAGGAGGGGATCAGACTCTCAAGATTTTTTTTTTTTTTTTTTTTTTTATGGGGGTCGTGCCCCTTGATAGACCTGGTGGGTCTTAAGTATGTTTGGACCGTGGCCACGTTTTAATGAAGGACCCATCGAAAACAAGTAGATAAATTTGAGTAATCAAGCTGGCCAGGCTATATAGATTCTCATAATGTCTCTAAATGCTTCTAGGGTTGTAATCGTGCTAACTTGAGCTTGTGATTATATAGTGAATTTCGGGCGAGTTGTCTCCTCATGGGAGTTGTCTCGCGGTGAGTAATATTTATCGAGTGAGGTGGTTGCACGTGGGAGTTATCTCGCTGTGGTTTTGAGACTATAGGGGGTTAGCTCCTTGTGGGAGTTGTCCCGCAACGGGATATAGGACGTAGCGAATAGTCTCCTCGTGGGAGTTATCTCGCTGTGGTTTTGAGACCCGAGGGAGTTGGCTCCTCGTGGGAGTTACCTCGCAACGGGTTATAGGACGGAGCGAGTGGTCTCCTCGTGGGAGTTATCTCGCTGTGGTTTTGAGACCCGAGGGAGTTGGCTCCTCGTGGGAGTTACCTCGCAACGGGTTATAGGACGGAGCGAGTGGTCTCCTCGTGGGAGTTATCTCGCTGTGGTTTTGAGACCCGAGGGAGTTGGCTCCTCGTGGGAGTTACCTCGCAACGGATTATAGGTCAGAGCGAGTGGTCTCCTCGTGGGAGTTATCTCGCTATGGTTTCGTAGACCCGAGGGAGTTGGCTCCTCGTGGGAGTTGTCTCGTTGCGGGTGGTAGTACTGAACGAGTTTGCTCCTCGTGGGAGTTGTCTCGCAAGCCCTCCACTCTCGAGACGATGTGGGAGCCAAGTAGAAAGGAGTACCGGATCGTATTGAGAGTAGATCTGTGCTGTAGTCTTGCGTTAATCGTTGGCATGGCATGGAGAATTTTTTTTTTTATTTATCCGTTTGATAGCGAGCGCGATTTGGTAGGCGCGTTGAAGAGTTCGCGCGATTTGGTGGAGCGCGTTGAAATTCTCGCGCGATTTGGTGAAGCGAGGTGAAATCTACGCGCAATTTGGTGGAGAGTAGCAAAAGTTGTGCCCAATTAGGTGGGAGCGCGCGCTCCAAGGTGGCCTTGGGAGGCGCGCGCGCGTGCATGGGGAGGCGCGCGAGCGTGTGAGATTTTTTTTTTTTTTTTTTTTTTTTACTGCTGGCGCGCGTGCTGTGCACGCGCGCCTCCATGTCTTTTTTTTTTTTTTTTTTCGGCGCGCGTGCAGTGCACGCGCGCGCATCTGGCGCGTGTACGCCACGCGCGCGTGCTGTGCACGCGCGCCTCCTGTTTTTTTTTTTTTTTGAATAAAGCCGCGCGCGCGGGGCTTGGCTCGGCTCGCGCGCGCGGCTCGGCTGCAGCTCCCCTTTTTCTTCTTATTTTTTCTTTCTTCTTCTGTTTTTCATCTTCTTCCTTCTTCTTTTGTTTCTTCTTCTTTTATTCTCTTTTTTCTTCTTCTCTTTTTTCGTCTTCTTGTTTTTTCTTCTATCTTTTTTCTTCTTTTTTTCTTCTTTTTTTTTCTTCTTCTATTTTTTCATCTTCTTCTTTTTTCTTCTTCTCTTTTTTCATCTTCTTTTTTTTTCTTCTATTTTTTCATCTTCTTTTTTTTTTTTTTTTTTTTTTTTGGTGGTTGATATTCACCCCATTGGGGATGTTCTATTTTTTGAGTAGGAAGATTATCCTCGTCTCTTGCGATGCGATGTGAACCCCCTTGGGGATGTTCTATTTTTTGAGTAGGGAGATTATCCTCGTTCCTTGAGATGGGATGTGCACCTCTTGGGGATGTTCTATTTTTTGAGTAAGGAGATTATCCTCGTTCCTTGAGATGGGATGTGCGCCCCCTTGGGGGTGTTCTATTTTTTGAGTAGGGAGATTATACTCGTCTCTTGAGATGTGGTGTGAACCCACTTGGGGTTGAAAGGTAAGGGTGATGCCCAACCTTAGGATGGGGATAACTGCCCATTGTAGGATGAGACGCTCGAGACCTATGGTCTGAGGTGGATGTGCACGGTTGTGCCATTGGTTCGCGCGTGCGCGTCAGACTTTTTTTTCTGTTTTTTGAAGTAGGGACGTGAAACACTTGATGGGATGTGAAACCCCTTGGGGTTGAAAGGTAAGTGGATGTACCACCCTTGAGATGAGATACCCAACTTTAGGATGGGATAGCCCCCCATTTAGGATGAAGCGATCACGAACCACTGGGGTGAGATGCCCAACCTTGGCGATATATGGTGCCACTGATTCAGTGGCAACACGAGTTGAATCTTCCGTGATCATACGCTGAAGGTCTTCTTCGGTTATCTGAACCGTTCGAGAAGTAAGTAGAAATTGATCATGTTGAGGACCCAGTGGGGCCTCACGAGGAGGAGCGTTGGCTCCTGCTATGACGATGTATGGTGCCACTACTTCAGTGGTAGCACAAGTTGAAGCTTCCGCGATTATACGCTGAAGGTCCTTATCGGTTATCTGAACCGTTAGATGAGCAAGTAGAAGTTGATCTTGTTGAAGGTTCGGCGATCATATGTTGAAGGTCCTCTTCGGTTATTTGAACCGTTCGAGGGGGGCGGAAGTAGACCCCCAGAGAGTCGATGACCCATGGCGAATGAAATGTTTTGGGAGCACTGTGAACCCACAGGGAGTCGATAACCCTTGGCGAACGAAATATTTTAGGGGCAGATGTAAGCCCCTAGGGAGTCGATAACCCTTGGCGAACGAAATATTTTGGGGGCGATGTAAGCCCCCAGGGAGTCGATAACCCTTGGCGAGCGAAATATTTTGGGGGCAGATGTGAGCCCCCAGGGAGTCGATAACCCTTGGCGAGCGAAATGTTTTGGGTGCACTGTATACCCCCAGGGAGTCGATAACCCTTGGCGAGCGAAATGTTTTGGGGGCACTGTATACCCCCAGGGAGTTGATAACCCTTGGCGAGCGAAATATTTTGGGGGCAGATGTAAGCCCCCAGGGAGTCGATGGCGGTGGTGCCATAGGTGGCTCCACATGTGGAGCACGTGGTGGTATCGCGTTGGGAGCATTTGCTCCCATCGTGGCGATATATTGGGTCACAGCCTCTGTGGCAGCGCGAGTTGAAGCTTCTTCTATCATGCGTTGAAGCGCATCCTCGGTTATTTGAACCATTCGAGGAGCAGGGAGTGGTGGATCGGCGAGTGGTGGGTCCCGAGGGGGGATCACCTGAACCTCGCGAGGCGGATCCATGGGATGTGGAGGAGGTGGCAAGCCAGAGCCTCCACAAGGTGGGAGGTCGTTAGCTGTGTCATTTTCTCTCCGAGCAGACGCCTCAGGAGGATCTTGTTGGCTACGTGATCTGGTTTGCATCGTTCCCACAGACGGCGCCAAAATGATGATGCTAAAATATAGCTCACCTAGGGTGGTGTAGAAAATGAACTGGGAGAGCAAAGCGGATCAGTAGCTTGACAACTTGATGATCCTGAGGTACCTGCGAAATGAGCACACGTGAACTACGCCGGGGGTTGATCCGGCGGAAACCCCTCCGACGCCCAAGTCAGACGTGCTGATAGTGGAAATAGTCCCGAGAATACAGTTGATAGTATTACTCAGTTAATAGGACGCACCTTAATAAAATGAGTAAAACCTCTATTTATATGTCGTTTATTGGGTTGGGTTTGCTTTGTTGGGCCCAAGCCTTACTTGAAGGTGTTTGGGCCTCGGTGATATTAGTTTTCGATATTGGGCTCGTAGCCCAATAGATAAAGAAATTGTGGGCCCGTTGGGTTGGCCCAATTAGGCATATCAGAAACATTTGCAAATAAAAGTTCAGGCGTAAAACAAAGTGTACAGATCTTGGGGGAAAAAGGAAAAAAAAAACGATCGGAATCATATTCATGAAAAACAAATTGTATTAGTGCAACATGCATGAACAATAATTGATTTATGTTCATGTTTTCAACTACTCGGGTCAATGTATTTAACTATTCTTGTAAGAAGATGAAAATAAAAAGTAACCGATAAAAAGAAAAAAAAATTATATGGAACTTGAAAAATGAATAAACATGATAAGTTGTAGTTTTGTAGACAAATATATAACTAATAAGAAGAATGAAGTTGTAGTTTTGTAAACATGATGTCGGATAAAATAGATTCAGAACATTTCTTCGTTCAATTAGATTTGATAAATGTTCCCACATTTGAAAAAATGAAATGTTTTTTACCGTTTGAAAATTCCTATTTATGGTTCATAACAAAAATCACTTTATTTCTTTAAAACCCCAAAACCTCCCAAAAAAACCTAACCCCCTCCTCCACCCCCCCCCCCCCCCCCCCAAACTGCAAATAGCAAAAAAAAAAAAAATCGAAAATTCGAAATCAAGCTTGAAGAAGGGTTGGGCTTCGATTTTTTGAGGTAATTTCGACTCTTTTATGTGTAATATGCATTGGGTAGGTCGATTACGGAACCAATTTCGCAAAAACATGTTGGAACGCCCAAGGTGGGCGCTCAAGGCATGTACGAACGCCCGTACCACCGTACCACCATTTTACCATTTTTATTATCAAATCCTATTTTTTCTATCAAACTAGTAATTGCATGTTTTGATGTTGTAAGTATATGCACAAACATTTGATGTATTCGTATGATGAATTTTTTTATTACAGTCATTCATTAATAATTCATCAGTGGAACATAGTAAACTAAGTACTTACTACACAAAACAAAAAATAAAATATAAGCAAATTTTATCGACAATATATCATCGGAAAAGGCTATCTCTGCATCTTGCATCGTAACTAAGCCATTCTCCTAACCTTCCATATATTTGTGTCAAGATCAACTTCATGCTTCCCCGACATATCGATTGCATCGACGCTTAGAACTGAAACGATTCACACATAGTAAAATAAGACGTGGAAAATGTGACTACACTAAGAAGATAAGAGTTTCACAGAAGCACATAAAACCAATGATTGCAGGAACAAAAATGCCATGATTGCAAGTCCAACGATAGAAACTATTATGAAACACAAAAAAGTTTTGAAGTCAGTACTGCATCACTTACACCAATTGACTATCATCACAATGTATTGCATTGAGTGTTTATACAACTGCATACATGATATACATAGTAATACACTTAGATACTTAATAACCACAATCAAGAGACATTATAGTTCTTACCAAACTTATGATTTGAAATACTAAAGCACATCCATTATGTTCACCTCAGATAAAGCCAAGATAGCAAGTTTTATATCTAACTGCAAGGAAACTGAAGATTAACAACAATAAAGTTAAAAACTATTATACCTTGCTTGATAATAGCAGTGGATTTCCATGATAGGGTCGTCAACAACTGATTTCCTATTATTTGCCAATGTAAATAGAAAGCAATACATTATTCATATGTTTTTTATATTCATTATTGAAGAAACTCCTGCCAGTTTACGAAACTTCCGGAAATTGCATCATAGCCACAACGGGGTCAATCTGTAATCATTGAGAAAAAACTCCTACCTGACTGAGAAACTTCCGAAAATTGCATTATAGCCACAATCTTTATCTATCATGCAGCTTAAAATTCTTAATTTTACGATGCTTCTCACCCTGTTTCATTTATTATTTGTGAATCCACCGATTGAAGCATTATGAAAAGGAAAGTCTGTGCTGAAAATGAGAAAAACACAGATGCAAATAAAATGTACAGAGGGAGTGAAAAAAAGTTGAAAGGGAGAATCCTTACCGTATCTTCTGGTTTCTTTTTGAAAAATAGCTAAATATGAATGGGTTGAGAAGTTGAGAGGTCGGATATAAATATGAAGAGAAAACGTAAACGTGTTGAAGTGGGAGAGAGAAGTTGAAAGTGTTGGAAGTTTTTGGGAATCCAACAAAAAAGATTGAGATAGAAAATAAATTAAAAAAATACAAAAAATATGTTGGAGATAAAATAATATTAAAAATGTGATAAAATTCGAAAACAAATAAAAAAAAATATATGCTGGAGATAAAATAATACAAAAAATATGCTGGAAATAAAATAAAAAAATTACAAAAAAACAAAAAAAAGAGATTTTAATATTTAGAAGATTTAATTAGTTGTGCATTAGAGATTTTAGGGCTGAAAATTAGGAGCGAAAGTTACAAAAAACGAAAAAGAGATTTAATAATTAGAAGATTTAATTAATTACAAATATGCCATTAGGGTTTTTCTAGGGTTGCCCATCGTTTCTTTCTTTTATATATAAGATATTGCTGTGATTGACAAAATATTAACTATATTACTGTTAAACACAGTAAAATTAAACTAAAGTACATTTTAACATAGTAATATTGCTATATTAATCTCTAGCACAGTAATATTAACACAACAAAACTCATTATTATTGTGTAATAGAGTAATATTACTATGTTGACCGTTCAACAAATGTAAACATAATAAAAAACCAAAAGAATTAATATTACTGTGAGTGACAGTAATATTACTATAACAACATAATATTACCGTCAACCACAGTAATATTACAATAATAGACAGTAATATCATTACGCTACTCCATGAATAACACAAACAAACAAAATATCCAAATAAAATAATAATATTGATGTGGTTGACAGCAATATTACTATAACAATAGTAATATTACCGTCAACCACAGTAATATTATTGTGTTTACAGTAATATTACAATAATAGACAGTAATATTATTACGTTACTCCGTGAATAACTTAAACAAAACAAAAAATCCAAAAAAATAATAATATTGATGTTGTTGACAGTAATATTATTGTGTTTACAGTTATTTTACTGTCAACGACAGTAATATAATTACGTTGACTTGTCAACAAATCAAACAAAATAAAAAAAAAACAAAACAAAAAATAATAATATGACATTAATTTACTGTCAACGGCAGCACAATTACATAAATGTATTGTCAACGGCAGTACAATTACATTAATTTACTGTCATTGACAGTATAATTACGTTAATTTACTGTCAGTGACAGCACAATTACGGTCAACGTTTAACGACGGACGTAAAAAAAAAAAAAAAAAAAAACACTACAAAAAGTCAACGCCGGATACCACCGGAAACCGGCGAAAAAATCCGGAAGAAAAGAAAAGAAAAAAGGAAAAAAAAAATGTCAACGCCGGAAACAGGCGAAAAAATCCGAAAGAAAAAAAAAATAGAAAAGTCAACGCCGGAATTCGGCGGCAAATTTTTTTTTTTTGAAAAAAAAAATGTTTGTGAAAAAAAAGGTTTTTGGTCAAAATTGAATAATTTGTGAAATTTGGGGTCAAATTGAGATTAAATTAAGTTAATGGATGAAATTGGAGCATATTAAAGTATGCTCCAAAAAAAGTCAAAATTGAATTTTCGTGGTCAAAATTGGATTTTTGTGGACAAAATTGATTAAATTGGGGTTACAATTAAGAATTGGGTATAATAAATGGTTAAGGGTAATATTGGGATATACATGAGTGTTTCTTTTATTTATAATAAACTAGCATTTTTTTCCCGTGCGATGCACGGTATCGTATTTTAAAAGTAAAAAAAAAATTAATTTAATACATAATAATAAAAATATAATACACTAATATAGTAAAATTTAAGAAAGTAGTACTATTCATATTTTATGTAACCTTAGTTTTTTTTATGTAGTAAGAGTTATAATCCAAACAAATAAGTTAAGATTAAACAAATCAAAATTCTATCTTTATCTCTTAATATTTGAGATATATACATGAAAAATAAGAGATTGAATCCGGAAGGATTCTTGACTGTTTAGTGTCAATTTTAATAATTGTTGAAAAATATAGTTAGAAAAATAGTTTAAAAAAATATTAAAAAAATAATTAAAAAATGTCATTAGGGTTTCTTAGGGTTTCCCTAGTGTTTCTTTCTTTTATATATAAGATATTAAATGGATGGGCTTATTAGTGAAAGAGATATAGCACCTAAACCTAGAATAATAAACATGATTGGTTGGGGACTTATGCACAAAAACCCCTGATTTCTATATGTGGGCCTAGTCATATGAAAAAATTGTGATACTTAACTGGCCCTTTGACAATCAAACGAGATTGTGAATTTCCGTTATTATTGATTTTTAATAAATATTTTCAAATCATTATTATTGACTAATTTATACTCAATCTTCGTTCGGCAATATTAACATCATTTTTGTTAAAATTGGTTCAAGGTGAGAGAAGAGAGATCAAAGGTGTTATGCTATGGTTCGATCTGCTGTTATTGTCACCTAAATTTACTAGAGCTAACGTGCATGTGGATTGCACATGCAAGGGAGCACGTGAGCAGCACATGTAAAAGTTCGGTGGAGCTAATGTCTTGGAAGAAAAGCAAGAGCTCCTGATTGGCTGGCACAAATGGAAAGCACATCGGATCATGTGCCTCGGTTTTCTATATATAGTCACCTAGCTCCTGAGCTGCTTAGTAGCGTGAGATAAATTAGAGATAGAGTACAAATAATGGGAAACACGAGAGAGAAAGGGAGAGAAACCAACTGTAAAGGGGTCGGGGTTTTCTGTGATTCATGAGCTATCTTCTAAACTCTTGATCTTTCTCTGCATTGTGTATGTATTTGTAAAGTTGTCTCTAAATCTAGTGGATTGGAGTGCACTGGTCCGAGGATGTAGGACTCACCTTGAGTTCGAACCTCGTAAAACTTGCCTTGTTCTTCATCTTCTTTATTTCAGCTTTAGTGTGTGTTCTATGTGTGTATCTGTGAAGCTTGTTGTGTGTGTTTCTGTTTGATTTGAGTTGAATTATGTCTTGTGTTGCCACAGTTGATTCATAACAAGTGGTGGGGTGAACGTGGATCGATTGGTGGTGAACATTAGATCTGAATTGGTGAAGGAAACTCAGATCTATAGTTTCATAGAAGTTATAGCAAAGTCAGATATGAAGAAGATGACTTCTTCTGAGTTTGAATTTGAAAACTCAAAGAGGATAATGATTTCACACTCTGGAGGATTGAGATGAATGCACTCATGGTTCATCAAGACACATCTATAGCCTTAGAACCAAAAGCCCATGCAATTGAAGATACGAAGATGATTCAAGAATTGCTCTCTAAAGCTCATAGTGCTCTAATCCTTGCCATTTGAGAGAAGCTTGAGTCAATCTATATACATAAATCTATGGCTAAAAAGTTGTACTTGAAGAAGCTCTATACTCTTCGGATGGAGGAAGGGACAAAAATTAGGAGGCACTTGGATGAGTACAATAGAATTATACTTGACTTGCATGTTGTGGGGGTTAAAATTGAGGAAGAGGATCAAACCATCATTCTTCTCAGCTTATTACCATAGACATATGAGCGTATAGTGGATACAATGCTATATGGGAAAAAAGACACTCACCGTGACAGAAGTCAAGTATGTATTGTACTCAAAGGAACTTCAGAGCAAGCAAGGAATGAGTTCAAATACTAATGGTGATGAACTTACTGCAAAGAACTAAGGAGAAGAAGAAATAACAAAGAAATGGAAGAGGAAAATCTAGATCTAAATCTAGATAGACTAACAAGGATACTAGAAGATGCTACAAGTGTAAATAGGAAGGTCACATAAGGAAGTTTTTAGCTGAAAAAACACAGAAGAAAACATAACCAACCATGGTGACAAATGAGATGCCTTTGTAGCTTCTGATGGTTATGAGTCAGCAGATTGTGCTGACAGCTTCATATTGTGATTCAACTGATGCCTTAGTCACCTCTAAACATGATTCAGGTGGAGAGTGGTTTCTAGATTCAGGATGTTCTTTTCATATGATACCTAATAAGAATTGGTTTCAAGAGCTCAAGGAAATTGAAAAGAGAATGGTACTTTTGAGTGATAACAAGACTTGCAAGATACTTGGAATTGGATCAAGAATGGAGTCATGAAAATTTTGAGAGGGTCTACGGTAGTTATGAAAGGTATGTTAAGGAATGAGTTTTACTTTCTGAATGGTTGTAGTGTTGTTGATACAACAGATTTGGCTGTTGTGGATAATACATCATTATGGCATATGAGAGTTGCTCATAACTGAAAGAGGACTTCAAGAGCTAGTAAGACATAAGCTACTAGATGGTATTAAGATTGAAGAGTTTTTTTTTTGTTTTTCCAAAAAGATTTAATTATTCCATTATTTGAAGGAAAGACTTGGGGCCGCGTTAAAAAATTGTGGGCCTACAGAAGGAAAAAAACTACCCTTACAATGGCAATAAAAAATAAATAACGACCCTAACTAGTCTATTACAAAAAGTCCCAAATTGGGGTAGAAAATGAATAAACTATTCATCCAAAAGAAGCTGCAAAAGAAGGGCCTTGGATAAGGAAATTCATCCAAGAGTTGGGTGTTATTCTTAATGCTAATGATCCAGTACCGTTGTACTGCTAAAATACCGGAGCCGTGGCGCAAGCTAAGGAGCCGAGATCTCTTCAGAAGTCCAAGCATATTCTGAGAAAGTATCATGTGATCCGAGAGATCATTGATAGAGGTGAAGTCAAAGTAAAACGAGTCACCTCGGAAAAGAACGTTGCAGACCTCTTCAGGAAGCCTTTACCAATGTCGGTTCACGAGGAACATCGAGAGTCGATGGGATTACGATTTATGGGTAGTTGGCTTTAGGTCAAGTGGGATATTGTTAGAGTAGGTGACCAACAAGCCAACTTGTGGTTGTGGTCTTTCAATTTATTCTTGTACTACATAATTTTTTTCCGTATTAATGATAAAACACCTTGGCATTCTATATCTTTGTCCCTTGTACAAACATAGATATAGTCCTTACAGTTATTATAATTACTTGTAATTGATCTTTTAAGATCGTGAGATATTTACTTAAGTATTATAATTGTTAAACTGTGTTCCTAGTCGAAGGGTTACGCCATCAATGAGGATATCAACCTTTCCATTAAGAGACTAGCACTTAGTGTATTCGTACTGCGTCTCGTCAGTAAATGGTATTGTGATATTGACATGCATAAGTGGGTGCTCGTAAGTTGACGAGTTCACTGAACTCCCTCACCTTAGAAATCTCTAAGTGGTTCTCAATAATCGAGTAGAGATCTCTATTATATAGTTGTACACCACTAGTCCTCAAGACTTAAACATCACTGTTACTTTACTAGAGGAGCAACTGTATCGTAACATGTCCCTGAGTTCCACCGAGGATCGCCCCAAGGGCCAGTGTTCGTGCAATCCAAAATCTAGTGGGAGGTCTGTGCATTGTAGTCGGGGATTCGATCGCTAGAATAGTCTTCGATGTTCTCTGTGTACTTCTCATAGTTTGTAATCTTTAAGTCTCTGGCCGATGACTCGGTGATGATTAGAGAATTTGATTTTCTAAGTCATGCACGTACCGATTACAACACTTAGAACGATTGCAAAATTATTGAACTACAAAGGAGGTCTCGATGAACCAATGCCTCTAGTTCAATCGGGACATATTAATCGATTAACTATATCACACGGTTCTTGCAGGTACTTCATTTGTATCTAGGGAATAATGACACATATATAGTTGCTAGACGCCAATCTTGATTCGTTGGGTGATTAAACCACAAAGAGTTGTGGACCCACGGCTACTTACACCTGAACCATCGAGGGTCACACTGTTCGTGCCTCGAGTTTTTTGAATAAACGGTCAAAGATAAAATGTTTAATCTTTGCATAATTGGAAGTCAATATGATTAAGTACAACATTGGTAATTTGGAATTATGAATGAGAATAAGAAAAGGAAAGAACTAGGCGAACATCTTAGTGAACTTTCTAAATTGGGAAGTTTCCAAATTTAGAAGGTCTACTGAATTAGGGTTTCCAGTTTTAGAAATTGGAAATCGAGAATTGGCATTCGTAATGACGAGGACGTTCTAATGATTCCGAAAATATAATTGTTATAATTTTCCAATCATTGAGTTGTGAGAAACGAGCAAAGAAAGACTAACGAACTTAAGCTGTTGGGCCCGGTCCAACTTAAGCCAGTTAGGGCTTTTATACAAGACACTATAAATATAAGATTTATAGGTCTTACACAAACACACAAGGCACAACCCTAACCCTAGCCGCTGACCTCACATCTGCTGCCCATCTTCGCCGCGCCGCCGTTGGCGAAATTCGGCGCCCACGCGCCATTTGGCTCTTCGGTAGTATTTTCTTTTAATTATTCTTCCATTTTATTCCGATTTTTGCGTGTCTAGTGCCACGTATCAGTTGAATTCGGTATACGAGGTAAAATCCGAGAGGAGGAAGATAAATGAGTCGATCTGCCGAAACGCCGCCGCCGAACCGCCGTCGCACGCGCCCTCACGCGCGGCCCGAAGGCAGCACGTGAATCTCACGCGCCGCCGTCGCCTCTTCTCCCGACTGCACAGATTGGTTTCCGTGGCAGTTTGCCTTAATCCGAAAGTTCGTCTCACGCTTCGAGAGGTAAGTTTCGATTCCGTTTTAATTAGGTTTTAATTTAATTAGATTAAATTGAACTCTGATATTCGCAGTATGATTTTTCATGAACTTCTATATGTAATTGTTGATGTATGATTCATGATTTACTGCGAGCATGCTAATTGATTTAATTATCGAATTAATAATATGCATGTTGTATTTTAATTTTCGCTGGAAGCATTAAGGTACGCAATTAATTGCTATAATCGAGTACGTGTTTATATGATCAAACTTGTTTTTCATATAAAATTTTTATTTTTCGATGCGTACACGTGCGCGATTCCCAACACCAACTATGCTACTGGAGCCTCATTAGATAAGTCTTCAACAATAAAGTATTCTTGGTACGATTTATGCCCATAAGCCTAACTTGCTCAGAGATCCACCACATTATTCTTCTTTCGAACTACATGCTTGAACAAAAAATTAAGAAGGATCAAACTCTCTCATACAAAGTCGATGAAGATACTCAAATTCCCAGTTCACCTTATTACTTCGAATTGAATTGAGAACGATCAGGGAATCACTCTCCACCAAGACATTTTGAATCCCCATCAATTGACACAAATGCAACCCATGCACCATTGCTAAAAACCCGCTCCATTATTCGAACCAAACCGAAAATAGAGGGAAAAAAAAGCTATTAAAACCCCTAAGCCATAGTGCCTCCTTCCTTGCTTCTGAAGCTGCAACATACTCGACTTCCATAGTTGAATCAGGAATATAAGACTGTTTCAGTCTTCTCCAACTAATGGCTCATCCTCCCAAAGTAAACACATAGTCCGATGTTGATTTCCTAGAATCCCTATCGACTTGGAAATTCGAGTCGCTGTATTTTATCGGCATTATGTTCTCGCTTTGGTAAACTAGCATATAATCTTTAGTCCTCAGAAGATACTTGAGAATATGCTTTACCGCGGTCCGATGCTCTTCTCCCGGGTTAGACTGATAACGGCTCACCATGCCCACATCATAGGAGATATCCAGTCTAGTGCATAGCATAGCGTACACGAGACTTCCCACTATCGAAGCGTAAAGAATCTTCTTCATTCTTTCTATCTGATCGGATGTCTTAGGACTTTGATCCTTAGATAAACGCAATTAACCTTTCTTGGATTCTTGCATGCTAAATTGGGCACGGACTGTGTCGATATAACTTGTCTGTGAAAGCCCTAGCATTTTATTCTTGCGATCTCGCAATAGCTTGATCCCAAGAATATATGCAGTTTCACCCAAGTCTTTCATATTGATGTGACTCGATAGCCAAATCCTAATTGACGATAATACTCTCACATCATTTCATATGAGGAGTATGTCATCCACGTACAATACTAAAAATACCACTATGTTTCTGCTGCACCTCTTGTACTTGCATGGTTCATCCGGACATTGATCAAAACCAAAATAACTGATTGCTTGATCAAAACGTATGTTCCATGATCTCGATGCTTGCTTAAGTCCATAGATGGACTTCTTGAGCTTGCATACCATGTGTTCTTGGCCTTTGGCCATGAAACCATCGGGTTGCATCATATATATGCGCTCTTCAAGACTTCCAGTTAGGAAAATTTTCTTGATGTCCATCTGCCATATTTCATAATCGAAATGGGTTGCGATTGAGAGCAAAATGCGTATAGACTTAAGCATGGCTACTGGCGAAAAAGTCTCATCATAATCGATATATCCCTTCTTTCTAAGCAAATCCCTTAGCCACTAGTCTCTCCTTCAAGGTTTCCACATTCTCGTTTGCGCCTATTTTTCTCTTGTAGATCCACTTGCATCATATGGGACGAATCCCATCTGCTGGTTCTACAAGTTTCTATACTTGGTTCGTGTACATGGAATCCATTTCGAATTTCATAGCCTTAAGCCAGTGACTAGATCTAAGTCACTCAGCGTTTCGTCATAGTTTCTCGGTTCGGGTTCCTATTCTTCCGGGATCTTATCCTGAGATTCTCATAAGAAAATATATCTTTCAGGTCTAATTGAAACCCTCCCACTACGACAAGGCTCTGGTGGTGCTTCGGGTTGATTCTCGATTTCCCTCATACTCAAATCGGGTGCCGAGTTGTCAACCGTTTCCTGCATTTCAACTTGGTTCTCAACAATCCTCTCGTTTTCATCGGGATCCGAGTTGTCAATAGGTTCATTCGCATTGGTCCGATTCTCGACAAATCTCCTATTTGTGATGGGTAATGAATCTCGAACCAAGATTGGTGTTGATTCAGGTTGAAATTTGGGTGCGTTACTGTCCATCGATTGGGTTGCTTCTAGTTCCTCTATTCTTATTTGAATCTTACTCTTATGGTTACTTATATAGTCCTCTTCAAGGAATCTTGCATTTGTGAAAACCAAAACTCGCATTCATTTAGGATCATAGAAGTACCATCATTTTGTTTCTTATACATGGCCTATGAACAAACATACATTAGTTCTCGACCCAACTTATCTGCATTTGCTTTCAGCAAATGCGTTGGGTAACCCCATACTCGAGACCCACCGTGGTTGATATATGTGCGGATTGTAATGCAATTGCAAAAACAGATCCAGTGCCCCAAACTGAATGAAATTACTACCAAAAGAAAGAGCTCGACGAGGGGACAAAAAAATTGGAAAGAAAAAGACGAAGAAGGAATGGAGAGAGAGAGAGACGCACATGGGATTTTTGCAAAATATTTTAACACATGGACATTTTCTACAACAGGGGTACCAATTGCAACTCATTTTTTTTTTGTTTTGTGCGAAATTGTAGGAATAAATTAAAATTATGACTAAATCATAAAGAGATGTGCTATTTCCACCCTCATTTTATTTCATTTCACCACCAAAATTTTAAATAAATAAATAACATAATATAAAATATCTGAAATACCCTTCATACGTATTCATTTAATTATTTTTCTAATCCACCAGCATCAATTTACTAACTTCATCTTCTCAATTACAACATAAAGAAAATGTTTCTGGAAATTAACACCATTCCATTTTTTTATAAATAAATTTCACCATTAAATAAAAAATGAATAAAAAGAATCTACAATCGGGGATCCCCATCGCAAAAAATCTCAAAAAATACTATGAAAGTACTTTCTCTCCTAGCCCATGGCGCCGCCGCATCCTATGCATTCCTCCTCGACTTATATGTTCATACGATCAACATAAATATTCCATATAGAGGAACTCGAAGGGTGGATCTTTCCAATTTTTTTATCGATGCGATCCAAATCCAAGAAATTTAGAGAAGAAGACAATTATAGCAATTGGGATATTGGTTTAATTTCGGCTCATTGATTTTCTTGAACATTTTTTGTTCTCAGTTTCTCACTCCTCTCTGGATAACAACCAATAAACAATTGTCGTAATTTCTAAAGCATAAATATATTTAAGGTTTTTTTTAATGGACATTAATTATGTCGTTCTAGATTAACTGATTTCTTCTTTTTTTAATTTTTTTTGGTCTAAAAAGGTTTGTGTTATGGAAGTCTATGAAGAAAAATAAAATATTGGAGAAGATGAAGAGAAGTGACGGTGGTGGATCAAAATTGTGATTTAAAAGATTATTAATTATTAAGGGTATTTATGATATTTTATGTTATATTATATTATGTATTTAAAATTTGGTGGTGAAATGAGATAATATAAGGGTGGAAATAGCATGACTCAATCATAAATAGATTTAAGGGTAAAATTCATTTTGCACCCCTGTACTATGATAAATGTATCGTTTACCCCCCTGAAATATTGAAAACATCAAACACCCCCCTGCCGTTAGTTTTTTTCTTCTAATTCCGTTAGTCAAACACTTTGACCGACTATTGCAAAGAAATGTTGGCTGTTTTTTTAATGAAAATACCCCAAAAATTTTCTATATATAGGAAAACTAACGGCACAAAACCCACAAAAAATGAAAACTAAAAGCCCTGAAATCTATATATAGAAATTTTTTGGGGTATTTTCGTTAAAAAAAAGCCAACATTTCTTTGCAATAGTCGGTCAAAGGGTTTGACTAACGAAATTAGAAGAAAAAAACTAACGGCAGGGGGGTATTTGATGTTTTCAATACTTCAGGGGGGTAAACGATATATTTATCATAGTACAGGGGTGCAAAATGAATTTTACCCTAGATTTAAAAACAGAAAGGGCTGAAACACGGGCCTCCACGTGCTCTTTTCATCCAAATTAAGTTAGATTTGTTCGATGCTACACCCGGTGAAAAACACCGGGTGGGTCTTCTGCTGCCACGTGTTTCTTTTTTTGTATTTTATAATAGATTCCCCGCTAGGGTTTACCTTTAGGGGTTTTAGAAAAATAAAAAAAGAACACGTGACAGCAGAAGACCCACCAAACAAGATGGACTAAATCTCCCAAAGGTGTACGGAAAACTTTTTTTTAGTTTTTATCCCTCCTTTGCTAAACCTAGAAAACATCTCTCTCTCAAAAGTTGTCGGTTCCCGCACACCATGGCTAACCCCTTCGTTTCCTCGTGCAAGGTCTTTTCATTTAGTCAATTTTATTCAGATTTATACTATGTGTGTGTATGCTCGCAATTACTGATTGTTTTTTTTTTTTTCATTTTTTTTTGTATGGAACTGAAATTTGGATGAGAAGGCGTTGAGTAAGATTGCATGCATTCCGTTTCTAGGGAATACGGCGATGGGATTCAATCATAAAGTTACTTATAGTCGTCTTCCTTTTCTCACTCGCTACGCTTCCGCGTTCAAGGTCTCTAATTTATTGATTTTTATACAGATTCGTAGTTCATATGTGTATGGCCGCAAATGATTTGCTTTTTCCTTTCATTTTTTTTTTTTTTTTTTGTGGTAAAATTCGAAGGCTTATAGCACTTTGTATCAACGGCCTAAAGAGCTGGTGGAATTGGACAATCAGCTGGTGGAGTTGGGTGTGATACAAAAAGAACTCCACGAGCGTCAAAAGGAGTTATTCAACATGTTGTGCAATCAAAAGGGAATAACCTATCACGAAGAAGAAAAGGAGAAAAAGTTTGAGGTATTTAAACAAAATTTACTTATGGAAATGGCTAATGATGGTGATGGACAAAATTTACTCAGCGGTCACTTCATGGAGGAGGGGAAGGAGTTACTAATGGAAACGACTAATAATGGTGGTGGTGGACAAATGACCGAATGCCACTCCATGGAGGAGTGGAAGGAGCAATACCATAATGGAGTAGTTTCCAAGAAACTGGTAAGTCATGTACTCCGTTTGATGTTTTTATTATCTATTGATTGGCTTTAGAGCTCTATCCCTTAAACAAATGATGCTCTTCTTTACGGGAGCATGTATAGAGATTATGATGTTAATTCTTTATGGAAAAAAGAGACGAATAATGATAGAAGTTCGTCTGGTTTGGACCCAAAAAATGTCTACAGTTATTTATGAAAATGATGTTCATTTAGCAGCCTAGTTAAATTTTCAAAAAAAATTAAAAAACTAAAAAAATCCTTGTTTTGCTAGCTAACCCCCATCTTTGCATTTACAACTGTATTTTGTGGTTTCTCATTTGGATAACCAAATTTGTTTGATCAGGTAGTGGTAAATTTTATGAAGCCGTGGTGCGGAGCATGTTGTTCCATTGCTCCGAAATTAATCAAGATTGCAAAGAAGACAACCAATGTTACAATACTGACTATCTATACCCATGAGCTTAAGTTATGTTATTTTGCACCTTGCTATTACTTCAACATTTTTCGATCAATTCTTTTAGATTAGAAATTTGATTTGATTAATTCATAACATTTTGTGCAGACTGTCTGTGAGGAATTCCAAGTTGAGGCTACACCCACCTTTGTGTTCCTTAAAGAAGGAAAGGAAGTGCATAGGATTGTTCGCCCTATGATCAAAGATTTGCAGAGGGAAATCGACAAACATGGTGCCGTTACTGCATAAGGTTTTCTCTTATGGATATATGTGTTCTGTTTTGCATAGATGGTTCTCGATAATCTAACGGAGTATTCTATTTAAGTATTTGCGCTTTAAATCCGTCTCTTTTGTAAGTTCTTGCTGTAAATTATGGACTTCCTTTTGTGCCCACTAAATCATTCATTTCCAAACTCCAAGTCCAGCGAAAAGATTTGTGTTTACTTTTCATTCCATATAAACCAGATCATGTTCCTTAGACTTGAAAGTTGAGGTTCTAATTTCTAAGTTTAAAAGTTTGTAATTTGATTTAGTTTGTTGAATTTTTTTGAGACAAATGGGGCTTTATAATGGAAGCTACTCAGTTGTAAAGAGGTAATTATCACGATCATTTGAGTGATTGCCGGTTTTCAGCTGGAATTGTTTACTTATTTTCTTGGGGTTGTTGTTAATATAGACTTTTATCTACTAGTCAATACTTGTTGGAATGTGCTTGCAAGCAAGTTGGAATTCTTGATTTGATGGTGTTGATGATTACGGTATTGATATTCATTGTTTGCATTCTATTTGATCTACATGTGAAATTGCTTTGTATTTTTGCTTTCAGATTTAAGGGATCTATCTATTTTTGCTCAATTGGATTATTGTTACAGTCATATAACGTAGTGTGCAGAATTGAAAGCTATAAACCTACACTTTTCTCAGGAATATTTTTTGCGAAAATCTTTTGAGAACGCAAGTTCTGGTAGTAAAAATTTGAATCCTGATCCCAAATTTCCGAAAATCCGTTGGAAGCTCTTCCGTAAATGATCTTATATATAACTATTTTTGACCAATTCAATATTTTTACCTATTTTTCACTCTTAAATTAACAAACTTGAATCATGTACTTTTTAAATGAGTATGTTACTTGGTTAGCTATTCGAAATCAGAAGAAAAAAAATGTAAATTGATGACTAATAAGAGAAAAGTGGTTGTACCAAAAAATATGGGGAAATAACAAAGAAGTCCTTAAATATGGGAATTGGGGCCTTTGGGATAGAAAAATATTTCTTTAAAAAATAAATAAAATTTGAAACTAAACTTCAATTGGACCTGTAAATTGGAGACTTTAGACCAATAAAATATAAAATTTAAGTATGGACATTTATTTAAGACTTCAAATTTCAAACCAATAGAATTTAAAAACATTTTCCCTTTATTATTTAGATAAACATTCACGAGGTATAGACACGGTCACAGGGCGGGTCGGGTCCGACTTTTTGAGGACCCGAAACCAACCCGTGGGGAGGCGGGTCCGGGTCCGGGGCGGGTCCATTCGGGTCCGGGTCGGACCCGGGTCCAAACCAGTTTTCCAATTTAATTTTTTTATTTTTTTTCCTAATAATTACAAGAAAGAAAAAAAACTTGAATTAAAATTTGAAAAAAATTGAGATTAACTTTAAATTCAAAATTACAAAAAAAAAAAAAAAATTGAATTTAAACACTAAACAATTTTAGAACAAAGGAAACGATTAAGACCTTGAGGCATAAACTAAATAAAATGAAAGTTGTGAAGATTGGATTAGGGGTATTTATAAGTGAAAATAATAATTGAGAAATTTTTCAAAATTTCAAAATTTTAAAAAATCAAAATTCAATATGTCTTTTAAATTAAATTGTAATTTTTATATTTTTCAAAATTATATATATATATATATATATATATATATATATATATATATATATATCACCTTAAGTTGTTGAGGTAGAAGGAGCTGAGAGAGCAAATTGGATCACTGGCTCACGAACCAGTTGGTTCTGAGATACCTGCGAACAGAGAACACGTGACTAGGCGGGGGGTTGATCCGGCGGAAACCCCTCAGACGATCAAGTCAAACGTGCGGATATTGAAGTAGTTGGGAGAATACAAATTATAGTATTACTCAGATAATAAGGCCTCTCCTTAATAAATGAATTAAATCGTTATTTGTACCTTAGTTGAGATTGTTGGGCTCAAACATTATTCGAAGGTGATTGGGCCTCGGTGGTAGTGGTATTCAATATTGGGCTCGTGACCCAGTAGGTAAATAAATTGTAGACCCATTGGGTTGGCCCAATTAGGCATATCATTAATCCCCCCACTCTCGAGTCGATGTGGGGGCCATGTCGGAATGGGTTCCAGATTGTGTCGAGAGTAAATATTGTTGTGGTCCCGAGCTGGTGTATGGTCTAGTGGTGTGCGAAAACGTGTTAGAGCGTGGGTCGGAGGGGTGCGAAGGCACGTTGGCACGTGGCCGGAGTCTTGCGATGGTAACGCGGGGCGCGACCAAGTTGTCGGGATGCAAGTTACTTGAGTCATCGGAGTTGTTTCACGATGATGTAGTAGCAAGGAGCGATTATCTCCTCATTGGAGTTATCTCATCGCGGGGTAATAGAGTTGTTTTTTGACCGAGTTATCTCCTTGTGGGAGTTGTCTCGCAACAATATAATGGCACAGGGCGAGTTATCTCCTCATGGGAGTTGTTATTTATTGACATTGTCAATGGTTTGACGCGTTGCTTATATGTGTTTACATATAGCCTTGTGCGTGATGTACATGATGAGTGGATCAGAATCTCAAGATTTTTTTATGGGGATCGTGCCCCTTGTTAGACCTCGTGGGTCGTATGTATATTAGGACCGTGGCCACGTTTTAATGAAGGACCCGTCGAAAACAAGTAGATAAATTTGAATAATCAAGCTGGTCAGGCTATATAGATTCTCATAATATCTCTAAGTGTTTCTAAGGTTGTAATCATGCTAACTTAAGCTTGCGATTGTGTAGTGAATTGCGAACGAGTTGTCTCATCGTGTGAGTTGTCTCGCACCGAAGTTGTGGGAGCGTTGGATGACGCGCGACTGAGGAGCGTGCGGATTGAGGTCGCTCTGAGCGAGTTGTCTCCTCGTTAGAGTTGTCTCGCAACGAGTCTTATTACCGAGCGAGGTAGCTCCTCATCGGTGTTAGAGTAGGTGACCAACAAGCCAACTTGTGGCTGTGGTCTTTCCATTTATTCTTGTAATAAATACTGATTTTTCGTATTAATGATAAAACACCTTGGCAATCTATATCTTTGTCCATTGTTCAAACATAGATGTAGTCCTTACAGTTATTACAAGTACTTGTAATTGATCTTTTAGGATCATGAGATATTTACTTAAGTATTATAACTGTTAAACGTGTTCCTAGTCGAAAGGTTACACCACCAATGAGGATATCGGCCTTTCCCATTAAGGGACTAGCACTTAGTGTATGTGTACTGCATCTCATCAGTAAACGGTATTGTGATATCGGCATGCATAAGTGGGTGCTCATAAGTTGACGAGTTCACTGAACTCTCTCACCTTAGAAATCTCTAAGTGGTTCTCAATAATCGAGCAGAGATATCTATGGTATAGTTGTACACCATTAGTTCTTAAGACATAGACATCACCGTGACTTCACTAGAGGACCAGTTGTATCATGACATGTCCCTGAGATCCACCGAGGACCGCCGCAATGGCCAGTGTTCGTGCAGTCTGAAATCTAGTGGGAGGTCTGTGCATTGTAGTCGGGGATTCGATCGCTAGAATAGTCTTGGATGTCCTGTGTGTTATCATAGTTTGTAATATCTAAGTCTCTCGCCAGAGTTGAGTAAGTGATGATTAGAGAATTCGATTCTCTAAGTCATGCACGTACCGATTACAAAACTTAGAACGATGGCACAGTTATTGAACTACTAAGGAGGTCTCGATGAACCAATTCCTCTAGTTCAATCGGGACATATGAATCGAAGGGATCGTACTGTACGTTAACTATATCAAAAGTTTCTTGCAGGCACTTCATTTGTATCTACGAAATCATGACTCGTAGTTGCTAGACGTCAATCTTGATTTGTTGGGTGATTAAGTTGAAACGAGCTTCATTTTAATCGTAACTCTATGGACGAGTTTAAACCACAAGGGGTTGTAGACCCACAACTAGCTTACACCTAAACCATTGAGGGTCACACTGCTCGTGCACTCGAGATCTTTGAATAAACGGTCAAAGATAAAAATGTTTAATCTTTGCATGATTGGAAGTCAATGTGATTGAGTCCAACATTCGTAATTTGAAATTATGAATGAGAATAAGAAAAGGAAAAGAATAGGCGAACAACTTAGCTAAGTTTCTAAATTGGGAAGTTTTCAAATTTAGAAAGTCCACTGAATTAGGGTTTCCACTTTTGGAAATTGGCAATCGAGAATTGGCACTCGTAATGACAAGGACGTTTCAATGATTCCGAAAATGTAATCATTATAATTTTTCCGATCATTGAGTTGTGAGAAACGAGCGAGTAAAGACTAACGAACTTAAGTTGTTGAACTAATCCAAATTAACCCCGTTAGGGCTTTTATACAAGACACTATAAATACAAGATTTAAAGGTCTTGCACCAAAAAAAAAAAAAAACACAACACACAAGAGAAAACCCTAGCCGCTCTTTCACAACCCTCGGCCGAATTCTCCTCCTCCGCCGTCGCCGCCGTCTCCAGAATCGGCCTCACGCGCCGATTGCTATTGATAGCTTCTTTCCTTTTATCTTTTTCTTCCGTCTATTCTGACTTTTGCGTGTCTAATTCCACGTATTTAGTAGATCTCAGTATACGAGGTGAAATCCGAGAGAAAGAAGACCAATGAGTCGAATTGCCGAGAATCCAACGACAAAGCACCGTCGCACGCGCCCCCAAGCGCCGCTCGAAGACCGCGCGTAGATCTCACGCGCCGCCTTCGTTGAGCGCGTCCGTCGCCGCTGCACCTCCGTTGCTCCTCCCGATTGCACGGATTGATTTCCGTGGCAGTTTGCTTTAATCCGAGAGTTTGCCTCAATCTTCAAGAGGTATTTTTCGGATCCGTTTTTAATTTGGTATTAATTTAATTAGATTAAATTATGTGTTAATATTTGCAGTATGAATTTTCGTGAATTGTTGTATGTAATTGTTTGTATGAATTCATGATTTACTGCGAGCATGCTATGTGACTTATTATCGAATTAATTATACGCACGTTGTTCTTAATTTTCGCTAGAAGAGTTAAGGTACGTAATTAATTGCTTAATACGAATCGAGCATGTGTTTATGTGAATTAAATTGTTTATTTCATATAAAAAATTTATTTTCCATTGCGTACACGTGGCCGATTCCCAACAGTGGGAGTTGCCTTTTCTTTAATCAGTTTTGCCAGGTCTGTTAGGTTCTTTAATGCGTTTGGAGCGGTTGACACAAGCAGATTGTTGCGCTCGCATACCCAAAACTGCACAAAAGTTGCAGAAAGCATTGCAAATTAGTAATGTAGTTGCACACAATATTGACATTAAATAGTAAACATAACAACATGTTACTACATATAACTGCATACTGCATTGACCATATAATTTTTTGTAGGCAGTAAACTCACCAGCAGTAATGGTGTGCACCCTTTCACTTTTTCTGCAGGGACGAATCTGACATGGTCTAGGAAGAATTATGTCACCTCTCGTGCCCAATTATATTTGTTCTATTGACAATGTTGTCGCAATATTTGAACATCCACCGAGACACTATGCTTGGTGATGAATTGAAGAGGCAGTTGCACATCAGATGTAGCACTATTAACCTGGTTACGTTCTCGACGTCTTTTTGCGCTCTCCCAGCCAATGACTATATTGGCTGTTTTTTTACATCCGAAATTGGTAGTTGATTGTAATTTGGAAATTTTCTTTCCATCATGCCTTCGTTTGGCCGCTGCGATTTGTCGAAACGCATTCATGTAGGACCTGATTTTATACCGACTATCAATTCACACTTTTTAGGTTCGATGGTGAAATTATTGCCTCCAATGACAAAGGACTGTGCTTTAGCATTGTAAGTCCTCAATATTTTCCAAACCCCCATCTGTGTTCCAGTAACCGATGCCTCACTTATCTTGTGTTTGGAAAATGGGAGGACATGATTGTAGAATGGTGTACGTCGGAGGCAATCATAGTGTTCTGGTCGGAGGTGAACATTGGAGAAGAACTTACTGTTTTATGTAGTCTCGTACGGTATTCTGTAGTATACCCCCATGATCCAGTGCGTGGCGCGCTAGAATTGTTTCTTGATCTGCAGTAATTAAAACAGAGATATCACGGACGATGAAGATATGTAAATACTTATGTTGTTTCCCAATGACACACGACACATCATTTGTTTGTTGGGTCTGTCTCAACGGTAAAATTACTACATACAACTATCAATTTTTGTGTAGAAATGGAGAAAAACAGAAATAAATGGTGAAGAGAAAGAAATATACCTGCGTCTAGGGTATCCAATTCTTCGGCCTCAGTCCTTTTATGCTTTCCTGGGTAGAGAATATGCTCTAGGTAAGATTTAAAAAATATTAAACTACAAGCACTAGTGTACGACGAAGCATGACTAATGCGAGTCATGAATCTGTAAGAACTAAGAAAAAAAAACCCAAAAGCAAGCGCTAATTGCAACACAGTTTTTCTGCCAAATTACTTGTTTTTTTGCTTGATTTTGCTTTAAGCCCCATTTTTTTAAGCTGTAGACAACCTTAAATTCGACGGCGAAGAGGTTGTGAGATGATTTTTTCTGAACAAATTTGTTTGAAGATTGCGTGCGGTTTCGACAGTTTTGAGAAGATGATCTTGTGTGTTATTTGTTGCGTGGATGTGTGTTTTTTTGGGTAATGCACGTTTTTAGTGGGATTTGATTTATATTTTATTGACAACGTACTATACCATTGGGGGTAGTGTTGTACTTTCCCATCGCCAGGGGTATGCCAAATGAAAAATTCTGTTTGGGTTTGTCCCTAGTTTATTAAGCACCCAGAGGGGTATATAAAATAAGCCATTTGGAATATGAAGAAAGCTGGACTTACTATTGATATTGAAAATAAGGGTGGATCCACCCTTATTTAAAAAAAAAAAAAAAAAAAAAACTAGAGGAGGTTATTACTAATAGTCCCCAATGTTGTTAGAATCGGATAACCGGTCGGTCGAACCGGTTCGACCGTGACCCGGGGATGAGACGATCCAGTTTGACCTCTAAAATCGAAAAAACTGAAAATCGGGGTTAAATGACCAAAATCCGGTTCGGCCGGCGAGTCGGTAATGAACCCACTTTTCGGCCAAAACATCTCAAATCACCGCCTGAGTTGGTTATTTGTGGGTAGATTTGAGCGAATCTTCACAAACTTAGTTGTGGGAGATCAGATCTAGTCATTGGTGGTCGAAGGATTGCCGGATATGGTCATGTGTGGTTGAATATGGGTGGCCGATTGCCGGATTTGGAGGATAAAAAATGAAAAATATAAAGTGCAAGCAAAAGAAATATAGTGAAAAAATAGACCGATGTAGATAAAAGTAAAATAATAGGTGGGAGATCAAAAAATATAAATGAAATAGTATTTTTAAAACATTAAAATTAATAAAATAATAAAATTTTAGAAAAAATAAAAAACCCTGCTGAACTGATTTGACCCTATAAAACCATGACCCAAATAGTCGATCGATTTCATAGCCCGTTCGGTTCTGACAACATTGTTCGGTTCGGACAACATTGATACTCGGATTAAAATAATTACATGGTAAATAAAGGTTTTTGCCCGTTACTCACACAAGTTTCTTCTCTACAAAAATAAAATAAAATATATATATTTGAATTATCTTTCTAACGTAATATGGAGGGCAAAATTGTCTTTTAAGTTTGCATTGGTACGTCGGTTAACGTTCCACACGATATGGCTAGGGCCAAGGTGGCAACGCTGCACGTCATTCCTATGGACGATATTTATATATAACTTTGTGCAGTTACCATTTTCCTCCTCTCTCTCTCTCTCTCTCTCTAAAAATCACACTTTCCTATGCGCACACAGTCACACACCTACACACACAGTCTATCCAAACACAGTATCTAAAGATCGAAGATTTCGCCGTCCTCGTTCGCAAAATCAGGTAATCCACCATTTGAATCTAGTTTCCCACTTCACATGGTGCTGCTTTTGTTTGCAGATTTGTGCTTTTTTTCTCCCGAAGATTCGATTTTCATTTCTCCGTTTTAATTTTTTTTTTTTTAATTTGATGTTTGTAGATCTGAGAAAACTGAAGAGTAAGGGGGTGGTTTGTTGTGAATACATACATACGGTTTGCTGAGGTTTTTTTTTTGGTGGTTGTGGCGGAGATCTAAGATCCTTGTTTTTGTTGAGTTGGAAAAAAAAAGTAGTGATAGAAACCGAGCTGAGTTGACTCACTGAGTTGATTCGAGATGGAGACTCTAGTTGTTGCTCATCATAGGAGCCACCACCGGTTTAATAACCCTGTCTGTGGTCCCACCAAATTTGATTCGTTTGATTCCTCTTCGCCGGAAAAATACACCGGAATTAGTTGCCGGGCGGCGTATCAGTCTGGAGCAGGTTTACTACCTACCCCATTAAAATCTTTCTCCACCCCTGTAGCTAAAAATGCCCTCTCTGCTCCTTTGTCGCCCAAAACCCCGTCTCCGTATTTTGTCGAAAATCAGAAAGGCTCGAAAGGAAGTGTTAAAATCGGAACTGCTCCAATCCCTATTAAGATGAATTTCGAGAACAAGGAGAGGGAGTACCGTTTCTCCGAGCGCTGGGCTGGACCCACTTACTCGAATTCCCCTCCGCCGAGTTCTTTGCCGTTGCCCAAATTTTCTATGCGGCCCAAAAGAACCGTTTCGCTCGACTTGCCTTCTATGGTGTCAGAAATTGATTTGCACCCGATTGCCAAATCTGCGCCCGCTTCACCGACAAGGTGGAACTGCCCTTCGCCTAATGACCTGTTTGATAATGCTGACTCCGCGACGAAGACCCTTCGTCGAATCCTCAATCTCGATATCTCCAGCGATTGAAGGGGTGGTGGGGGCTACATGTTTGGTGCTCCCTGTAGATAAGGAAGTTTTATATGCTTTGTTGGATGACTGTATGTATATAGCAAGTAATATTGGTCTATGGTTTAGCTTAGTTTCATTCTCGCGTACCCTTTACTCATTAGAGTCGTTTTTCTTCGAAACAAAGCTTGTATATTCTGTAGAAAGTAAAATCTTGTAGGTCCAATAGGATTTAGTTTTAACTCCCTACCCCAATCTTGCCTATTAGCCTCGATACTCGGTTATCATTCTGATTTATCCTCTCAAAAAATAGCCGAAGGTTTCCTGTAGTATTTGTCCGTTCACCACCTGTGCTCTCGTTGCTTTATCTTTTTTTTATTTTTTTTATTCCTTAGAAGTAGTAGCTGACTTCAATGTCTTTGCTACGCAAAGATGTGGTTTTTCCCTTGCCATATTTTCTGGTTTTTGAAAAAGAAATAATGGGAAGGGAAATAGGAATTAGACGATCCGCACGGTAGTGCTTTGGGGTTGTTCTGTTTTGTGCTATACCTTGTAAGCTTTTGTCCTACTCTCGCTCGAAATTGAGATGCACCGTTTCATCTTGTTCTGAAGTTCCGTTTGTCGTTGAAAAGTGTCGATCACACCAAGACAATTACAGGTAATTTATCCGAGTGTTGTTCTATTTTTACCCGATTCTCACATCACATGCATTGATGCTAACTAATAATTACATATTTTCTGTGGTTTTGACAGTGGCTGTACGAGTTGCTGATGGGAGAAGAGATTCTTCGAAAGGCCGTGTCAGTACCTGGTTGTATTAGTCAGTTTGTTATTCTGTTCTTATATATGTTAATTTTCCTTGGAGCATTATGCACCGTCTTATGTCTTTCGTTTGTGATAGCAGTGAACTATCTTTCGTTTGTGATAGCAGTGAACTATCTTTCGTTTGTGATAGTATTGAACTATCTTTGTCTGGTTTTGTTTTCTTTACAAGTGTTGTCGAACTTGTTTATATCGACTCTTTGATGAAATTATCAGTTATCTTTTTAATGGTGTTTGCTAATTTCATTTTCCATATTTGTTTTCTACTATTCTATCTGTGTTGTCGAACTTTGCCCTTGTTTAGTTTGGTTTAGTTCTACGTTGTTTTTAGTCACTGGAACTGTCAGAGTGTTGCTACTCGGAGAGACCTTTCGTCTAAATTATCTAATAATCGTATATTTTAAAAGTTTAAACCAAATAATATTATCAGGTTAATAGGTTGTCTTCCGAATTACATGCATGTTTGTTCTTAGATGTGTAAATTATCTACTGAAATTGGCTTTACATGCATGTTTGTTCTTAGATGTTAAATTATCTACTGAAATTGGCTTTCCATTTGAAGTTTGGAAAATGGTACGTAAAACAAATAGTTGACTAGTGATGGAAAGCGAGAGAAAACCCTCAGCTAGAACGTTTCAAAAACAGAAATCAGACGAAGCAAGACAAGAAACGAGGAACATATATATAGCAAGACAGCTGCATGACATCGTATTAAGTCGATCGATCATGAAATTTTTGATACAGTTGAGGGAAATTGAAAGATGCATAGTTAACCAGACATTTCTTGGTGGAATTAGAATAGAAAACACATAATAAATAAATACATCTGTTGTAATTTGTTGGCCAACTCTTTAAACCACTACTTGTATTTGTCAAAAATCTGCCTCAACTATTTGACCACGTTAGTGTTTTGCTATTGCTACCGATTTTCGTAGAACAAAACAATCTTCTTCCATTCCATGTCAAATTGGTAGATGGGAAACGATTCGATTTACCCATTTCCATAAGAAAATAAACTAAGAAAATAGTCAAAGTGGTTGAGCTTCAAAAACGCCAATTTCAAATCCACCAGCTTTTCCTCCCAAATTAAAAAAAAAAAAAAAAAAAAAAAAAAAAAACTAGTTTATAAGGTCCAACACACGTCCTCAACTTTAACTTCAACAATTTTGAACTTTTCGATTTTCCCAAAAACAACCAATCGAAAAGATATGACCATGGCTCATTCATATTGGAGTGCAACACTACTTGCACTAATCGTGCTAATTATATCTTCGGTGCTACTTTTCGGAGCAAAAGCACAACAGATAATAAGCACACCGTGCACGAGTTCAGTGATAACCACATTCACTCCTTGCTTAAACTACGTCACCGGAAGTAGTGGGACCGCTTCTTCCCCTACTAAAGACTGCTGCGATTCATTGAAATCTCTCATGACTAATAACATGGATTGCGTTTGTCTCATCGTCACTGGAAATGTGCCCTTCTCGTTACCTTTCCTCAATTCTAACTTGGCTATTTCACTCCCTCGAGTCTGCCAAAATTCCGTCCCGTTACGGTGTGAAGGTAAAAAGTAAAAGCAAATCCAATATTTTTTTTATTAATTGCCACATTAATTCGGTTGAGTCCCTTTTCTAACTAATGATTCATTTCTTTTTTTTCTCGTCTTTTTCTGGTAGCCTCTGGAATTCCCTTACCGGCTCCAGGTACGTTTGCATTAATCTTACATTTACCTACATTTGTCTCGTGAATATTTTTATAGTGTTCCAACATGTACGAAACTATTTTTAGAAATTTTAATGATATAAATGGCTAAAAGTTGATAAACGGCATTATTCAGGTCCCGTTTTGTTTGGGCCACCTCGACCTCCGTCTCCATCTCCAGCTCCATCTTTAACTCATGCTCTTGCTCCTTCTCCTCGTAGTTATAGTCCAAAAGGTACTACTTTCGATTCAGCACGTGCATTCAATTTGCTCGTTCAATATTTGTTTTTTTCTTTAATTCATTTTCCTTCAGCTTCTAAAGCTGTGGTGGTCGTGGCTGCTCCACCGCCGACCGGAAGTTTGGATATTGCACCGGCGGCTCCACCTGAGTTTCCGGTGGGGCCGAGTGAAAATCCGTGGATTAGACCGGTGGTCAACCCCAACTCCGCCTCAAGTTCGTCTTCGCCATCTCTTGTTGTTCTAATGTTTATAGGAGTTGTGGCTTTCAAGTTCTTATGGTGAAGTCTTTTGTTAAAGTTGAGAAATGTTGTGAGCTTCATATGAGGATACCTCATGTGTATTTAATATTACAAAATGTCTCTCCAAAATAAAATCTAATGTTTGGATAAACAAAACAAAGTTTGGTGATTGAATTAATTTCTTTGAAAACAAAATTTTGCGTAGTCTCCAAAATTACTTTAGTTTACTTCATTACGACCTCGATAATTTGATACTCGATTAATTAATAACCTCACATATATGTGTCAGCCTCGACTTGAGGACACCATGCTGAATCATTAATTCACTAAAATTTATAAGATAATAAATGGTTAAAAATTCTAATAGATCCATATTAATTAGGGGCTATTTGGTAAACCCATCATTGAATTTCATCTTCATAATAAATCCATTTTATTAATTAGTATTTGACATAAACCAATTTGACTTAAATTATCCGAAATGCCCATATCATACTCTTTCTCCAAAATAACTCCTCACAAATCTAACTTCATTTTAGTTTTTCTTTTTCTTTTTATTTTTTGTCAGAAACAATATGATTTTTTAATTTCAATTCTAAAACAAAATATTACTTTTATTTTATTTCAGTTTATTTTTTTCACAAGGTTTAAAAAATATGGTTTTTAATGCCTAGTTTTATTTTAATTTTTTTTTTCAATTTTTATTTCCCATCAGGGTTACGAAAATTAAAATTCACTATACACTCATCGGAGACTACTACAAATTCATCGAAAATCACTATAAGATTAACGTAATCCACTATTAACACAACTAAAAAATAACAAAAAATGCAAAGTCACTATTCATAAATCCACTATTCGGAAATTCACTATTTGAAATGTAAACCACTACAATGTCCAGGAAAAAGTGCAAGACTAGTACACTACCACCAACAAAGGCCGGCGAGGGTCAATACATCAATTTGAACAAGAAAAAAATTATTTAGCAAATGAAAACCAATTTCCAATAGCAAATCCTGTTGTCACACCATGGTTGGTGGGAAGCTTTTATAATTAATTCTTTCCAACATACAAATATGCAATGTATCATCACTATCGTTCCTTTTAATTATAATTATTGTTTCCTCGTTCATTTTTCGTTTCAACAGATTTATGCAATATAGCACCAATATGACTAATTTATGAAGCTTGTCATGGATAGTCCAGATGCCAAAATTTTATTAAAAAAAAAATTATCCAAGGTGCAATATTAAAAATAATAATATGTAATCATCTTGTACAAAACAATAATTTATATGAATGAATAATTTTTTTTAACAGTATCGTTATCAAATAAGGACTGCCCACAAACCCTAAATACATAGAAAGATGATTGAAACGACAAAAAAAATATTTTTTTCTACCACCGCATAGAGATTGCTCGGCGCCGGTGAAGAGAGAAGAGACAGACGCGGAGGCTGAACGAGAAGCGCTACAGTGATAGAAAAAATGGAAGAAAATCACATCTAAAGAGAAAAAAGAAATACACGTTTATTCATGTTGAAGGAGAGGTTTGTGGGTGTAATTGAGAACGTGATATTAAAGGAACATATATTACGTATAATTATATTCAACCCTAAGATATGTTATAATAAGGTAAGTGTATAATTGTGATATTTAATTAATTTGTATTAATAAAAGACGTATTGGATTTACTTAAAAAATACGAAATAAATTTAGACTCATTGTAATTGTAATTGTAATTGTGTGATGAGGAGATTTTGTCAAATTTTCCCTATTAATTAATAGGGAGATATGAGAACGTAACTATTTACTTAGTCTTCTTCTCTTATTAAACTTCTCTTCTTCTTTCTTCTATTATTCTCTCCTCACAAATTATACCCTATTAGTCAAAATTCACTCTACGCAATAGTGTATAACGAAAAGTCAAAGTCCTCGTGGGAGACGAATTCTACATGTGAGGGCAACGGTAAAGATAAAAGAGAGTGCGACAACGATAGGGAGAAAAGAGACAGGATGCAGCGATTGTTAAGGGAAAAAAAAACATCAGCGTGAGGGGAGACGTGGGAGGAAAAAGTTGGGGATGTGAAGAAATAGAAAATGAGAAAAAATAGGTATTTAATGGTTTGGATAAGGGTATTATATGACACTGTATTATTTATGATAATCAAAAAAATGTTTGGATTTATCTTAAAATTGAAAAAATATTTTGGGCTCATCTTAATTGTACATATCTAATGAGGAGTGTTTGTCAAATAATCCCTAATTAATAATTACTTAACATATAGTTTGTCAATCACCCGAAAATTAAAGTTCACCCTAAAACAATATCCTAAATTCACCACTCTTGAAATGATCATTGTTGCCATTAATTTCTTTATATTATTTTTTATTTAAAGTTTTTAATACGTATTCAACCACCGAGTGATGAAACCATGGCTTCACCACTGCTTGTTGGTGGGTCATAGCATGGGGTGTGAGCCGAGCTTGGCTGTTTTGTCGAGCTCGAGTTTGGCTGTTTTATCGAGCCCGAGCTTGCATCCATTTTGATGAACTCGAGTCTGAGACCATTTTGCGTATTTTCTTTATTAATATTATTATAAATTATATCATAAAAAATTGAAATAAAAAAATGGTATGTAATTTATTTTTTAATTATTTATATGAGTTTATTATTTATTTTATATTAATTATATTTAAAAAAAAATAAAAAAAATTAGTTTTTTTTAAAGCTCGTGAATCGGTTCGCAAGCTCACGAACAACTAAATATAAGCTCGGACTCGATTCGACACAAAAGCTCGAGCTCGAGCTCTATGCTGGCTCCACAACTGTGCCCGCATCTCAGTACTATATTATCGTCACAAGTATTAAATTAGAGTGATTAAATGATAAAATAAAATGTTATACTCCATCCGTTCCCTATTAAGTGTCGTTTTTAGCTTTGCACAAGGATTAAGAAGTGCAATAAATGTGTCTTGATTTTAGGTAAAATATATTAAAAAGACTAAAATAACCTTGATTATTTAATGATGTGATAAGAGAGAATTAATACTTACAGTTGAATTAATAAGGTTAAAACACGAAAAAATGCATTTAATGCAGTATTGGAAATCTAAAGTGACAGATAATATAGAACAATTTTTTTTTTAAAAAGAAACAGTTATTGTGAAACATAAGGAGTAATTTTTAGCATTGGAACTAGGAACTTTTGACAACTTGATATATGGAAGTCATTAACTGGGCTATTCTGTATCGTAGCTCGTCATCTATCCGTATTGCTTCACGTGATCACCACCTCTCCTTGCGTGCGATGTATCATATTTTTGTTTTTTTAATTTTTTTTTAACCGGAGTACAAAAACTTATACGATAGAGAGAAAATTGTAATTCATTTTTTGATCCGCTGATTTTTTTTTTTTTCTTTGAACAGTGTTTTTAAATTTTAATTTTGAAAGTTACGATTTTTGGTTAGTTTTTCAATTTTTGTTTTGGGAACGGAATTGAAATACATTTGATTTGATTATAAAATTACAATTATAATATTAATACCACTACTTATTTTATAATATAGGTGAATAAAAAAATGAAAAAGATTGAATTCCATGGATTCAGATTTTGTACTAATAAATTTTCTTCTCTCTTTTTATTTCCTATTTTCTAGTTTTGTAAATAAAAAAATTTCTAATTTTTTTTTCTCGAGGCAGCATTTAGCCTACCTAAATCCCAAAATTTAGTTGTAAAAAATCCTAAACTCGCCACTAAACATGTTCGTAAGTGTCCGACTCGTGAAGATGTCGGATGCGCAAATACATTAACAAGTTCAATGTCAAACTCAACATAGATTATAACGATACATGAACAAATAAATTACTTAGCTTGGAAAATTACAACCATCCCTCTGAGCCATGGTTAAATTACGAAAATTCTCTCTTATTTGGGTAATTACAACCATCCCTCAATTATGTATAATCTACAAAAAGAACTTTCAAGAGATAAATTTAGAGATGTTAAATCGATAAAATGGAACCCAATTACATAAATTTTATGTAAAAATATTTAAACAGAGGGTAGCTGTAATTAAAAAAATAAAATCGTAATTCGAACGTAGCTAGGTTCAAAATCTTGTAAATTCATATTCATGACACAAGCAATTTTGTCCTATTACTATTTTGTCGTATGTATAAAGCCGTACCATCTCCTCCGCAGAGACAATATATGCAGCTGGTGAACAAATATTGATACGCGGCGATAAGTACATCTGGTACGTAGACACGTAAGGTGGACACATGCTCTTCATGCATGGCTATTGCCTTGCATGCAAAACCCCTCCCATCTCTATCTCTTTCCCCGCTCACCTCTATAAATCAATTATCAATCCACCCACTAAATCATTCTACCTTTAATTTCATCAATCAAAATTAGAAAAAAGAAAAAGAAATAATGAGGTGTTTTTGTTTGTTGTTCTTTGCATTGTTACTTGCTTCTGCAACTATAGCTCTGGGCTACAAAGAAGACCCAGAGCTTAAGCAGTGCAAGCACCAATGCGAAGCCCAGAAGCAATTCGGCGAGGAGAAGATCCGCACGTGCATCCAGCAGTGCGAGGACTACGTCCGTGAGAAGCAGAGGCGAGAGCACGGCGGCGGATCCACCACCTTCTTCGAGGAGGAAGATGATGACCTGAACCGGAGAAGCCCGATAGAGCGCCTGCGCGAGTGCACCAAAGGATGCGACCGCAGCAAACAGAAGGAGCGCTGCCAAAGCCGCTGCCAGGAGACCTACGAGAAGGAGAAAGAGCGGTACGAAGGCGGCGGCAATCCAGTCGACCCAGAACAGGAGTACCAGGAGTGCCGCCAAGAGTGCCGCCGCCAGTCCAGAGAAGGCGGCAGCCGCCAGGAAAGGTGCGAGGAGCGGTGCCAGGAGCAGCGCCGAGAGAGGGAGAGGGAGCAGCCGGGGCGGCGAGAGGGCGGCGGCAACATGTACGAGGGGAGAGAAAGGGAGGAGGAGGAAGAGGAGCGGCGGCAGCAGAAACAGAATCCGTATGTTTTCGAAGAAAGACACTTCTTCACCGGAATGGAGACCCAACACGGCCGCCTCCGCATCCTTCCCAAATTCACCGACAGGTCGAAACTCCTCAAGGGTATCGAAAATTACCGTGTTGCCATTCTCGAAGCTGAGCCCCAAACTTTCATCGTGCCTAATCATTGGGATGCCGACACTCTAATCTTTGTTGCTAACGGTACGGTAATTAATATAATTCTAAACTAATTATATTTTAATATTGATAAAATATAATTATATGTATTTGGATCATGTGGTGCAGGAAGGGGAGCAGTGAGCTTAATGAGACAAGAAAGGAGGGAGAGCTTCAATATAAAACAAGGTGATATATTCAGAATCAATGCCGGAACGACGGCGTATTTGATCAACAGGGACTCTAACCAGAAATTAGTCCTTGCCAAGCTTCTACAGCCCGTCAACACTCCCGGCCAATTCGAGGTAATTACTAATTAATTAATATAATAATTAATCATTTTATTTATCCCGCATAAAATATATCTAACTGTTATTCTTTTAACTGAAAAATATAGGCATTCTTTGGCGCGGGAGGGGAGAATCCAGAGTCCTTCTACACTGCCTTCAGCAATGAAATACTTGAAGCTGCTTTCAATGTATGTAAAATCTCTATCATTTCTCTATTAGTGCTATTAATTAATTAATTAATTAATTATGGTGATTCAATTTAATTAATTACATGGGGTTTCTGCAGACAAGGAGGGATAGGCTGCAGAGGCTGTTCGGACAACAAAAGCAAGGTGTGATAATAAAAGCCTCGGAAGAGCAAGTTAGAGCAATGAGCCACCACGAAGAGGGCGGCATCTGGCCCTTTGGCGGCGAATCGAAAGGCACGTTCAATTTATACGACCAACGCCCGAGCCACAGCAACGAGTACGGCCAGCTCTTCGAGGTCGACTCCTCCCAGTTCAGGCAGCTTCGTGACCTCGATATCGCCGTCTCTCTAGCCAACATCACCCAGGTCAATTTAATTACATGCATCCATATATAAAACCCTGTTTCGTTTTGAATTCGAACTATGTTCTATATCTATATGTGTATATATACACTTAAACCTCCATAAATTAATACAAGCGGGACCAGCAAATTTTTATTAATTTAGCGAAATATTAAATTATGGAACTAATAATTTAATACGTTTACTATACTACGAGGAGTCGGGACTGGGACAAATTATCCCAAATTATTATTTAAGTGATATTATTAATTTATCGAGTTTCGACTGTGTGTTTGGTTTTAATAGTTGTTTGGTTCAAGTATAGGGTGCGATGATAGCTCCGTCTTACAACTCGAAGTCGACGAAGATCACGGTTGTGGTGGACGGAGAAGGCTACTTCGAAATGGCGTGCCCGCATATCTCTCAGTCACAGTCGCAGGGCGGCCGCCAACAAAGACAACAACAAGGCGCTGGGCAGAGAGGATACGAGAAGGTGAGCTCGAGGTTGAAGAGGGGGACGGTGGTGGTGGTGCCGGCGGGTCATCCTTTCGTGGCGGTGGCGTCGAACAACCAGAACCTGCAGCTGCTCTGCTTCGAAGTGAACGCGTACAACAACGAGAAGTTCACGCTTGCCGGAAGGAGGAATGTGATGAACCAGCTGGAGAGGGAGGCGAAGGAGCTGGCTTTCGGAATGCCGGCGAGAGAAGTTGATGAGATTTTCAGGAGCCAGAAAGAGGAGTTTTTCTTCAAGGGGCCACGTCAGCAGGGCGGCCGCTCCGATGAGTAAAGATCGGAAATAAAGATGTGGCTGGTTATGTGGATGAATCTGTGTAGTGTTTTTATGTAATGTAACTCTACGATAGTACAAGTTATCATGGAGATGTTTTGCGGATATGTAATTAACTACCTATGTAAAATGGGGAGCGGTCTTTTGCTAACATAAATAAGACTGATCTGCTTCCATGAGTACTTAATTTCATATGTATCAATAAATCTCATCCTCCATTTTTGTTTTTTTAGCTGAATTTTATGTGATGGTGTGATGGGGATATTCTTCAGCCTGGGGATGTGAGAGCCGACCTCGCGCCGACAGCTCGATGAGTTGAATTTACTTGGCTCGAGCTCGCATGATCTTCGGTGAGCTTGAGAGTTTTAAATAATAATAATAATAATAATAATTGTATTGCATAATCTATCAAATAAAATAAATAAATAACAAACTAGGGCTCGAGCTAGAGTTTTTGTCGGGTGAATTCGTCGGCTCAACTCGTTTACCAACCTCTATTTCATTCAAACCCCAATGGTAAATGTTATGTACCAGCTTACAAGTTTTAAGCTATAACTGAAAATGATCCATGTAATATTTGTATATTTATTATCTTTAATGAAATGTAGCACAATTACACATTTGAGATATTTTACAAAAAAAAAAAAAGTAAAAAGATAGTATTATTTGATTTCCTATGTATCCAATAAATTTGCACCTTCTCCTACGTGTTTTCTTGGCTGGATAATATTTGATTTAATTTGTGATGGATGGTGAACGGAAAACTAGATGTTACATCTGGTTATTTATATCGAATGAATTTGAATATCGAATGAATTTGAACGGTGGATTTATACATAATCACATAAACTCATGTGTATGTGTGTTTTGTGAATAGTTATTTAATTAAATCTATCTAATATAAATAATCAGGTGTAGCATATAATTCTAAATGTGTGACTATGAGGTTTGCCTTTGCGTCAGATTGCACATTAATTGATTTCTCAAATTTACACAATCAGCGCTGCGATTTTTGTTATAAGATTGCACATTGCGGTGTGATTACATAAATCATACATTCCAATATTTTTTCTACTTTCATACACATTGATTGTAAATTACTAAATTAGACTCATGTGTACACTGATTAGTGATTACTAAATGAAACGTTTTCTTTAAATAAGATTTATAATATACAATAGAGACCAAAAAAAAGAAGACGAAATGACGATCTTATTCTTAAAATGTTACAAATATGGAATTTAAAATCTATCTATGCAACATTGTTCAAAAGTTGTATTAAATATATCATATATGTATATTTATTATCTTTAAAAAATTCAGCATATAAGGATACATTTTGAGATGTTTTACCAAAAAATAAATAAAATTAAAAATCAAAGTTTTTTTTTTGTGTTTTGGTAAACTCATCACTAATCAACTTATTAATTGACTACTTAAATTGATTTTCATAACACCCCAAAAATTATCCATAAACTATAAAAAAAAAAAATAATAATAATTAAATTTTACTCGAAATTGAAGACTTTTGGTAACTAAATTTGGCAAACACAAATTATTAGTTGTAATATCATTTAGGGTTGAGAAAATCCATCACATAAAAATTGGATTACAATCGAAGCAATCTAACATATCTGAATTATAGTAAATCAATTTCACACATACTAAATACACACAGGGCCTACAATGTAGTATATATATATATCCACCACCTAGCTCTGTCACTCCCCTGTGTCTATTCTTCTGTTCACACATACACATAAACCATATATCAGTAATTAGGAACCTAGATTAGCCGAACATGCCGATGAAACGCAGACGTACCGGAAGTTCGTCGTCCGCAAGAAGCGCCACCGCTGTAGCCAGCCCAGCGATGGGCACGAAGGCTGATGCCGCCGGCGAGCCACCGCGGTCGAAGATTCTGACCATCGCTTATCCGACTCGTCTCCGAGATTCCGGTCATCTCAGAATTGGGTGGTTTCTGGAGCGGTGCCACTATTGCCGGAAGCCGATTGCGCAGAACTCTGAGGTTTTCATGTATAGGTATTTTTGTTCTAACAATTACGTACACTGCTAATTAATTCTTTTTTTTTTTTTTCCATTTTTATTATAGATTTTTTTTTTAATTATTCCTAATTTTCCAATAACCGTAAATTGGTACTGATTGTTGGCTTAAATAATGCAGCAACCTGTGCGCCTTCTGCACTTCTGATTGCCGTGACCGTCAGATTGCAATTGACCGTTTGGAAAAAGTTGATGCGATTTTCACTTCTAATTAAAAATTAAATAGTACTAATCACTATATATAGATGTCATAGGTGATAGGCTGTTAATTCTTTTGGGGTAATTTGCATCCACCTCCCATGAACTTTGGTTTTTGGCAACACACCTCAAACGTTTGATCTTTTGGCATACACATCCACTCCATCAATTTTCCCGTTAATGAACCGTTAATCTTGGTTAGAAAATACATATTTACCTCCAAATTTTGATTTTTTGGGCAACCATACCCCCTCATCCATTTATTCTCTACTTCATCACTACTCATTTCTTAATATTCTTTACACTACAAGAAAACAGGGCTTCACCGACAGAAATTCAGCGACTGAATATTTTGTCGTACTTTATTGACGGATTAAAACTCACATTTTTCCTCATAAATATAAATATATGTTACATGATTATTGTACAAATTTAAATGGTCTATAAACACGTCAAATTTTACATTATAAATAAAAATATAAGTATTTGTTTTTTGTAAAATATGATTCTACAGATGAACGCAAAACATACTTCGAGAAGATCATTAAACAAATGTTTGGACAAAAAAATAACCAAGTAAAAGGATCAGACTTTTCTGATCATTTCCACACCCAAAAAAAAAAAAAAGTTTCCAAAATCTCAACCGTACAGAGTTGATTGTAGAAAAATATAGAATAAACTCTAACTACTGCCCGTTTTCAAAGAGCATATGTAGCTACAAACATGTAATATCTTGAGGCAGCCTCCACGCTCTATTACAATATCGAAATCTGTAAAACTGAGATTTAATCAAATTTTAGTCAATTATATCATACAAGTGTATAATTAATATAAGATCACACATACCATTAGATAGGCTAGACCTCATTCCATGTTGCCTTCATTAGTTTGACGGCAATGTTCCTGAATTAAAGACCATTTTTTTTTTGATAAACTTCTATTTTTTCGGAGTGACAAATAATTATAAAAACAATATCATTTATTGTATTACAGCAACTTAGCACAAGTATAATAATCTCATTAAAGAAGAAACTATTCAGTCACATTTCTTACCAATAAATTAACAAGTTAAATTCTTTTTAGCATCTCATGAGCAAATATGTAGACTTGTAGCTACCACTGATCTCTTCTTCTTATTCCTATCACCATTATCAGGCCTTTGAGAGAAGCTTCTCGAATTGTGTCTCACACCATTGCACTTTCTACAGTGTATTAACTATAGTCTTAGCCTTTTTAGCAGCTTCACCAGGTTCTCTTCTTCTATTCATTTTTTTATATTGATGTGTTGGAGGAAGTATCGGTGGATGTCTACTTCATTCTAATATTTCTCACTTGCCAGAATATGTCCTCAAATATTCAGCTTTTGTTGAATAAGGATCAACAAACATACGTGGGTCAACTTGCTTGTTATATATGCAAGTCATTGCATGTATTTTTCATTCAACTTTATCAGATAAGTTATGTTTTCATCATCAATTTCGTATACATCGCCATTCGAAACTCCGTGAATATGTCTACCTTTTCTTCTGGACTTCTCTAGCAGCTCTCTAACCGTAGGAGAAATGTCGTGTGTCCATCCTTGTGCTTTTTGAAATCTTCTATAAAACCTTCTCATAATATTTCTTCTCATGAATTCCAGAAGATTAAATTGGTAACTGTCTACTTGTATCGAGCCACCTATTGAATGATTCAGTTATGACCGTTTTTCACATGCTTATCAAAAGTGTGTACAAACCAATGCTTAGGGTCATCTTTCACTAGCCATTCTCATGCACTTTAATCCATAGAAGAAATACACACACATATATAAACCACAAATACACCACAAATACTTTAGGTGGTCCAAAAGGTATCCCAAAAACAACCATCTCTAACCTCTGGTATAATTCTAAAATATGTTATGCTTCCAAAGGAATTTCTTACAACATGCATTAATTCTATTAATACAAGCGACTGGTATTTTAAAAATATTCATAGTATACAAACGCATAGCATTTAGAACATGTTTGATAAGAGTATACCTACCAGCATATGAAAGAAACTTGTTATACCAATTCTGAACTTCAGACTACTGTATTTTGCGAAATGCTAGTTATACTTATATGTAAAAGGAGTAACCACTGATTTAGGTATTTTTGTGTAGCTCTAGGGGTAGTCTAGGTATTTAAAAAATATTTAAATACCAAATACAAATATCAAACAATTTATCACTATTTTTAAATATTTATCTAATATAGAAATCTCATTTTTGTTGTTTTTTTTTTAATGTGAATTGGTAGTGTTAGCCGAAAGGTTACTTTCGAATGTGATGATTTACAAACAATTGATTTGATCTAATAGTCTTTCTTTGAGTCATATTTTTATTAGACAAATTTATCAAGGCGAAATTAATCAAGACCGGAGTGACATAATCCATAAGAGGCCTAGTGTCCTTGAACTATCCCGAGAACGAGATCCGAACGATCCTCCATACGGCTTTCTAGTCTTGGTCCAAATTCTTCTTTCTTGGATCAAAGTATAAGCCCAATTTATTTGGTCTTTATTTTCGAAAATTAGCCCTTTATAAAATGATAATTTATTTTCGAAAATAATTCTTTTTATTTGAAAATTATTTCAAAAGGATCAGCTAAGATTTGAAAGAAAATATCCATGAGATTTTGGAAGCTAAAGGTTTTTCGAAATTCAAGATCTTCTATCTTTGGAAAATGGTTTAATATTCAAAATTATTTGAATTGTTTGAAAAACGTTTTTCCATTGATTTAAACTGATTGAGAATCATATTTTCGGACTTGGAAAGATTTTAAATCAATCCTCAATCAAGATTCAAAATATATAAGCTGTCCGGAAGTTAGCCCGGAAGTTGCTGAACCTGGCTGGAAGATGTTTTGCTGAAAATCGTTTTTGAAGGAAGAACACTCCTTTTGAGTTTCAAAATTCAAATGCTTACCATATTCAAGTGATTTAATTGATCTCAATCAGCTGGAGATCAATCTCACTCATCATCTAATCAATCAAGAGATTAAAGATTGATTATTTCCTTTCTAGAGATGAAGAGCTTCACCTATAAATAGTGGACCATTCATTCAAGCTTATTCATTCCAAGCCAATTTCGAAAAGAGCTTATAGAGAGTCATTTATTTATTAGGAAATTCGAAATTCTCCTCTAGCTTATCACTTGTTTCATTATATATATTGAGAGGGATTTTGTAAAGCTCTTAGAGAGCATTTCTTTGTTGTGAGGTTTTTGTTGAGTGCGAAAGAGTTAGTCTCTTGTAAGCACGTATTGATAAAGTGCGAAAGAGTGAGTCTCTTGTAAGCACGTCGTTGGTGCAAAAGTCGTTAGAGTCTTGTAAGCACATCTTTTTCGTGTGGAGGATCCAAGGATCTTGGAGGCACGTGGAATAAAAGTTCGAGGGCCTAGAAGAGTGGAGTAGGGGAATTTCTCCGAACCACTATAAATTTGGTGTCATTTACTTACGCACTTTATTTTATCGTATTCAAATTTCCGCACTCATATATAGTCTATTGCTAAAACTTTATTCAGAATTAATTTGGAAGTTTGCAAAATATTTATTATCAAAGAAAAATATATTTTTCTAAAAATAATTTAATTCTGCAAAAATATTAAGAAGTTTTGAAAAGCCTAATTCACCCCCCTCTTAGGCATATTTATTCTCTCAGGTAGTTTGATACCCGTTCACCCCACCAGATAAAATGTCAAATTATAATCTCTTTTTACTACCTTCTTTGGAGTCTTTAATAACTACATGCACCACTTTGTTTCATTTATTTATTTTCATTTTTTCTTCTAACTTTTATTACTTTCATATATTTTTCTACTCAGCCATCATGGATTTATGCGGCAGCGACGCTTCATATGAGACTTTGTGATAAGGAAGAATCGAAGATTCTCCATAATTTTAGAGAAAATCAATTTGGATCATTAATATCCCATTGATTTAGTTGTAGATATACATAAATATATTTTTTCCTATATTTTGTAGAATATCACTCTTCTGTAATTAATTTTATATATTGAAATCATCTCCCCATTTACTGGTAAGGAGATTTCCAACCACTTCTTATTGTATCTCTTAAACACTTTTATGGTATCACTGTCAAAGTTTTTTCTTTGACATCACCATGGCTGCTTCACCTTCATCATCTCCCACTCTTCCGCTTAATACAATGGTTCATATGTTAACCATAAAGCTGACTTCCTCCATTTATTTATTGTGAAAAAATCAGTTTGGCCCTCTTTTAACTAGTCAAGATTTGTTTGGTTTTTTGGATGGTACCGTTGCAGCTCCCTCGCCAACAACTACTGCGTCTGACGGCACTATAACAACCAATCCGGTATATACTTTTTGGTTACACACTGATCAGATGATACTCAGTTTACTCTACTCTTCCCTTACAGAAGAGTCTATGAGTGAGGTATTGGGTTTAAGTTACTCCCGTGGACTTGGCGTGCTCTTTCTCTAAACGATCAAAGACCCGTGAATTGCAACTCAAGGACGAACTCCAATTGATGCAACGCGGCTCTCAGTCCATTGCTCAGTTTTCCCGCACATTCAAAGGTCTTTGTGATCAATTGGCTTCCATTGGACGTCCCATTGATGACACCGACAAAGTCCACTGGTTTCTATGAGCATTACGATCTGACTACAAGATCTTTTCAACCACTATGATGTCATTGCACCCGATTACCTCTTTTGCTGAGATTGTTCCAAGAGCTTTGAGTCATGAAATTTTCGAAAGATCTATTTCTCACTCGGCTTCCAATTCTTCTTATTTTGTGCAGCAGGTTCCGAAAATGGGAGGAGCGAAACGAGGAAAACCTCGCAATTTCTCTTTCTCGACAAACGGTGTTAATCCAAAGTCGTCCACTTGTCCGATTCACTGTCAGTTGTGTGACAAAGATGGACATACAGCTAAACGTTGTTGGACATTCTTGAAAACTAAGAAGAAACAATCGGCTAATCTTGTTGAAGCCTTTTCTGCATGTTCACGTTAAGATATAAATGACTCTGAATGGTTCCTAGACTCGGGCGCAACATCTCATATGACAAGTCACGTTGACGGTTTGGATCAATCAGCTACCTACTCCGGTAATGAATGTGTTACGGTTGGAAATGGTCGGTCTTTAGCTATCTCTCATACCGGTTCGATTTCATCTCTTGTTCCGTCTAGTCCCCTTCTCATATCTAACATCTTAGTTGTTCCTGTATTAAGAAAAATCTTATTTCCATCAGTCAACTTACTAAAGAAAATAATTGTTTTGTTATTTTTTCTTCCTCTAGTTTTACCATATAGGATTGGGTCACAAGAACGGTACTTGGAGTCGGAAGATGTGAAAATGGTTTCTGTATTTTGGAACAACGACATCATAATTTTTTTGTCCACCACAACTTCTTCACCACAAGCTTCTATTCATTTGTGACATGCTCGTTTAGGTCATCCCAATTATCGCATTGTTGCATCCCTTTCTAGATTAGGATCTATTTCTTGCAGTAATAAACTCGTGAGTCATATTCCAACGTTTGTGTTGGCTGTAGACTTGGGAAAAGCCATTGTTTACCCTTTTCTCTTAATGATGAACGTTGTGCCATGTCTTTTGATCGTTTACATTGCGACTTATGGGGTCCTTCGCCTGTTCTTTCTTTTACTGGATATAGATATTATGCGGTCTTTATTGATGATTGTACCAAATTTAATTGGATATTCCCACTAAAATAAAAATCTGAATTTTTTGAAACTTTCGTTCGCTTACAAAAATATATTGAAACACAATTTTCCACCAAAATTAAATCCTTTCAGTGTGATGGTGGAACCGAGTTTACAAATAATAAATTTTGATCTCATTTGCACTCTTGTGGTATTGTGCTTCGTTTGTCTTGCCCTTATACTCCTAGTCAAAATGGTATTGTAGAACGCAAACACCGTCATGTGACCGAAACTGGCCTAACCCTTATGTTTTATGCCAATGTACCGCTCTCTCTATGGGTTGAAGCTTTCTACACTGCCGTTTTTCTCATTAACTGACTTCCATCACCGTCTTATGATGGCAAAACTCCTTACGAGCTCCTATTTGGTAAGTCACCAGATTTCTCTATGTTGCGCACCTTTGATTGTCTTTGTGTTCCTTATTTGCGTGAGTACTCACCCAAAATTATCTCCGAAATCCACTCCTTGTGTTTTCCTAGGTTTTAGTACTCTTCATAAAGGGTATATGTGTCTAGATCGCAAAACCAAGTCGTGTTTATATTTCTCGAATATGAGCTATTTTATGAGCATAAGTTCCCTTATCACAGTGACTCTATGCATGACCTGCAGACTGATATTGATTACACTCAATTTTCATAATGTCATGATTGCGTCTCTAATTCTTCTAATGTTGATTATTCCCCTTCAATTTCCATTTCACCATGTTTTCCTTGTAGTGATTCTCTGCAGCCTATATCGTCGAATAGTACCCCAAATTCAGATACTTCTACTCATGTAGAAAATTTATCGAATTTAGCAGCCGCTTCACCGCCTATTCCTCCGCCTCCTCATGTGACCACTTCCAGCCATCCAATGATTACTAGAGGTAAACCTGGTATATTCAAACCACGGCTATATCATGCTATGAATGTTGTGTCTTCGTCTCAGGTTTTTCAAGCTCTTCTTTCTCTCAAAGACTCCAGGGATTTTAAATCAGCAGCAAAACACCATGAATGGCTCTCGGCTATGGATGATGAAATTCAAGCTTTGAAGAACAATCATACATGGATTCTTGTCCATCGTCTACAAAATCATAATGTCGTTGGATTTTCAAAACCAAACTCCACTCAGATGGGTCTATTAAGCGCCACAAGGCCCGTTTGGTCGCTCAGGGGTTTTCTCAGATTCACGGTCTTGATTTTGGAGATACTTTTAGCCCTTTTGTGCCACCTGCCACTGTTCGACTTATTTTATCGTTGGCCATTACGCTTGGATGGAGTTTACACCAGGTAGATGTTAAAAATGCATTTCTTCATGGTTTTTTGAATGAAGAAGTGTATATGGAACAACCTCCGGGATACATCGATCCACAATTCCCTCAGCATGTTTGTCGCCTGAAGCGAGCTCTTTATGGTTTGAAACAAGCTCATCGAGCTTGGTTTCATCGGTTCAGCTCCTTTATGATTACCCTTGGTTTTATGTCGAGTCAGATTCCTCATTGTTTGGTTACCTCTCCTCACTTGGAATGATTTATCTCCTTCATTATGTCGACGATATGGTTATTACTGGCAGTAATCCTTCCCTGGTTCAAAACCTCATTTCTCGGCTCTTCAAGGAATTCTCAATGAAGGATTTGGGTGATCTTCATTATTTTCTCGGTGTTGAAGTTCAATCTTATGACAAAGGTTTATTTCTAAGTCAAACAAAGTATGCTCTTGATCTCTTACAACGTGCTTCGATGATTGATGCAAAGCCTATCTCTACACGCTTTGTTGTCGGTGCACATCTCTCTGTCGAAGGACAATTATTTCCTAATCCTACATTGTTTCGCTCTCTTGCCGGTGCTCTTCAATACTTGACCATTATCAGGCATGATCTCTCCTTTAGTATGAATTCCATTTGTCAATTCATGCATTCGCCTACCGAGGACCACTTTCGTGCTCTTAAACGTATCTTACGCTATGTTAAAGGCACTACCCATAATGGACTTCAACTTCATAAACAATCCACTCGAGAGCTTCTTGCCTACTCTGATGCGGATTGGGCTGGATGTCCCAATACACGGCGATCAACGACGAGCTATGCTATCTTTTTTGGTGCCAATCTAATATCTTGGTCTTCTAAGAAACAAAATACTGTCTCTCGTTCAAGTGCCGAAGCTAAATATCGTTCATTGGTTGTTGTCGCTGCCGATATTGTTTGGGTTACTCAATTGCTTCGGGATCTTCGTGTTACACTCGCAGCCCCACCTAAACTTCTTTGTGACAATCAAAGTGCGATCTTTATGGCAGTCAATCCAATTACTCGACCTCGATTGAAACATATTGCTATCGATTATCACTTTGTACGGGAACTTGTTGCTAGTGGCACTCGGAAAATTAACTTCGTTCCCTCACATTTGCAACTTGCTGACTCCTTCACCAAAGGCGTCTCCAAGCCGCAATTCATTCTCTTTCGCGGCAAGCTCAGCGTTCTACCTTCAGCCACGCTCACCTTGCAGGGGGTGATAAGGAAGAATCGAAAATTCTCCATTATTCTAGAGAAAATCAATTTGGATCATTAATATCCCATTGATTTAGTTGTAGATATACGTAAATATATTTTTTCCTATTTTGTAGAATATCACTCTTTTGTAATTAATTTTATATATTGAAATCATCTCCCCATTTACTAGTAAGGATATTTTCACCCACTTCTTATTGTATCTCTTAAACACTTTTACTTTGAATGCTACCGGTGACAATTCGTAGGATATACCGAGGTTTTGTTCATACAGGAATCCTAGAAAGTAGCATCCATGTTCAAATAAACTTAATTTAATTTAATAATTCCAAATAAATATTAGGTTCGACGAGTAATATGTGTTGTAAACTAAAGCTAGAGCTTATGTTCCATTAGAACCAACAATATTCTAGAAACTTAATTCTAGCTAAATTTCGCTGAGAAAAATATTTAGATACCATTATGGATAGTTCTAATAGAGAAACTATAGCCATTAGACTAAGATAATTGGGACTATTAGCCATAACCCCCTCTAGTGTTTTTTTAATAAGGGGGGATCCAGCCATATTTTCAATATTAGTGGAAAACCCACTATTTTAATGGTTCCCGAAAATAGCCTTCTAGAAGACACACATAAAATTCAGAAATTTGATATCCCTACAATCGCAAACTCTAATTTTTTTAATATATAATTTAAATAAATTTAATTTTTCGGTTTTTTTTTATTATTTTAATAAAAAACTAACAATAATAGCTTTAAAAAATATTTTTCTTTTAATTTTTTAACTAAAAATAATTTTTATTTTATTTTATTTTTTTAATTTCCCTTTTTTTGTTCGGAATCAACTATAAAGATTCTGAAACCAACTATAATATTTCTGAAATCGACTATAATTTCAATTTTTTTATTTCATTTTTCTTAATTTTAATTTTCAGTTATTTTTGGCATTTTTTCAAGAAAAACAACTATTTTTTTGCCATTTTTTAATAAAAAACAACTATAAATTGTAAAACAACTATTACAAAACAACTATTTTTTTACCATTTTTTAATAAAAAACAACTATAAATTGTAAAACAACTATTACAAAATAACTATTTTTTTCAACTGTTCGTTTTTTTCGCCATAATCAACTATTAGAAAACTATAAAACAACTATATAAAACACGGTGATTTACAAATAACAAATTTACAAAAAATAAAAACAACTACAAATGAACGAAATCAGCTATAAAAGAAATGGTAAACAACTATAAATTGTGTAAATCAACACAAAAAATCGAAAACAATTATAAAACTATTGAAAGCTACTGTACATTTCTCGACAATAATTTCAAAACAATAAAAATAGCAAAACCCGAAATCAACTACAAAGTAACGGAAACAAGTATAAACAAAATTGAAAAACATCATAGCAAAAATGATATAAAGAAAATCACAATAAACAAAAATAAAATATAAACTTTTTGCTTGAATTAAACGGCACCAGATCTGAACTTGGTTTTGGGGGGTAAATTACTTTATTGCGGAGAGAAGTGGAGGCAGATGAGAGGGCGGCAATGGAGAGGGGAAGAATCTTAGCGAGCAAGTCCTGGAGTTTTGAGTCTTCGCATAGTGCCAATCGGGTGAGCATTCTGTCGAAAAGCTCCTCTCTATCTTCATCGGACTTCCCTGAGAGCATCGACGACCAGTAGCTGCCGCAACAACGGTTGCAGGGTCTTTCCTCGTCATTGTCGAGATGTGTCGTCGCCTTCGTCGCCGCCTTCATCGTCGCCTCCATCGCCATGAATTTCCAGTCCCAGAAAAGAAGAGAAAAAAATGAAAGAATAATAGAACGGCGGTTGAATATAAATTTTGAGGCTAGGGTTTGTGATTATAACATCTGACAATTACGGGGTAATATAGGTATAACATTTGATAATTATATTAATATTAATTTAAATAAATCATGAAGGGGGGTCTCACTAATATTGAAAAAGGGTGTAGATCCATCCTAATATATCCTAATGTGGTGGGGGGTTTTCACTAATTATCCCAAGATAATTTCAATCGTTTGATTAGGAAGGAAACTGGCTATAAATAGGAGTCAGGGCCAGCCCTACGTTTCAGGGACCCTAGACAAAATACGTAATGTGACCCTTAAATATATATATTTTTTTATATGTATTTCATTTATTTTTATAGATGTAAACATATTATTTCAACTTTTCACACTCTTTTCTAATCGACTTATTTTTATATAAAAATGGACAAGTCATTTGATTTTTTTTGTGACATAACATAAATATGTTGTAACTTTGAAAAACTTAATTTCCCTCTAATACTCCCTTGTGAATATTTTGGTTACAATCAGTTAATGGAGACAAAAGTTAGAATATTAGCATTTCTAGCTTAATAATGAAGATATTTGAGTTCCGAAATTTTTATAGTAGCACATATATATATTAAACCTTACTTATCATACCAATTTTTTACAGTCACACAACCATATATTAAATCCTAAAAAACTCTTACATTAAGAAACCCTTAAGGATTTGCATGGCGCCTACGCCGGTAGACAAAAACAATTCAACGCCGAAGAAGATTGACATTGACCATCAATCAGCGAAGGCGGAATTCTTTTTCTTCAAAAATTAAAAAATAAAAAAAAGATCAAAATCAAATTTGTCGTCTAAATTACTATGTCCTTGCTCCAACTTACTACCCCGGAACCAGTTGAGCTATACCCATGCTGGCAAATTTATTTATTTATTTATTTATTTAATTTTTTCTGGTCAAATTCTTTATAGTGGATTACGTTTATTTAATAGTGGATTTGCTCTTATTTAAATGTGGATTTACGTTTCTTTAATAGTGGTTTACGTCAATTGCGTTGCATATTACTTTTTTCATAATGGATTATGTTAATGATATAGTGGACTCAGATAAGTTTGTAATGGATTATGTTAATTTTATATTTGGATTACGTTAATTTTATAGTGGATTCCGATAAATTTATGGTGGACTTTGATAAATATATAGCGGATCTCGATAAATATATTGTGAGTTTTGATAAATGTCTTCTTTTTCTTTGTTATAGGTTCTTGAGCAAGCGGAGCCATGGCACCAAGGTTTACTAGATTAGGTGATGCTCCAATGATTCTACTATTGTCATTAGTGGCGATATTTGTTGATGCCTTCTAAAAAAAAAAAAAAAGAACAATAGTAGTAGTTTTGTTAATTTAATAGTGTATTGCGTTAATTTAATACTGTATTCGTTGATTTTGTAGTGAATTATTTTAATTATATAGCATATTACGTGTACATAGTGGATTTCAATAGATTTGTAGGAATTTCAATTTGGTAAAATATGCTGGAAACAAATTAAAAAAATAACCAATTTTTTAAATGAAATTAAAATAAATAAATAAATAAAAATAGAAAAATTGAAAAAATCCATTTAAAAAATGAAATAAAAAATAATAGTTTAAAAACGAACTGAAGATTAAAAAAAACTGATAAGAAAAATTAAACATAAAAGCCCAAAAAATATCAATTGGGGTAAATTAGGTATTCTGTTATAGGAGGGGTTATCTAAAAAATTGGATTTGTCCCTCGTACGAAATTGAAAATAACCCCTATTTTTATTAGCAAAAACCTCTACATTTTAATTTTATCAACAAACTACCGACGGAGACTCACCGTTTAGAATTTAAAGGTGTAAATGAGTCGAGCTAGAGTCAAATTTAGTGAGCTCGAGCTTAGCTCATTTTATTATTTATTATTTTTTTTACATAATATTAATATTAGATTTTATTCTAAATTATTTATAATAGAAAAAAAGTTATGAAATTAAAAATATAATTGAAATTTATTATTTAATTATATATATAATTATATTTATTATTATGTATCAATTATATTTATATTAAAGGTGTAAATAATAAAATATAAAATATAAAAAAGCTCGTGAGCCGGCCCGTGAACTTAGAACAACTAAGGATGTGCTCGAGCTCGAGCTCATCAGAAAGCTCGAGCTCGAAAAACTCGAGCCGACCCATTGAGCTCACGAGCTGCTCAGCTCATTTACGCCCCCTAATTTAGATAATTGTGTGCTAGAAATGCATCATATTATAAGTATTAAAAACATGGATAGTTTTTTAGCAATTCGAAATAATATAGTTTCTTTTTCTTTTTTTCTTTCTTTCTTTTTTTTTTTTTTACAATCCACTCTAGAAATTGCTGATGGCAAAGTAAAATTACATCAACAAAATAATACAAATTCCTACCACTTCAAAAAATTGCCAAATTTTACAGTTACCTCCCCCAAAGAATTGAATATTTACTATTTTACACCAAGCTATCTCATGTGTTAGTTTCATTGCTTCCTGCAAAAAGTGTGAAGAAACTTTATTACCAAAATAAAAATATCATTGCAATATTAAAAATTGAAGCATTAAACAAAACCAATCAGTAAAACTCCGCACCTCATTATTCGAAAGTCGTCTCGAAATTACTGTTCATAATCCCACACCGATTAAACCTGCAAGAAATGCAACAGAAAAATCATACTCCAATTGGTACCGAAAATCAAATACGAATTATTTTGCTTATAGAAATGGAATTCGACTTACCTAGTTGCTTTGCACAGATTCCTACATACTCGTCCTCATGTTAGAAAAAACAATATTCTTGCGGGAAATTAATTAAATATAATCTCTTATCAGTAGAGATTTAGTTGACCGTATCCGTACGAACACGGGAGCAACTCTTCAACCTCAATACGGGAGCTTGAGTTATAACTCGCGCATTTTCTTAAACGGCTGCAATTGATAGACTCTACTTCTGCGTAAAACACACTGTACACCGGCCTATGATCTGAAAACCTAGACTCCCCTCGAACATATGATACTTGTTTTAGACCTTCACCGTGCCATAATATTCGATCACACCTTCATTACACAAAAAAAAAAAAAGAAAGATAAAAAATGGGATAAGTGATGTATAAAAAGGGTATGAATTTTATCGGAAAATAAAATTACCATGCAGGTGTTCTTCGTTTCTCTTTAGGGCGCGTATTTTCGCCGGCGTATCTGTCTGAATTATTTGAATATTTATATGTAGGAGGGAAATATATGTTCCCTTCGTTCCATCCTGCGAAAACACGTCCGTGACTCTGCTCTACCCGAAGCTGCGTTTATTATAAAGTTGAAGTCCAATTTATTTCAACATATATAAAAAAGAAAAGGCGACAAAAAATACAAAATTAATTAATTGCATATATAATAATACCTGGTCATTTTCTAGCAAAGTTCTCCAGTTTCGCATTTCGACAAGAGCCTTTGCAGATCGATAAGCGAGCGCGATTCTGTAGTTCAAATCCCCAAGCCATATCACTCGACTGCAAGAGAAAAAAAAAACACGAACAGAAATTAAAAAAAAAAACAACAAATGAAATAATTAAAGAAAATCAATAATATGTATGGATGAGAAAAATTCATACTCGTGATCAAGAATTGTTTGAGGAGAGCTCTCGTAATCTCCCTCTGCCTGATTTTGCGGGAACCTCGTTTTCCGCAAAATTTCCATGACATCAGCATTCCTTCGCAACTCGTCACCGTCCTTCTCCCCCGAGCTTAAATGACTACAAACAAAGCAGAAGCTCGTTTTGTGCAAAGACATGCTTATCGAAATCGAACCCTGTATCAGAAATAAATTATATAAAAAATTTAAAATTAAAAAAAGAAATTGAATAATTTTAAGAAGTTCATATATATATATATATATATATATATATATATATATATACCTTGTTTCCGAGATATCTCATCAACCCTCTGCCGACGCAAGACACCTTCAAATTTCGAACATGTTCTTTCAAATCACTCTTTATCCAGACCATGAGAAATATCCCAACCATCTGCTTGCTAGCAACCAGACAGTATCTAGACAACCTAGGATCTCTGTCTTCAATAAAGACGGGCGACGAGTAATGATGTGTGTAAGAAGAATCTCTCGGTCCATCTTGATAATCACCATCGTCATCATCGGACGAATCGCCGCTCGATCTGTGGCCGTAGATCGCCCGATCGCACACACTGAACCGACGGTCGAGGTTCGCGGCGCGAGGCGTAGTCGAAATGCCACTCCGCGACGTCATTCTCATGCTGCGGCTCATCGACTGCAACGAAGGGCGGTGCAAGTAATACGAGTCTTTGTCATCTTGATTTGACCCTTGTTCGAAGTCTTGGTCGGTCGGATTGGGAAGATTGTTGAGAGATGTTCGAACGAGTGCTTGCCATTTTCTTGCTGGGCCTTTCTCTTCCGTGCCCAATACGTTTCCGGCGTTCAAAGGGACTATTTCTTGAAAGCTATAAAAACACGACAAAATTGGATCGTTATATAAGGCTCTGTTTGGTTCATGGATTTTGAAATGAGGGGACGAAAATGGTAATATATTAGAACTAATTGTAGAATACCCGAGAACGTAAATATCGGCGGGGGGTGCGGTGTGAAGCCAATCTTCGAGATTTAAGTAACTTGGTGGAGATTTTCCACCAACATTCCATGTTGCAACAAATATCCTGTTTTAATTTATATTGGAGATTATAAATTAACGAGTTAATAATTAACGGAAGTTGTCTAAAAGGGATGGGACCGGAGCACACATACTTGTAGTTGTGAACATCTGTAGTTTGCGAGGAATCGAGATCGATCTTATTTCGTCCCGCGCGGTGAGGGGTTCGTCGATTTGAATTCCCTGTGGATCCAATTGACCAAAAATAAGCAATAGGACTAGACTATAATAATTATAAGAGTAAAAAGCAGTTTACCCCCTAAACTAAGGGCCGATTTGCACTTTACCCCCCAAACAAAAAAAATTTGCACGTTTTTACCTGAACTCGTTAATTCGTTGCACGGTGCCCCCTAAACTCAATTTTCCGGCAATTTTGAACGGAATGTTAAATCATATGCGTTGCACGTGCAATTTACAGGGGTAAATTTGTCCATTCTTAAATTGTATATATTAAATATAAAATAATGATTTATAATAAAAGAAAAAAAGAAAAACTACCCACCACAGGCCTTTTTTTTTTCCTTTTCTTTCCTCCCTTTTTTCACTCTGTTCTATTTCTTCTTTTTCTTTCTTGTTCGTTTTATCTCCTCCATCGGAAAATGGATGTGCATATCGATTCTCCCAGGACGCAAGAGGGCTGAATCGATTCCTTCGTGAAAATCATAATTCTCTCATCCTCAGAATTCAACAGCCCATCCATGAAATCCATCAGACCGGATGACGTAATCCTCGACCTCGATCTGTCCGACACATAACAATCTAAATCCTCGAAAACCTGCTTCGATTTCTGAAACATTTCCAAATCGTTGCGTATTTTGGCTTTCACGTCTGGGTCGATTACGAGCGAGTCGAAACTCGCCGGGTGATTGAAAGGAACCGATTTCCACCTGCCGTTGCTTCCGGTTATTGTAAATCCCCCTCTGCTCGATATCGTCGGAGACTGTGTGTATGTGTTGAAGATAAGGTTTCAGTACCCTCCGCTTATCCCTTTTTTTGATTCTCATGACAAAATTCCGAGAAACAACCTGGTTCCGGTGGTCTCTTTCGATTTGATTGACCCATGAAATTCGAGCTCCGAGGAAGACCTCTTGGATGGACTGATTGTCGTCGAGGGAGAGAAGTATGTCGTTGGGCTTTCTGCCGGAGAAGAGGTTGGTGACAAGCTGTAGTCGGGATCGGAGGAGAGATAGGTGTCGTAAAGCCAGTGTCATAGAGGGTCTTCGCCAGAGCCGGAGGAAGGGGAGGCCACTATCTCCTCCATCTACCTCCACCGCATCCACTACATGGGCTCCAATGTCCACTCTCTCTCTCTCCGGTCAAATCATAAATGTCCTCGATTCTTCCTTAGAGAGAGAAATCCAAATCTTCCCAGAGTCCCCATCACCAATTCTCTCAGCCTCCCCAATTTTACCCCATTTTTGTTGATGTTGATCTTGTTCTTAACACGTGCTTGCTTTTTCAATTTCGCCGCTGAAGTTTTGACAGGCTCCTTCGTCAGCCCAAGTTCCACGGCTTCGCCACCTTGATTAGCCTCGTCGCCGGCAAAACAGAGTAGTTTAACAATGGGATGGTGGGCGGTTGTGGGCTAGCCGGCTAGGTTGTGGTCTGGGAATATGGGCTGGGATTTGGGGGGTGGGTCTTGTTGTTGGAGTCCGTTCTCAGTTGTTGTGCTGGAGTTGGTCAGGTAAATCGCGGCGGCCGAAGTGCTGGGAATTGGAGGCGGCGGCGGAGGATAAATGAACGGCAAAGAAGAAGAAATAGAACGAGGGAATAAAATGGAGAATAAAAAAGAAAGATAAAAAAAGCATGTGGCAGGTGTTTTGATTTTTTCTTTTTTTTTTTAAATGATTATTTTATATTAATATATAGAATTTAAGTAAATGGACAAATTTACCCCTGTAAATTGCACGTGCAACGCATATGATTTAACATTCCGTCCAAAATTGCCGGAAAATTGAGTTTAGGGGGCACCGTGCAACGAATTAATGAGTTCAGGTAAAAACGTGCAAATTTTTTTTGTTTGGGGGGTAAAGTGCAAATCGGCCCTTAGTTTAGGGGGTAAACTGCTTTTTACTCTAATTATAATATATATATCAGGTGATCATTAGGAAAAGGATTAATGAAAGGCAAACTTTATTTATTTATTTAATTTGAAGAAACATGGTTGATACAGAACCTGTTTTGCTGCTTTTCCTGATAGTGCATTTCTCCTCTTTTTCATCTGGGAATTTGTTCCTCCATTTTTCATCTATACCTGAAAAACCCAAATAATTAATTTCAAAGTATTTACTATTTAAAGGTGTGCCATTTACTGTCACAGCAGAAAACCCAGATTTAAAATTTAAAAAAATAAAATAAAATAAAATAAAGAAACCCACATTTGCACAACAAAAGATCATTTCCTCCCATCAAGAAAATCAAAATCTATGGATTTCAAATTATCGACTACCATAAAAAAAAAAAAAAAAAAAAAAAAGAAGAAAAAAAAAATCTCATTGCCAATCGAAGAATTATTACAGAAGTCATGTAATCCTTAATTATGACAGAATCACAAATTAGATTATAGCATAAATTTGCAGAGACAAAAAATAGGAACCTAATTGATGAATGATGACGTCATCAGCATGAAAATCACCGGGTTTGTCCTGGAGATTGAACCATTTCTTAACTAGCGTCTTCGGCCAAGAAAGCTGCTTCATCACAACAAAAACACAATTCTCAGACAAAAAAAAAAAAAAAAAAAGAATCAGACAAATGGTTTCGTATTTTTGTGTACCTTGCTCTTTGCTGAGTTCTCATCTCTCATTGTTTTCTTGATTCTTTGCGAAATCAAGGCAAGATCAAAACTTTTTTCTTCAACAAATTCTTAAAAGAAAACAAGAGAGGGGAAGAAGAAAACCCAGGTTTCTTGGCATGTTTATGATTTATTACCGATTAAAGGATAAAACCAGATGGAAAAATTTGCTCGCTCCAATTTCCGTTATTTGGGAAACAGGATAATCCCAGAATGTAAAGGGAAGAAAAAAAAGATAAATGAAAGACGATGTAAGGACGTTTGTTTTATGGGTATGTGTTTGTTGTCGGGGTGGGGTGGTTTGTTTATGGAATTTTGAAGTGAATAATTTAAAGTTGAGCTGCAGAGCTGATCACAGACAAGGCAGAGAAGAAAAGGGATAAAATTAAAATGTGGAAACACAAACACTACTCTCTCACTTTTACAATGTGGGTGTGTGTTTGTGTGTGTAATTGTCGGAGGTCGTGTTTTTTTGGCTCAAAAACAGAGGGGCCAATCCCATGTTGCCACGTCCCCCCCCCCCCCCCCCCCCCCCCTCTTTCTCTTTTGATTTCAAGAATGCCCCTCCGGTCAGCTTTCGAATGTTTTCTTCTTTATTTTTCTTTTTTTTTTGTTAGGGGAAATTACCATTTACGGGTACTATGTACTCAATTCTGAGATAAGGTCAAATTATGAAGAAAAAAAAAAAATTCTCATATTTGATAATTTCAACCACCCCAACTCAACTATATGGATCTTTTTACACGTCTATCCTTATAGCATCAAATTCAATAGAATCTTCTAGATTACGTGAAGTATTCTTTAGTTTGTACTCGTTTTATGCAAAATGCAGTTTCTGATGCACCACATTCTGATATTTACAAGCCAAGGGACACATCTTATGATCATATTGTGTCAAAATATGGAGCTCAAATAGGGTAAAACGGGTTCAAACTAGAGAATATTCCATATGATCTAAAAAATCTCACTAATTTTGGCACCGCGATAGTGGACATGTAAAAATATTCATAGCTGAGGAGATGATTGTAATTACCTAAACATTAAAGGTTTTTTTCGTAATGTACTTTTTTTATTTTATAAGTACAATTCAGACCCATTCTCTTTCTTCTTCTTTTTACCCCTAATTAGGAAGAAGTAAAAATCAGAAAATAAAAAATAGTAGTGTTAAGGTGCAAAAAGGTGTAGGGAAAATTACCATATGTATTTTGGTTTCCAGGAGATTTCTGTCCCTTTACTTCTTTTAGAGTCCATTTGGGTGGAGGGATTTGATTTGGGGAATGGATTTGAAATGACTCCAATTTTGAAGTCATTTGAAATCCATCACTATTGCTCCAAAATCAACTAAAAAGGAGGGGTGGAGATTTGAAATCCATCTCCAAATCCCTCCATCCAAACAAGTCCGAGTAATTTGTTATTATGGATTTGAAATCCCTCCCCCAAATCCCTCCATCCAAATGCACTATGTACCATTTTTTTGGGGAGCTTTTTTTTTTTTTTTATCCCTTTCATTCTTTTCTATTTATTTTTAAATTTATGATACTATATATTTCAGGGCGAATCTATGATATTTTATTTGGTTGGGAAAAAATTATAAAAAGAAAAGTGAAAAAAAAATATTTGTAGATTTTAACTAAATTGGGTCAATGTATGGGATGATGTAGAGACATATAACTTATAAAACTTATAAATCGAGCTCACTAAATGGGCGTTTGGATAATCTTATAAGCTGTTAAAAAGAGTTATAAGATGTTTAGGAGCTCATAAGCTCTTTGAAAGTGTTTGGTAATCTTTTTAAAAAGATCTTAAAAATCCGTATGTAAGAACAAATAAGATTAGTTTTTTTAAATTATATCTATACTCCACATTTGTATTTAAGATCTTATAATGAGTAAAAATAGTTTATAAGTTTATTATACAAACACGTTAAAATTCAATTCTAAAAATAAAATATAACAACTTATCAGCTATTAAAACAACTTATTTAACGTAAAAATTTATCTCTTAAAATTAAATTTAGCCAAACATGCCCTACATAGGTCGAGCTCAACTTGACACAACCATGATAACACACTTTATCTTTAGGGTAAATTTCACTTTTTCCTTGTACTTTAGTTCGATATCACTTTATCCCCTTCTACTCTCAATTGCATCGATTTGACCCCTTGTACTTGAAAAATTATCTCAATGTGGCCATCGCCGTTAGTTTTTAGACGTTTGGCCTTAACACAATTTGATCTAAGTGTGAAAATTACAAAAAAACCACCCCTCCCAGTTTACATAATTATTAAAGAAAATTTAAAAAAAAAATTTAAAAATTAAAAATAAATTGTGGCTGCCGTCGTGGACTATACTTTCTCGTTGTCTTGAATTTTTTTTTTTAATAATTATTTAAACTAGGAGGGATGTTTTTTTGTAATTTTCAGTCTTAGATCAAACGGTGTTAAAGTTAAATGTCAGACAACTAACAGCGGGGGCCACATTGAGACAATTTTCAAGTACATGGAGACAATTCGATGCAATCGCAAGTAGAAGAGGATAAAATAATATCGAGGCAAAATATGCAGGAAAAATAAATAAAATCAATTAGAAGAGGACTATTTACCCTAATCTTTATGAAAAATAAATAAAATCAATTAGATGTTGCACTTATCATTAAAAATATAAATGGAAGTGATAAATAGTCCGTAGTAGTTAAGTAATATATACACCTCTGGTTTTGTTTCGAAAAATAAAATTAGTCAAGATAAAACTATAAAATCTTATGAATGCTCAAATTGTACTAGAGCATGTTTAATACACGATTCCCCAACAAATCGACCGAAACAATTACTAATAGACTAGTTAAGCATCAAATGTAAAAGCCAGTCGTTTAATTAATTATTATTTATCTTACAAACTAAAACGATAACTTATGTAACGCATAACACTTTAGTTTAATAGGTGTTGCCGTTTTGCAAGGCTGATAGACCAATACGGTTATTTCTATGTTGCATCCGGTGAAGACTACATTGGGTAATTTTTACTGTTGATCCACACACACCAATGTGGGTGTGTGCGTTCCCGTGCAGCATAGAATAGACCCTTACATAGGCTATAAGATAATCTAGGTTTAAATGTATGGGGTCTTGATGACTTGAACTCTCGTGCACTGAAGAGCCATTTCTAAAGTGCAGATTTTGTGTATGAAAGTGTTATGAAAACTGTAATTAATTAATTAATTAATTAAGACAATATATATTTGTAGTTGTAAAGCAATTTAAAGTTTCTTTTTTGGGTCAAACCGGGCTAGTTTATACTTTATAGGGACCCCTAGGCAATATTTCCCAAATTTAAGGACTTATGTTTAATTTATGCAACAAAGACTTGAGCTTTTTTATTTATTTATTAATAGTTTATTTTATTGTTTAATCAAAGCCATTCAAAGATTCTAGACCTTTGTTTGGGTCGACCCACAATGCACGGATCTCCTCGTCACCTCGGGTTTGGGCAAACACCAAGTGGAAGTGTATATTTTACCAATGTTTGAACAACTTTAGACCTCTTTTCAAATTATAGTAAATTACTAGAAAACTTAGGGGCCTAACAATAAATATATTATAAATGTGTTTGAATAAATATTATTTTATAAAGATTATAATTTTGGGACCCTATAAATTTACAACATTTTAATGGCTCTAGGTAGGTGATCGCGTCCTTCAAAAGTAGCCTTGCAATGCATTCAACAATATTACAAAAAATGCTACTCCCCCATTCGCATATTATTTGTTGCTTTGAATGACTTTTACCTTTTCTTTCAAATTATATGTTGTTTTAGAATTTCAATAAAAAAAAATTGTAATTTTAATTTAACCTTTTTCGCTTTTAATTACTCCATGTGTTCCACAATAACGGTGGCTTTTAAAAAATAGTTAACATTTACCTCTTTTAACTATGTGTCACTTTAGATTTTCAATGTTGTATTAAATGCATGTTTTCATGTTTAATTTTATTAATTACAGTAAACACTAAGGGCTTAATTCCACTCTACACCCTTGAAATATACCATTTTGGCACTTGGCACCCTCAAAACAAGTTAATAGCACTTTGCACCCTCGAAATACAATAAATCATGCATAATGCACCCCAAATGAATTTTTAAAGCTAAAAATGTAATTTTATATTTTTAGTCATATTTTTTTAGGATGCCAAATGTCAAATATTTTTTCTATTCATCAATCATTTTGAATCTAAAAGTGCAAAAATAAAAACATTTCATCAACATATTTAAAAATTATATTTTTTTTATCAAAATAAAATATTTTACGAAAAAAAAAATCATTTAGCTATACCGTTATCAAGTTATCTAAAAATCATATTTTCTTCCAAATACTTTTACCTAATATTTTCAACCAGTTACAATAAAAGATCCATCAATCGAATAATTTAGTGATAAAAGCATATTTTATTTTATTTTTGGTAAGAAAATATAGTTTTTTTAAATAATCCGGTGTAATTTTTATTTTTTCGCACTTTGTCCGCTCGAAATTAGGTTGAAGGTTCAAGAAAATAACAATTTTTTTTTTATTTTGCACCCCGAAAAGAAAAACCAATGAAAAATGAAATTGCTTTTATTATTCAATTCATGGTGCATTGTGAATGATTTATTGTGTTTTAAGGGTGCAAAGTGGCATTATTATTTTTCAAGGGTGCAAAGTACCAAAATGGTATATTTCAAGGGTGCAAAGTGAGATCAAGCCAACACTAAATATTAACTCTCTCTTAAAAATCATTAAATGACAAATATTATGTCAGTTTATTTCTGTGTTTTTCATAAAATCAATCCACATTTATAAAGTTTATTAATATTTGTGTAAAGGTGAAAAGAAACACCTATTTAGCAAATGAGGGGTAATTGAAAGACAAATAGTTGATAAACAATTAATGAGAATAGTAGTTTGGTAGTATTCTATGTTTTTTGCTATACACTACTACATATTACCAAAACGTGAAAATACATATGTAGTAGTATATTTCGGTTATTTTTATGCTATATCTGGTGAATTTTTACTGTTGATCTACATACACCAATGTAGGTGTGTGTGGGTTTCTATGTATATGAATGATAAAAATATACCCAATGTATTTTAGCCGGTGTAACATAGAATAGACCGTAATGCATGCATTATATTTATTTGATTTTCTTAATTTATGCACGACAAACTAAAATGATAATTAAAATGATAATGAGGGAATAAATGTGAAAGATTGTTGTCTTGAATTAGAGTTTTAACTTTTCTCAGGGATTAAAGATTTTATAGATCCTACACCTGGTGAATTATACCGTATAGTTTTATACTGTTAATTTGCACATTATAACACACACCATTCAATTTTAATTGTCTTTATAGAGAATTTTTTTCATTTCAAAATAATTGTCACTTTAGGATTCCAATGAAGTATTTATTGTATTTTCTCAACTATGCCCTTTATTATTATTAAGAGAATTAATGGTTAAACATTTAATAAAAGTGGGTTTTTAGTCATTATATTATGATTTTTCTAGAATTCATGCACATTTATTAGTTTTCTTAATACGTGTGAATTAGCTCAAAAATACAATTAAAATGAAATGGAGGGAGTATATAATTACATGGTATATTTCACCTAGTGTAGTATCTCATAAGTCGGGACTAATTGAGTTGAATGCCGAATTCCAATTAGAGTCCCTAATTAAAAATCCCCAAACCACTAAAAAAAAAATTATTATTTTCTTATTTATTATTATTTTTTAAATGAATCTAAATCCACTAGCCATAATATAATGTAGAATATATGTTTGTCCGAATGATAGGATGGCAAGATTTGTCTACATATGCTAGTTGTCCCACCTAAAACAGCTCTAAATGTATCTACTTCGTGGCCTCCCATCTTGTTGTACATGCCCTCCATTAACCACTTAAATTATTATTATTTTTTTTTAATTAATTAAGGTGGATTTTTTGGTAGTAGTAGTAGACGTGTTTTTCTTTTGGCTTAAATTCCTAAAAACAAATGACAATTTTGGCTTACTTTGCATTATGTGTTAAGAATTAATAATGGTGAAAAGTGGAAAAAGGAAATTAAAATTATTATTTGGCAGGATTACAAGCTCTCAATCATTGGTACAAGTACTGTTAGTTTATAAAGTGAACCTATTTTAAATTAGCTTCATGGAATAATTAATTAATTAATAGTTCTTCTTCATACATATGATTGGATAAAAGGCATCAACTTTTGAACTAAGAAAAAAGAATTTGGAATTTAAATGTGAGTTTAATTAATAAAGAAGAATTGATATAAGGGATTATGTGTCACATTAAAAGAAATTTTATTAACTACTACGTATTAGGACTGAGATTGAATTGAGTCTCTCGATTATCAGCCTAAAAACACCGACTCATCCAACAAATCAATTTTATTCAAATTTGAAAACCATTGCCGGCCAAATATTTGGTTTTGAAATGGGTCGGTTGATGGGTATGTCCGTCAGCTAGTTCACTTTAAAGAAAAAAAATCAAAATTTGAAAAAAAAAATGCACATTATGCCACACTCACAAATCACAATGATCAGTTCAAAATAGTTAATAGCAATTCGAAAAAAAAATATAACTCTGAAATTCAAATTAATCACATCCATACACATTCTCAAATTATGGTAGAAAATTTATGTAAAAAAATTCCTTGTTGAATTTTTCAATTTTTTTTAATTTAAAATTCCTACTATTTTGATAATTCCAAAACCCACTTAAAAAAAACCACAACCTTTGTTTAAAAAAACCACAACTATTTTGGTTTCTTTCATATATGCACACATATTCCTTTTCATTTTGATTAAAAATTGAAAGAAGGAAAAAGTTTTGATTATCGTCTTCACCAAAACAATTATTTGGAAAAATGGGGATATGAGGGGACACCATATATATTGTAGTTGGAGTCAACTCTGCAGCAATGAGTTTATGATTCATCAAATCTTACACGTACGGCCTTTAACCTTTATCTTCTACTTGGGTCCGTCCACCTCGGATTCAACCCCACGTCATTTAATTATGGGGTCTTTAGCAATAAACCCCTTGGATGAATAATAAATGGTGATATATCCAACCCTCAAATCTTTCTTTGTGATAACCCCTATAAATATTAATTCCAATACTACCCTTCTAAAATTATACAATCTCCTACACAATAATTGCACGGTTCTTGTTTCCTTAAATAATGCCTAAATAATAGTGATTTTTTTCCAACACTTAATATTCGAATTCCTTAAATTCTGCCAATTAATTAAAGAAGAAAATAAAAAAAAAATCAGCACAATATCACATCTCCTTAAAATCAGCCAACAAATTAAAAAGAATAAAAATATGCTTGATCACGTACAAATCAAAACCCACTAATTAAAAGCTTTGCAGAGTACAATTTTTATTTTTTATTTTTTATTTTTTATTTTTTTATTATTTTTTTTAATATTTTCTTACAAAAATGTTAAATAAAAAATTGAATTTTTCCCCAGACAAGTTTATTACATTGAATATGACTATAGTTGAATATGACTATAATCTAATATGACTGTATGTGACTATATCAATTGTAGTCATATTCTTTCTTTATTTTGTCGGTTTTTGCATTTTCAACTTTAAATACCTGATTATATAGTGTATTACAGTCATGTTTACCAAATTAAAAAAACTTTAGTCTGTTTTTCGACAATTAATTCGAGAAAAAAAATATGAATTAACCATGACTGTAGTCATATTAAGTATGTATTTATTCAATAACAGTGAGTCCAATGTGACTCCAACGTGACTACAATGTGACTACAATGTGACTACACTCCTAATTGCGCTACGGGTTCCTCAAATCTCGTCGGCGTTGTTTTATTTGCATCAATTTGGTATGGGTTAGTTGTAAGGTGGCGGAGGCAAGAGTGTTTGGGGTATTTATGGGGTTGGGAGGAGGAAACGCGTAACCCTAAATGGCGGCTCTGGCCAGTGGCTTGCATCTAGAACAAATAAAATGCAATTAAGAAGAACAATGAATTACATTTGGCAATATTGTCGGGCTCTCTTGAGTACTTCACCTGAGAAACATAAACAAAGTATGAATCTTAAATCATGAGAATACATATTAAAACCAAAGGCATCAAACAAGAAATTAAAACGACGAACAACTTACAGTTAGCGCATTTGAAGAATTTTATCAAAGGTTCTCAAATTACATGCCGCTGTTGTAACTGAATCAAAGACTAACAATTCTTCCAACAATCTTCAAAGATTCAAGAGAACACATACAATTACAAAAGAATTTTAAATTACAGAGATGAATTGTGTTTATATATATATATATATATATATATATATATATATATATATATATATATATATATATAGAGAGAGAGAGAGAGAGAGAGAGAGAGAGAGAGAGAGAGAGAGAGAGAGAGAGAGAGAGGAAGGAGCGTGAAAAAAAAATTGTGAGAGAATAAGATGAGAGAACGAAAATTTTGTGAGAGAACGAGAGGAGAGAGATAACGAAAGAGAGAAATATGGAGATTTAAAGAGATAATTAATGTAATCCTATAATCACGTGAGAGGTTATGGAAAATAAATATTGCAATTATTTAAAAAAAAAACTACCTATAAGGGTAGTTTCGGCTTATCACATTTGTTGAGGGGGTTTCACTAATTAAGATTGGATTTTGGGTTTGTGCAAAAGTCTTAAAAGTCAAATGGGTTTTACTCATAATATTTTCCATTTGAGGGGGGTATTGCATATTTCCCCTTTAATTGGGGATATACCACGGATTAGGGGTGTAAACGAGCCGAGCCGACTCGTGAGCTCGACGAGCCGGCTCGTAAAAAGCTCGAACTCGGACTCGAGATTTTCGAGCTCGAGCTCGAGCTTTCTGACGAGCCGAGCTCGAGCTGGTTTTCAGTTGTTCATGAGCTCGCGAGCCGGATTTATTATTATTTTTTTATTTTTTTTTATTTTTTATATGTTATTTTTATTTAAATAATGTATAATAATATAAAATATTATAGAAATAAATACAAATATTAAAAATATATATAATTACAATTTAGTTTTTATTTTTTATTTTTTTAAATAATTTTTAATAATAAAATAATAATTAAAAAAATATTTAAAAAAAAAAAAAAAAAAAAGACAATGGGCTCGAGCTCGACAAAATTGACACGAGCTCGAGCTCGAGCCAAAAAAAGAGGAACTCGACGAGCTCGAGCTCGACAAAATAAACTCGAGCTCGAGCTCGAGCCAGCCAAAAGAGGCGAGCTCGGCTCGTTCACACCCCTACCACGGATGGTAAATTTAATTATATTTTTTTTTCAAATATAGACGTTCAGTCCAATTGATGCATGATTACGCAAGTTAAGTAGCTCGGGAGTCGAGTTGGAGAGACGATCGGAAACGTCGGGTTCAATACATGTTCGTATATGCCATATGCAAAATAACTTAACACACTATGTGAGATGCTAGAAAATTCTCACACGATTACACCAGATGATCTTGCGCAGTGCCGTTCTTGAGATTTTGGGAGCCCTAGGCGAGTTTAAAAGATGGTTGAAAAATGGGGTCCTTCTATAATTTGTTAAAACTCATTTTTTTATAAAAAGGTGATAAACTCTATGTTAACTCGTTTTTGTAAGGTATATAGCCAGAGGCAATGCTATAAATTCTTGATATATTGATGTTATAGTTTCCGGAGGTTTGGGGGCAGCGCCCCCGATTTTTTTAAGGATAATTTTTATAAAGTAGCACTAACACAAGTGTAAATATATAAAAATAAATAGCTAATGCCCTATAAATTTAATAATTGGGGGCCCGTGATTAGAGGAACTATACAAACAAATAAAAATCATTGATCAATATCTATTTATGAATTAGAGTTCTCAATAATTATATATATATATATATATATATAATATATTTGTTTTAAATAAATACTAATATATAAAGGGTATAAAAAAGTTTGGGGCCCTAAATTTAAAAAAAAAATCCCAGGGAACCGCCTAATTCGCCTTCCCTCGATGCCTAATCTCACGTGTTGATAGCAAACTTAATGCTAAAACGTAATAAAGTAGGCAACATGTTATGTACCCTCCAATAAATTAAAGGTGAATATGTGGATGATAAATAGATGAAGATTTATTAAAACCGGTCCCGTTTGGTTGCCAAGATAAGTCATGATTAACTAAATAGTTGGACTTAATTTGATGTTTGGTATCCTCAATAAATTGCCGGGTCGACCCACCAAAATTATATAATCACGACTTATCTTGCCTTATAATGAGTTTTTTTTGTTAGACGTTTCAAGCTCCAATAAAATAATTTGATCTCATTAGATTATTTAATTTTATTTTGACTAATCTTATTTTGCCAACCAAACGTGGCCCTATATTACTATTTCATCCATGTGGGATTGAGGAATAACCTCAATCAAACTTTCATAAACTCAGTGGATTTATTTGGGTCTAATTGGACTTGTTGGGACAGTTGAGCTAGTTGATTTGGATTTAAAACTTTGGTCCGTGAGAATTACAAATACAAATTTATAAGAAAACAATGTATACATATTAAATCTTATAACGTTTGTTTTACGATTAAGAATAAAAAAAATCAGTAAGGCCGACTCGAATCCATAACCAAATAGGTTCTAAGAGCAAGGTGTTTACCAATAAACTACTTTGTCTTGTGGGTAACTTAAAAGTATAGTATACATATATTTCATTTTATTAATTAATCACAAAGGGCACGACAACTACTAATTTTATTAAGGGGTCATTAGCAATAAACCCCTCATATAGATAATAAATGGTGATATGTCGACCCCTTAAATCTTTCTTTGTGATAACCCCTAGAATTTGTATTCCCAATTCTACCCTTATGTCAATTAGCATAATTAGTCGCAATTATTCCTTTTTTCTCTCTTTCAATAACAATAATCTAATTCCTAAAAATTTGCTTCATAATTCCTAAAAATTTGCTACCAAATAAAAAAAAATGATTTTTTTAGTTTTCTTTTATTTATTTTTATTTTTTTATTATTTTCGGATTTTTAGCCATTTTTTTATTTATTTTTATTTTTTAATATTTTTTAATTTTTTTTTAAAATTTTTTTTACACAAAAAATTGATTTTTTTTTTTCCAACAGATTTACAACTCCGAATATGAATATAGTTGAATAGGACTATATGTGAATCTTTTTTTATATTGCAATTTTTTACATTTTCAACTTAAAAATTCCGATTATATAGTGTGGTATAGTCATGTTTACCAAATTATATAAAACAACGAAGATTCCCTATTATTTACGAAAACAATCCAATCAAAATCGACACAAAAAATAACAATTTTGAATCTAGTTATTAGAAGTCAACTTGAAAACGAGAAGATAGAACATATTCGAATATGACTACAGTCATATTCAACAATAGTCATATTCGAAAATACATAAATATGACTATAGTCATATTCGAACATGACTATAGTCATGTTACTGTTGTTGTTCAGATCTGAAACTCTATTTTCAGATCTGAAAAAAAAAATCGAAAAATACATAAATAAAGATAGCAAAATAACGAAAGAGAGTCATGGGGAGTCGACGATAACGACGATGGTGGCGGTGGTGAAGGAAACAGAGTGAGAGAGGCCGCGGCGGTGGTGGTGGTGGACAAATCTGGAAAAAAAAATAAAAAAAATAGAAAGTTAACGAAAAATGGAGAAAAAGCCTTACGTGGAAACGAAGGAGGAGGCGGCGGCAACGAGCGGCGATGGTAATGGTTGTGTACAAATCTATGTGGAGACGATGGTGGTGTAGAAGGAGAGAAATCGAGAGAAACAACGAACACGAGAAAATAATAAATCACTAATCGAGTGAATCAACAATAGTCATATTTGAACCAGAGTAGTCACGTTGATGCTGCTGTTTCAGATCTGGAGAAAAAAAAAATCGAAAATAACAAAAGGAAGGGAGGGGGAGACGACGACAACGACGGCGAATGACAGAGAGAGTGGGGACGTGGCTACGGTGTCGGTGGACCTGGTGGACAAAAAAAAAAAAAAAAAAAAAAAAAAAAAAAAAAAAAAAAAAAAAAAAACTGAGAAATTAAGAGAAAACGAAAAAAGGAAAATTTCCATGTAACGCATCCGACGAAGGGCGGCGACGAGGTGGGAGAGGCACCGCCGCCGCCACTTGTACGGAGGAGGGCTCCTGCATTGGTTTCGGCCGACCGGCGGTTGAAAGTTATTTTGACTCCGGCGGTGATGAGTGCACGAACAACGGTGGCTATGGTGAGTGGACTACGGTGGTGGTGTGAAAAAGATGAAGGAGGGTGCCGGCGATATACAGTTATGCAGAAAGACGAAAAAAGAAAAAGAAAAAAAAAAAAAAAAAAGAGGAGAGATTGAGAACGTGAGAGAGAGAGGGGGGAGTGAAAGAGTGAAATAAATTATATTACGTTGAAAACCTAATCACAATTCACATAAGAGAACTTTAGTCTTATCATGTCTGGTTAGGGGGGTCTCACTAATTAAGAATGAAACTTGGGTGTAGGCAAAAGTCTCTTATAGTCAATTGAGTTTAATTCAAAATATTTTCCATTTGAGGAGGGTATGGCATATTTCCCCTTTTATTAAATAGTATTATTTAGTTGCCGACTTCACATTTTATTGCAAGACAAAATGATGATAACAAGCTCAAATCAACTGAACCGATGAAAATTGCAGTAATACATGCAAGATTACGAAACAAATGGTTTGAAAAAGACATAATGATAATAAATCCCAATCCAGTTCCTTCAGATGATGGTAAAATTTATTGAACAACAAAGAAAAAATTTAAGTCGTGCACAAAATAATAAATCAACTTTTAGGGGGCCTAATAATTAGTTTACCAGCTTGACCCAATCATGATGGTTCAAATCCATTAATACTTAGAAAAAAAAACATTAGACCACAACTCTATTTCTACGTTCAAATAAATCACTCATAATCATTCTTACTCACACAATGTAAAAATCCTAACTTTTTTTTGAACCCTAGTCACCATCTATTTATAGACACTTACACTAGTCTATTGTCACTCGTAATATCCGCACTTATTCAATATGAAACCCTAGAACCACCACCACCATCGCTAACACTATAGCTACCGTTTCCGCTATTGCCATAACCACCCCATATAACCACGACCACCACCCCTATCACCCCCACCATACCTACCACCGCCATAATAGCCACCATGATCACCCCCACCATATACACCACCATCATAGCCGTCGCCACCCACCATAGTCTCCACCATAACCACCCCCAAACGAACTCGATCGCAAATTGTAATAGAGAGAAGACCAAAGAAGAGAAATAAATTTGAGTTGAAGAAACATGAATATATAGTTTAGTATATTTAGGCCCCGTTTGGTTGGCAAGATAAGATTAGCCAATATAAGATTAAATAATTTAATGGGACTCAATTATTTTATTGGAGTTTGAAACGTCCAACAAAAAAAACTCATTAGAAGGCAAGATAAGTCATGATTATATAATTTTGGCGGGTCGACTCGACAATTTATTGAGGATACCAAACATCAAATTAAATCCAACTATTTAGTTAATCATGACTTATCTTGGCAACCAAACGGGGCCTTAGAATATAAGAGCAACTTAAAGATAAAAAAAAATAGGGACCTGGGTCATATAATTTATTTCCAAACAAGGATTTAATTTGAACTTGTCGTTTAATTCATGTCATGTTTGATTTAGGATCTTCATAGCGTATTACCCCTTTTATTTTTAATTCTGTATTCTTGTTCAAGGTAGAAGGGATCAAAGACTTGACTTTATCAGTATTGAGTAGTACTTAATTTAATATAAGAAGCAAGAACGTGGGGACAATTAATATGAATTATCTCAACTAATATTCCCATATAATCAAGACAATTAACCCTAATTGATTTAGAGTGAATGATTGCATCTCCCCAAAAAAAACATTAATATAATCAAGACAAAGTTTGGGATCTTAAGATAACATTTCCTTTTAATTTTTTTTTATTTGATTTGGGTGAGGCAATGTCACACTCAAATAAATGGAGCTCTATTATTTTCTTTTTCACAATTATTAATAGATCTGAAATTATGGCCATGCTATTTAATTAATTAATTAATAATAATACATGATTACTTGACTTAAGAAACACATATTTCATTGAAGGAAAAAAACAAAAACGAGGAACACATCATTCATTCATTGTGTACATCAGAGGAAAAATAAAATAGAGAATTCCAACATCAAGAAAACGATATATACTGCTATTTTGTAGACCATCAAATCAACAACTTTCAGTGTTTCCCCATCAACTCTCATATACTGATAATATTTTTTTTTAAGTAAATGGTTAATTACGGTCATCCCTGAGATAATGTCTAATTACGAAAAACTTTTTGTTTGGGTAATTACAACCATTTCCTCATACCTTAACTATGAATCTTCTTACACGTCTCCTCTTATGGTGTTAAATTCAACATAATCTTCTGAAATGTTATCTATTTTGTACTCGTTTTGTGTAAAAATGCAGATTCTGGTGCACCACAAAATCTGATATTTACAAGCCAAGATACATCTTATGATCATCTTGTTTCAGAATGAGGAGCTCGGATGGGATAAAACGAGTACAAACTGAAAAATATTCCACAAAATTTAGAAGATTCCACTAAATTGTGACTAGACCAAAGATCTTGTCCTCGTCTTAATTAATTTTATTTTGTGAAGTTTTATCTATATTGCCCATCGAATCCTATCAACACGTCCTTTTCCTAGTTGTAATAAAAATAGGTGGGATTCATTCTACTCTCTTTAACCGATATGGGATGTCTCTACTGATTTAATGTACTCATCGACGGTATTAACTTCTTCACCCGTCGGACACTTCTAAATAAATCCACAAACGTAAGTATCGTTTTTACTCGTTGATGATTTATAAGGACTGCAACGACTAAAATACATCTACAAAGACTATTCGAAAATGAAACATATACTGCATTTAAAGGGGCTTCTTAATCTAGAAAATTCGATCAATTTTAGGACCACTCTCAATAATTCAGTACCACAAGGGTCACATAATGCAGCAAGTATGATTGCACGGCACCGCCAAAGCATAATAAATTATATTGACACAAACATGTATCAACTCGAATAAATGTCGGAACGATCATAAAAACAACTGAACAACATATAATCCACCTTCTTTATAAGCAATAATCAGTTCATCGCAATAAAAATACACGGATAAAAGCTTTTGCTGCATTTAGTCGTGAAAACTCACATCGTTGGAGAAATAATTGAAGTACTAATAATGCTATATGCACAGCTTCTCCTTCAACCAATGTTTTCGGCGTCTCTGCGCGCAAAAGTAGTACATGTATTAATAGCATTAACAAATTCAAGAAAAGAAAAGGTGTTCAATATCATAATAGAGATGTTCTACTACGTGCATGCAGTGTTATTGGTTATTTTAACTCGTCATTTAATTTTTCTCAAAAGAAAAAAGAAAGAAAGAAAAGCTCGTCATTTTATCATGCAATATCAAAAGAGGCATCACATTAGCCAGATTGCTCTTAAACATTAGCCAAAGGTTGCAACCGATAAAATAGCAGGAATCGCATAAACCGAAGTAATTAAAAATATTGAGGGGAGACATATTATAAAGATATAAACAACAATATGAAAAGCACGATTTCAATCCGAATCATGAGAACAAACTACAAAGCCATAATCACTAACATACTAGATTAATATCAGTCTCACCTTTCGTGTCGAACATATGGTTGACAGAGATCACCCGATCATTGTGCGCTTTCTTCCTCTTTGTCGCACTAAAATTGGTCATCAAATAAAACAAACATACACGAGACCAAAATTAGTATAATGCAAAAACCATCCTTGTTGATGGTTTAGACCAAAAATACTTGATCACATGAAATCGAAAAATATGAATAGAAGGCGAACCTTGTGCTAGTTTGTTCAAGGTCGAAGACCACTGCTTTGAGGATTTCCTATATGCAGCAAGGATTTTGTCCATCTATCCAAACATGATAATAGAAAAATATTAAGAGTGCTTCCAGAATACCTCATTTTGATTGGGAAAAAAAGGGAAAGCCACAAAACAAACATCATTCTAAATAAGGTCAAATTACGAAAAAAATCTCTTCTGTTTGGGTAATTACAACCACCCATCAACTATGAATCTTCTTACACGTCCACCCTCATGGTGTCAAATTCAACAATCTTTTACATTCCGTGGAATGTTCTATAGATTGTGCTCGTTTTGTGCCGAAATGCAGATTATGATGCACCACAATCTGATATTTACAAGCCAAGAGACACATCCTATGATCATCTTGTTTCAAAATGTGGAGCTCGAATGGGATCAAACGGGTACAAACTGGAGAATATTCCACATAATCTTGACGATTCCACTAAATTTGACACCACAAGGGTGGACGTGTAAGAAGATTCATAGTTGAAGGGGTGATTGTAATTACCCAAACATGAGGGGTTTTTTCATAATTACCCTTCTAAATAATGCTAAAATAACAAAATATACTAAACATCTATTAAAAAAAGTTGAGTCGTAAAAAGTTGGTATAGATCATTCCGAATCTTTTCAAAAACCAAGTGAAAATTTGACCACACAATATAACTGCTCACCACATTGCCGCATGAAGAATGCATAGATAGCAAAGCTCGTTCAAGAACATACAAATCAACAGCTTTGTCTTCTGGAAGGGTTGATGTGAAGCTTAGACCAAAATCAATGAGTACCTTTCAAACAATTTAAATGATTATTAAATAATGGTTTACTCACGAAAAAAAAAAAAAAGAAGCATTATCGCAAAGTTAACCCAAAATATGCTAAACCTACCAGCTTATTGGTATCATGACGGATCAACATGTTCGATGTTGTCAAATCGCCATGGATAAGTCCACCGTCGTGTATTTTGCCAATGGCGTTACCAATTTGTGTAGCAATATCATCCAACTGTTCTTCAACGATACCTTTCAACCCAAAGCCGAGTAATACGTCCTTCACAGCGGGGCCCACCACAAACTCGAATGTTAACGTGTGCATCAAAGGATCAACAGCGTACAGCACGGGGGTCAAAACCCCTAGCTTTCTAGCCTTTGTCATGCACCTCGCTTCCTGCCTCCGATATCACTTAAAAAGTCAAGCTAACAGCAAGAGAATTTCAAAGCCAATTACGAACTGTGTTATATAACGAAACTAACCGCATTGAGACGTTTGACAGTGAGCTTTGTGTCCAGAGATGGATGCCGGTATTTTTTCGAGAAACGTTCCTTAACAACTGACCTTTTGCCGACAAAAGTTGACTCAAACACTCTCTGGTGACGAGAAAAATACATAATTACCGACAAAACAGGTCAATCAGCTTATGCAAGTAGTAAGAAGATAACTTTCAAACTGGTGAATTACCGACAAAACGAGAAATTTTATATCATCCAAAATCGAAAGAATTACATCCATCCACCAAAGTGGCGAACCGAGTTAATTTGCCTAATAGACTTTTAACAGGATACAAAATAATTAAGTTCACATGGAAGGGCGAAAATAAATAAGGCGATGGTTTACGACAATATAAAAAGTTCTCGAAGGACAAAATTTCAACTTACGGCCTCAGCTCCTTGCTTAATTAAAACAACAGAACCCTCTTCTCCATCTAACTTCATCTCCATATCTAAAAATCAAACAAAATTTAATTAATCAACTAATAAAAAATTAAAACACCATCAGGCGAATACGCACAAAATAATAGCCGACGGATTAATTAACCAATCTATCATTATTAACAACAAGCCCTTGTACTTTATGACGTCACCATTTCTGTTTATCTTTCCCAATTAATCATATCTTCTTGATAATTTGGTTTCACTAAATATGTCTACGATTTATATACTTAAATGTAAACCCTAGAAATGAAAACAGGCATAATGCATCTACAGCCAAATTGATTCAATTCAAGACTCCGGGTCGACTCAGCAAACTCAGCAGTTACCATGAAATAAAAAATCTATTACCATTATATTTTCTCCAACACTGCCAATTTTCAACAGCGTCACAAAGTAATAGCATAAACTACGACAAGAAAAAATGAATTGTGTATAATTTGAACTACCAAGTAGAATTAAAGTACTATGAAGATGTAATATGAAATCGAACCTGCGGCGGCAGTTGACCGGCGATGGCGGCGTTAGCAGTTGTAGAGTCTGAAGTTCTCGTTGGGGGAAGAGGAGGGTTTAAGAATTACGTGGGTTGGGCATTTTCTTGTGTAATTTTTCATTTCCGGACCGGCTGGTTCAACCGGTGACTGGTCGAGTTACGATGCGACTATAAAACTCGGAAAACTCAAAAACCGGGTGGAATGATTACGGACTGGGAAAGTTACAGTTGAACCGGATAGAACCGGTGAAAGGAAGGAGAGAGGGTGGAATACTGCATTGTTTATTGATTTTAGTTAATTTTTATTAATGCTTTTACTTTTGGGTAAATTCCACTTTCCCTCTTCTACTTTGGCTTAATATCACTTTACCCCTTATACTTTGGCTCGATATCACTTTATCCCCTGTACTTTGGCTCGATATCACTTTATGGGGAATAAACTATTAATGCATGCACTAAAAATATGGTGTTTCGTTTGAGTGACAATACTGTTTTATGTGGGTTTTCTGGGTAAATGTCTGCATAAATAAAAAGGGTATTGAGAATTGATTAGAGAATTGATTAAAGAATTGGGAGATGAGAATTGAGGAGAGGAGACGAGGGAATTTGGGAGGGCATAATAATGGTAAAAAAATTATATATTACCATTGAAAATAGTGTTCCTCCTAGGGGTGAAAGTCGGATGGATCGGATCGGAATTAGCCTTTTCGGAAAATTTCCAAAAAAAATCGGAAGTACAAAATCAATTCCAATTCCAATTCCAAAATTTTCGGAGTCTAAAAATTCATTCCAATTCCAAAAGGCCCGGAAATTTCGGAATTTCGGAAAAAATCGGAAATCACATAAGCTTTAAAATTTCAAAACTTAGCCGAAATTTTCTAAAATATTCATAATTTTTCGAAAATAAGAGCATCATCGTCGATAAAGTAAAACTAATAACTACTAAATTTCAGTTCAAAAAAATAAATAAAAATAAACACAGCATAATATCCAATAAAACTTCTAACAACAATTCATTATGTCAAAATCATAAAACAAAACTTATAGGTGTATTTTTCGGAAAATAAGTATTATATATTGTATACTATTTATAGGTGTATTTTTCGGAAAAAAATCGGAATTTTTCGGAATTAATTTCGGAATTAAATCGGATCGGAAATCGGAAATTCCAAATTTATTTTTTTATAATTCCAATTCCAATCCAAAAAAATCGGAAAATTTCGGAAATCAGAATTTCGGAAGTCGGAATGAAAAAAGTTATTCCAAAATTGGAACTTTTCGGATCGGAACCGGCGGAAATTGGAAAATCCGTTCCAACTTGCACCCCTAGTTCCTCCATCTAAATTGCCGTCAAAGATGATCGAATTTATCAACGAGTCGGGTCAAAGATTCGTGCAAAATCGGTTTTTTCACAAGCCCGTTGAAGCAGTGCTCGAAATTGTTCACGGGCATTTCAAAAATTCGACGCTATCGGCAAAAATGCGTTCTTTAAAAGTTGAATCGAGTTCGAAAACACGACCGTCGTAACGGATCATCCTCTGCCACCACCATCATTAAAAACTCAACCCAGAAAATCTAACAACCGAAAATGCAAAAAAAAAAGTCCTTAATTTCACTAATCGAATTCGAATCAACATAAGTTCTGGACGAACACAAAGGGAAAAAGAAAAAAAAACGACACCTTTTCAACTCAAAAGGAATGCCGAGACTAAACTTTCATATCGAACATCCGCTTCAAGAAAGGGACAAGCGTTCCTCATCACGATAAGCCTAAACCGATAATCTTTAGGGCTGTAAATCAAGAAACCCTGTCCATACACAACAAGGATTTCGCCCTTTGGTCCAATGCACAACGGTTTAAACTCCGGACGACCTTCCCCAGGATCGTGGATATAAGGTACGGTTACCGGCCATTTTAGTCCAAGATTCAGTCACCCCATACTCCTTCAATACCCAAACATCCACACCGATTTTCGGGTGATGATAGAACACACAAAGGCACCCACCAAACAGCCCGAACCACGGCGCCAAATCACTCTCAACATAACTCGGTTGAGCTACAGTGCCGCATACCTCACTTCCTACGTCCAACGAAACAATATCCCACCCCCGGGAATCGGATCCTTTTCTTCTACTCCAATGAATCTTTCCACTCACAACGTCCCGGTTTCGCTAAGCGTAAGACCATCCTTAAATACATCGATTATTTTCCAAGAATTAGTCCTCAAACTATAGATTTTCACATTAGTTTCATCTCTACCCACATTAAAGACTGCCAAAACCTTGTAGTCCTCGTTAGACTCGTCGAACCCAAATCCGATTATCGCCTTGGTCGTATCATCCGAATTCGAATCCACATCTGCATCCGCATGGGGCATTTCCTTGAACTTTCTAGTGGATGGGTTCCACAAGTAAATATGTTTCTTGTCAATGACTACGCAGACGAGCCCATTACAGTTGCCCCGGATACAAACTGAACCTACGCGATTCGTAATTGGAAAATCAACGTCAGAAGAATCGGCCACAAGCCCACAGAACAATGGCGGCAAAGAGCAGTGCTTCAGTCTAATACCCCCCGGCGGCGTAGAGGTTGAAACGATGACGTGACGGGTGAAGTTTGTGGTGTCCTTTCTCGAATGTTCGAGATGGGCTTTGATGAAACGCTTGCTGGAGATCAATGCGCGCCATGATTTAGATACGCACCTGAATCTCAATAGGGACTTGACGGGGAGTCTTGACAGGATTTCTTCAATGTGATCTTCGAGATATGTTTCCGCCGGCGCCGGAGTTTCGATTCAGTAACGGATAATTCTGGGTTGATGATCGGAGATAGATGGTTTTGTTTCCATTATGGGATTGAGATCCTGGTTGGGATTAGAATTCAAAATTCTTATCGTCGCCCTAGATCAAATAAAAAATTTGGCCGTCAAGTTAATTAAGTTCCATAAAAAAGAGAATTTTTTTTATATATTGGGTACAATTATAGATGAAATAATTTATAATAAAATATTAAGATTCATACAAATCTGATAATACAAAGATAAGATTGACGTTTATTCATATATTCCTCACACCATCCTTTACCGGGATACCAGCTCACCAATCATGATTTCGCTCTCCCCATGCAGACTATTGTTCTTATTCAAGTAGACTTCTTTTTATATAGAGACTTTGACATAAAAGATGGATCTCTAAGGCTACCTCCAATTGAGTAAGCAAATCGGGTCTCTAAATTTTATTTTGGAGACTCATATGGAAATCCGGTAGAATTTTAGAGTCTCCAAAAAGTAAATGGCACTTTACAAATAAGTTCATCAATGAGTACTTATTCATAAAGAGGTCCAAACAAAAACTATTTTACAAAAAAATAACATTCAGAGGTTTATGAATGTCTAAAATAGTCTCTCACCTCTTAATATGCTCCAATTTCATCATTTAATTTAATATAACCTCATTTTGACCCCAAATTTCACAAATTATTCAATTTTGACCCAAAATACGATTTTATAGATAATTTCATTCGTCGTCGCCGTTGACCGGCGGTTTCCGGCGTTGACTTTTTTTTTTTTTTTCTTCGTGATTTTTTTTTCTTTAACATATTTTTGCCCACGTTTAAACAACAATATTGTTGTGGTTGACAGTAATATTAACTATACTACAGTTTAACACAGTAATATTGATATATTAATCTCTAGCATAATAATATTAACACAACAAATGTCATCATTATTTTGTAATAGCGTAATTATAATATGTTGACCGTTCAACAAAGGTAAACATATTAAAAAGCCAAAAGAATTAATATTACTGTGGTTGACAGTAATACTACTGTAACAACAGTAATATTACCGTCAACCACAGTAATATTATTTTGGTTACAGTAATATTATAATACTCGATAGTAATATTATTACGTTACTCCGTCAACAGCTCAAACAAAACAAAAAGCCCAAAAAATAATAATATTGATATGGTTGACAGTAATATTATTGTGTTTACAGTTATTTTACGTTGACTTGTCAACAAATCAAACAAAATTAAATAAAAAAACCCGAAAAATAATAATATTGTTGCTGACTATAATTGTACTGTCAACGACAGTACAATTACATAAATGTACTGTCAACGACAGTATAACTACGTTAATGTACTGTCAACGACAGTATAATTACTGTTAATGACAGTACAGTTACGGTCAATGTTTAGCGGCGAGCGTAAGAAAACAAATAAAAAATTTATTAGAAAAAAAAATCACTAAAAAAAGTCAACGCCGGAAACCGGCGGTAGAAAAAACAGACCATAAAAAAAATCAAAAAGTCAACGCCGGAGATCGGCGGCAAAAAAATATTTTTTGAAAAAAAAGAAGTTTAAAAAAAAAAAAAAGTCAACATTTGATTTTTGTGGTCAAAATTGATTAAATTGGGGTTATAATTAAGAGCAACTCCAACGGGGTTATTAAATGGGTTATCAAACACATTAACCTCCATTTGACTCCCCAAATTTAAAAACTCTCTCCTCCAATGGGGTTATTAAAATAGAGTTCTATTTTGATAACTCATCCATCGGGAAGTAAAAATGCATCCCAAATAAATAATTATCAAATATTCTCCTAAAAAATAGGAACACGTGAAAAAAGAAAAACCTCAACAGAAAAATTAAATTCTCTACCCTATTCAACAAATTTCCTCTAGAAAAAAAAAATCACAAAAAAATCTCAACACAATTTTTTTTTCTCTAGAGCTTCAATAAAGTTCAAAGGAAAAAAAGAATCTCTATGTATATATAATTTTTTTTTTCTATTTTTAAAAGGTAAAAACGTGATTAATATTGATTTTGAGGATAGTTTACCAGAAAAATCGGTTTTGTATGATTATTTAAAATAGATTAAAAAATAAATAATATATAAATAATCATAAATTTGTTTGTTAATTGTTTTTTGATACTTGTGGTTGGAGTTCACTAGTTGTATAGAGATATTAAAGTATAATCCTGGTTATCAAATGAGTATTAGATAACCCCATTTGATAACAATGGGTTGGAGTTGCTCTAAGAATTAGATGTAAAAGGTTGGGGGTAATTTTATCATGTACATTAAATTTTCCTTTATTTATATAAATATTAAATGGATGAGCTTATTGGCGAAAGAGATATAGCGCCTAAACCTAGAATAATAAAGTTGGTTGTTCTGGGAATTATGCACAAAAACCCCAAAAATAAATTCCAAAGTGGAGGGCTCTATAATTTGGAGTTTCTAAACAAAGTCCCATGAAATATATATGAGTCTCCAGACAAAGTTCTATATTTAGATACAAGTTTGGAGATTTTGTAAAAATCTGAAAATTTAGAGCTCCTCTAAATTTTTTATTGGTGTTGAATTTTCTTCCACAATTTCTATATTTTGCAGTCAAATGGAGTTTGCTTACTCCATTGGAGATGCCCTAACTGAAACGAGTTTCTAAAACAATATCTAAAGATTCGTTTTGGCATTTTTCGCAGAACTCAAATTCTTTTGTTTAATACGTGGACTTCTATGTAAAGCAATGGCATCAGTTAAGTTATTTGATCTTGTTGGGAATCTACATGCATACGTAACGGAAGTTTTAAATTTTTTTTATCATGCCAATTCTCTGAACAATAAATTAATCAACAAAGGTATAATCAATTAGGCTTGATGTGTGTTTAAATTAAAGGGTAAATTATGGTCCTCGAGGTAAGGTTAAATTACGAAAATTCCCCTCATGTTTGAGTAATTACAACCACGCCCCCCAATTATGAATCTTCTTACACGTCCACTCTTGATGAGTCAAATTTAATAAAATCTTCTACATTATACGGAATGTTCTAAAGTTTTTATCCGTTTTATCCCATTCGAGCTCTACATTTTGAAGCAAGATGATCATAAGATGTGTTTTTTGGCTTGTATATATCAGATTGTAGTGCATTAGAAACTGCATTTTTGCACAAAACGAGTACAAAGTAGAGAACATTCCACGTAATCTAGAGATTATGTTGAATTTGACATCATAAGGGTGGACGTGTAAGAAGATTCATAGTTGAGGGGTAGTTGTATTTACCCAAACATGATGGGTTTTTCGTATATTGACCTTACCTCAGGGGTGGTTGTAATTTATCCTACATTAAATCGAATAGAACATAGCATGCGAATCATATAGACATGTAATCAAATAAATTTAATTCATAATTAAATGAAAGGTTTTGATTACTTACTCGTTGAACGTAAACTCGGCGGCAGAGGGGGCGGCTGAAAAGTGAGAGAGAGAGAGAGAAAACGGAGCTTCTTGTTGTGTTGTGTATTTTTCTTCTATGTCTTAAGCCTATTTATAAAATTATTTGACTTGTCGGTCAAGTCTCCTACTTGACCTAAAATTTAAATAGCCCAAGTCCATTAGGAATTTTCTAAAACTCATTCTTAGAGTCCTAATAACTCTCATATGGAAACTTAAAAAAAAAATAACAATTATATATTCGTGACGATTATAATTTCCTCGTCATTTTGAGTACCATTATGTATTTTTTAAATTTTCGAAAAATTTCTAATTTAGAAAGTTCACTTGAAACCTATAAAAATGCTTTCCTCTTATTCTTCTAATTCATAATCGACTATTACAGATTTTAGATTCAATCATAGTGAATTCCGATTTAGTTAAGATCAACCAATTAATCTTAGTTCACCATATTAAGGAATCATCTCCACAAGAAGTGTGATCCTCAATGGTTCAGGTGTAAGCTAGCCGTGAGCACACAATTCTTTGTGATTTGAATAATCATTTATTCGATTACGGACTCGTCCCAGCTGTCCCGATTAAGATTAAGACATATTTAATATATATCGCCAATCATATCGATGAATGCCCAACCAACTATGATTGACGTCTAGCAACTACATGTCATGATTCTCTAGGTACAAATGAAGTATCTGCAAGAACCTTAAATTATATTTTGCGTATAATAAGGTCTCTTTAACAAAACATATATCCCAATCGAACTAGAGACATTGGTTCACCGAGACCTCTAATATTATTCGGTAACTATGCGATCGTTCTAAAGTTATAAAGGTCATTCGTGTTTGACTTAGAAAAACTCATTTTCTCTAATCACTACACTTTCCACATCGGCCGAAGATTCCTTGGACGATATACTTGAAGAATACATAGAACATCCATGCAATTAAGCAAGCGGTCAAATCCCTAACTATACTGTATAATTTACTTTCAAACATGTAGATGTTTGATCCATGTTTTGTCAAATATTATCTTATACTGTAGATATGTGATGCATGCTATTTTTTTAATAGTTAAAATTAGGGGTGAGCAAAACCGAAAAATCAAAAACTGAAAAAAATCGAGCCGACACGAACCGAAAAAAAACCGCACGTACGGTAAAACAAAATTCTTCTAAAAAAACTATAAAATCGATTTGTGTATGAGAGAAAAAAACGGCTTTTGAGATCCTACACCGGGTGAAATACACTGGGTAGATCTTTACCATTAATATACACACAAACACACACACACCCACATTGGTGTGTGTAGATCAACGGTGAAAAATCACCCGGTGTAACCTTCACCGGGTGTAGGATAGATAAAACCGAAAAAAACCAAACCACCTACCGAACCGAACTGACAGTATAAAAAGGACATCGTTTTGATGTTGTGTATAGAATAATTGGTACTGAATTTGTGGAAATTCAGATGTGAGATGCATTCACATGAGAAAATTCGTTTCAAATATCTTTGCGAGTGATGATGGACTTACTGAATACCAAAAACTATTATGTTTTGTTTTATATTTTTAATAGTAATAAATTTCCACTAATAATGTAGTTCATGGGACCGCCTTGACCATGAATCTTAATTGGAGCATCATAATTTCAGACATTCAAAATCCAAAAAACCCATTTCAGGAAACACCCCATTTTATCATTTTAACAAGCAACTTCATTATGAATAATCCCAAGAACAAATAGTAACACCGTCAGTTGAAAATAAAAAAATATACATATATATATATAAAAGCAAGAAAAAAAAAAAGAAAAAAAAATGTTTTTAACGTCCAAATTCACAGTTAATCAAGTATCAATTTTGTGCCAAACCAATTCGTACCAACGGGCAAAAACGAAACTGAAAAGACACCGAATTGATCCCGAAACCGAAAATAAAAAACCTAAAAACCGATTACCACAGAACCGAAAAAACTCAACATGTTGGGTTTTTTAAATGTGAAAAACCGATATTATCAGTACATGTTAGGTTTTTCGCAAAAACTGAGCCGTACCGACCCGTGCAGTGCATACCCCCAGTTCCTGTCATTTACTCATATAACATTTTCTTCAATATACCATTTTCATATCATATATTTAAATTACATTTTCTTTTTTTGGAAAAAGTCAACTGTGCAACGCACGGGCAAGATACTAGTATGATCTGAAAGAATTAGAACTAACCCTTAATAAATTAAAAATCGTATAATTATACAAAGAGATACCAAGTACTTGAAAACCAGCTTCAGTTCTCAGACCGGAGATTGATAAAACGTTCATTGATTCAAACAACAAAGGACGCAAACTTACATAAAAGAAAAATGACGCTAACAGCTACTCCTCTCCACATACATATACATTGAATTTCGGACACCAAGACAGCACATCGGAAACCAGTTAAATGGCTTTGTTGTCAATTCAACAGATCATCCATAATAAATAAATAAATAACTCTATCGTCACCGGCCTCATGCAAAAACAACCAACTAAAAAAAGCTCAGTTCAACGCGTTCAGTTGATACCTGTAAACCTGAAAGATAAATTTTCACGGTTCAAAAGAAAACAAATAGAAGTATTTGTTAATATAATTCCCAGGCTATATAATCCAAAAAGTTTCAATCAATAAGGGAAGAGAATTGATCAATAACGACATCCCCTTACAAACAGATGTGATCAGCTATTGTTACGACTTATAACCCCTGCTATTCAATCAGAATTTCAAGAATATACGGACAAGATTCGTATTAAAATCAGATATCAAGAAACCAATACAAATAGTGAAAATGGCCGATTCAGAAGTCAACAAAAAATAGAAAACAGCAAAATCAGAAACTTCATCAGAAAAATGCGTTTTCATACGTTGGTTAGAAGAAACATAAAGATCTCACCTCAGTTATTCAGATCAGTAGAACCACAAAGATTCCTTAATGAATCATTGTCCACAGAGCTGCATCTTGTAGGGGTAGAAGGTGGTTTGATTGGTGGTGGTGAGCATGTGTTGCTTCTATTCAAGAAGTCATTTGGTATTTGATTATTCTTTTGATGGTTGAATTGCACGTCCAAGCTTGTGCATGAGGTTATTCCTGCCTTTCTCTTGCTCTTAAACCTTCACCTTAACAAAGATTTAATCAACTAAAACACGAAGAAGAAGAAGAAGAAGAAGAAGAAAAACTTAAAACTATTTATTGTCTGTTCTCACAGATGCTACTTAAACATTTTGAGGTACCTGTCTTTTCTCTTGTCGAGGTATCTCTGCACCGATGCTTTTCTGGTTGATGGACCCTCCACTGCTTTAGAGAGAAGAGGTTAGAATCTAAACATTTTTTTGCTGTAGTGAAATTGAACAAGTTCACATGTTTCCTTTTACATAGATACCTAATTAGATAATGAAATTTTACAAATTAACAAAAACTTCCAAGTGTACGGGAAAAAAACAAATTTTATTAATAATAATCACCAAGCCTCAATAGAAGCCCCAAATCCCCGCAGGCCTACGACGAAGTCGTTTGTCTCCAACCTCAAAATGAATTCCATATGAAGGGGCAAAAATGTTATATCATAAAGCCTGAAGGAAAATCAAAGTGGATTTCAAATTCTAGACAGAATTTACCAACTCGAGTCATTTTTGAAATATTTGGCTTCATTAAAATCCAATGCAAGATTTCTAGGATTCCCTTTATCGAGTGACCAAAAATTAAGTGGGCAAACCTTGACACCGCTTTTAGATTACTTAACCAGACATTTACATGTCTTCACATTTGATTAAGCCTCTTAAAATGTCTGAGACTTTTTCAACAATCCAGCATAAAAAAGAAATGTAAATAGTAAAAAAGAAGATATTGTTTCTAAAGCAAACTGAGTTCTTGATCATAGAATACATTATACATGTATATTTCCAATAGACCTATGATGGGTCAAATATTTTATACCACGGCAACTATAAGTCACTTTTCTGTAATCCATATAACTAACACGGCAAATATGTTAACTGTTATCCATATTTCAGTTACAAGAGGTTTATCTACTAAAAGCTTTCTTTGCAGATTATTTCTGATCCATCAAACTTAACGTACCATCCCACCATACAAAAGCGACGAATTAATATCCTATTACAGTTGCAATGCGTCGTCCTAAGTAAACATATACATTATTCCCTTCTACCCTCAGTCCCTCACCATAAACTCTGGTCTGAAAACTAAAATTACTGTAATAAAGCCCATGTTATGGCTAGGAACACATCGAATTTTGAAATAGCCGACCGGAGAGAATCTCTTGTGAAAGTGCAGTAGTTAATAGTCAGAGGATGCAACACAAAACATAATTTTCCTTTGTCTACACTATGCACTTATTTTTGGCACTTATTACGAGAACAATTTGACAAGTATACCCCCCAAAGAGGGGAGGAAATAGAATAGCATACCCGATCTCAAAGCTATTATACTACACCTTGATTTAGTTATGGAAAGTAGCAGCTTTAGCTCATGCATACAGCACAAACATTTCAATGTTAGAAATTGCTATTGCATAAGTAGTTCGAAAGGATACTGTCCTTTAGCATGGGTTATAAGATGAGGAATGCTTACCAGGGGTCCCTTCACGAAGTGAGATACATTCATCCGCAAGCGCTCGAGAGTTTTCACTCATTTTCACTACAAAATTTAAAAAAGTTCAAAAGGTAACATACACTAACCAAGTTTTCCGCACTACTCACACGAAAGAGACCCAACGGCATTCAAGCATTAATTTTGTTACGGTGAGTTAATCAAGTCCTTAACAGCTAACAAAGATAGAGATACGATAATCTTTTTACCTGTCTGTAGAGCTGGCAAGAGAGCGACGGGAGAATCTAGACCTGCTTTCACACTCACAGCTTTCGAGAGGCTGGTTAAAGGGTGAATAATGATAGTATCATCAACTGGCTGCTGTTCTTGTGGAAACTGTACCGGGCTTGCAGCAATATGCATTATTGATTGCGCCTAAGAAAACCCAATACATAAGTATAGGAATCGACACTCATTACGCAAACATATGTAAAATAGGAAATGTCGTTAATAATGATGATTATTGATTAAAGAAGCGAGTAACAAATAAGCATTAATTATTGAAGAAGATGCTTTACTACCTTGTCTTCTGGAACATCGTCATACACATTTACTTTGCCACAATAAAAAATCGTCATTTGTCCCACCGGCATACCTAATGATGCTGTTGTTCTGGAAACAACGAAAGAAAGAAAGAAAGAAAGAATCCCCTTCAGAAGTAAGAAATAAATGCACCAACTTTCATGGGCTACATAATGGTCACATAAGCTACATCGTTTCGGACAAATACTTGATTTATCGGTAGGATATTAAACAAGGGAGACGAATAAGATTTCAGTAGACATGACTCAGATGGAAGAATTAAAATGAAACTAACATGTTACTTAAATGAAATTAGAGAATGTTCGAATTTGCAGAGCGCCTCATTGAACAAAAAAAGAAAGAAAGAAAGAAGAAAACCTAGATAGAGTAGGGTCATTGTTGACAGCAAGACAACGGGCAGCGGCACCGGAAGAATCAGGTTTGTCGAGATCCTTTCCACAAAACGGCGCCGTATATTCAGCCGATACAGAAGTTTCCCCCTCAATGTGGGTTGCTTTGGTAACCTACATTTATTTAATACATTTCAACAACTCAATCAGTACTAATGTACTTAAACAGCAACACTAAATTCAAGGCACAGCAGCTCAATTAGATTTTTCCCACACCAGAAAACATCTTAATTATAAACAAAAGTAATAGATATAGACTGATTACAGACACTCTCCGGGATAACACCATTGTCGTTAGGGCGGGAAAATCGGAGCCTCTTGCGCGAACCGGAGTCGGAATCCGGCGCCACCTCAAGGAGAGTCTTCAGCATTATCACTTGCTGAATCGCCTGCGATTTGTTCCACGACGGCCGCCTCATCCCTGCACAATTAATTAATTAATTAATTAATTGAATTAAAAAAAAATGAAAGCCGGCGCACAAAATCGAACCGCGGTTCTTCCGGCTACCTTTTTCCTTGAGGTAACGGCGGCAGTCCTCGCGGGTGACCTGAGCAATGTCATCTTCGGTGAGCTGGTGAAGCGGCTTCTCGAGAGACGAATTGACGGCGGTGACTTCCGGCTGCATGGCTCCGAGCTTCCGGGGTCGATTCCGCCGGAAATCTGGTCGGCAGAAGCAAGATCGGCGGCTTCGGGAGCAGATTCGCTTGGAATTACGTGTAGTTTGTCAGTTGTAGAGTGAGAAAGTTGAAGAAGAGTGGGTGGGGAAATATGGCCGCGGCGTCGCAGAGTTTCGTGCGGGTGGTTTTTCTTTTATTGGCTGTTGATAATGCCAGAGCGAAATTGTTCGAAATGTCCTTTTTGCCCCTACACAGTCATCCGACAATTCACCGAAGCAGTGAGTGGTAATTTTAGTTGCCTTGGAATTTTAACCGCTAAACCCACCGGTCACTGTCCAAGCTCTATATCAATAATTTCGCGCGGGCCCCACAAGGTTTTCGTGGGCTTTGCTATAATTACCAAACGTACCAAGGACTAAATTTCAAATTTCGTGAGAAGTAGGAATCAACTCTAGACCTGACCACCGGTTCGGTTAGAACCGGAACCGAACCGGGTCAACGGTTTTAGAACCGAACCGGAACCGGAATCGAAAAAACCGGTTCGGTTCCGGTTCCTCATTTTTGGAATCGGGAACCGACGGTTAGAACCGCGGTTTGAACCGGTTTTTATAAAAAAAAAAAAAAAAAATAAATAATTTCCTAGCTCTCTCTCTCTCTCCCTCTCTCTCTCTCTCTCTCTATATATATATATATATATATATATATATATATATATATATATATATATATCCGTGTATATTTATCTATATATATATATCTCTCTCTGTTTATATATTTATATATATATATATATATATATATATATATATATATATGTATATGTATATGTATATATCTGTATGTAATAAATATATCTGTATATATATATGTATGTATATGTTTCTCTCTCTCTATATATATATATATTTAAGTATTAAGAAAAAAAATTACGTATTTAAAAAAAACATTAAGTTTTTAAATATACTTTCTACTTAAAAAAAAACTATTTATAAAAGTGTTTTTTTTCTAAGTTTTTTAAAGTATATATATATATATATATATATATATATATATATATATATATATATATATATATATATATATATATATATATATATATATATATATATATATGTATAAAATCAAAAAAAAATATTATTAAGAACCGGCGGTTCTACCGGTTCTAGCCGGGAACCGAACCGGAACCGGTTAGGAACCGAACCTCAAGGAACCGAAATTTTTCGGTTCGGTTCCGGTTCCTCCAAAATCGGAACCGGAACCGGCGGTTCGGAACCGGAACCGGAACCGAACCGAACCGTGGTCAGGTCTAATCAACTCCCATCGTAAAATTGTTAGGGCGGCTGATACTGCATTTCTGGGTCTACAGAACTTACATCTGTTGAAATACATTATGTGGTTTTTCACCGTAATTCTACACATAATAACACACACTCATATGTATATGTGTTTAATGAGAGTTATTTATATGTATTTACGGTTTAAAACCACATAGTGTATTTCACCAGGTGTAGGATCTCATAAATCCTATATTAACTCATTGTATTTTACCAATTGAGCTATGCTCATTAGTCATTACCGATTTTCTTTTATTATCTATATAAGTTATGGCAATTAGAGAGCTCTTCACTGGATCAATAAATTTCCTAATTCCAAACTATACCATCTAACGGCTAGCTCTTCAGACCACTCTCCCATCATGTTAGACACACACGAGACCAATCTTGTTTTTAGAAAACCCTTTAGGTATGAAATTGATTGGTCTATGGCATGCTAACTTCATTAACATTGTCTCCGAAATTTGAAATACTTCGCATCATAATAACGAATACTCTTTTATGGAAATATATTGTAAATTCAAAAGTAAATCAACCTGATGGAAAAAAAATATTTACGGCAACCTTGATACCCGCATTAGTGATAAAACTAATGAATTAACTATTGTTACTAACGAACTCTATTGTAATTATGACATGTTACTGCATCAAAAAGAATCTGACATTAGAATTGAATTACACAAACTTCTTCATATGAAAGAGATTTATTGGAAGCAAAAATCTAGGATTAATTGGCTTAAGCATGGGGATGACAACACTAAATTTTTCCATTCATATGCATCCAATAGAAGACACATAAATTTAATCCAAAGCATTAGAACTGACCAGGGTGCGTGGATTTATGACACCAACCAAATCGTTTTCCATTTTCAACTTTTTTTTATATAAAGGAATATAGGAATCAAATTCCTCAATTCCTCGCAAACTAAAATTTCTCAGTTAACCAATGAAGAAAAAACCAGTCTTGGTCCATATATCACTGATCATGATATTGTTAATGCAGATGGCCTTAACGCACATTTCGATCAAACCAACTGGTCGATTCTGAAAAGATCAATGATCCCTCTTGTCAAGAACTTCTTCCTTTTTAGTAGGGTTGTAAACGATCCGAGCCGACTTGTGAGCTTGATGAGCCGGCTCGAAAATAGAACGAACTTGGACTCCAGTTTTTCGAGCTCGAGCTTTCTGACGAGTCGAGCTCGAGCCAGTTTTTAGTTGTTCGTGAGCTCACGAGCCGGATCGCAAGCCTTGTTTATGATTTTTATTACTTTTTATAAATATTTTTTCAACAAAAAGAATATTAATAATTTTTTTTAAAATAAATTATTTATTTTCAAAAAAGTATTATTTTTTTTTTAAACATTTATTAAAATTTCCAAAAAAATAGATTTTAAATAATTTTTATTTTATTATTCAATTAATTTATTTATTTTTATTTTATATGAATTATTTTTTAAAATTTTAATTGAATATACCGTTGTGATAGAGATTTAGAGCAACTGTAGTGGAGTTATCAAACATGGTATTCAAAACTTTAACCTTCATTTCCACACTAAAATTTAGAAATTTCTAACTCCAATGGGGTTATCAAATGAGAGTTCTATTTTGATAATCACCTATTGGGATGTAAATATATTTGCCGGGAATTGACTTATAAAAATGTAAGAGCAACTCCAATGATAAACATCAAAATTGGATTATCAAATACTCATTTATAATTAAGATAATATTTTAATATCCATTAGAGTTTTTCTACTCCAACCATGGTTATCAAAATTAATAATCAATTGGAAGTTTTTTAGGGGTTTTATTTGTAATTGCCACGTGTTATTTTGTGATTGGATGTTTAGGTAGTTATTTTTTTGATAACTCAATTTCCAGGATGTATGTTTACATACAAAGAGGTAGGATATCAAAATACTTACCCATTTTGATACTCTTATTGGAGTAGAAATTTTTAATTTTGGGATATTAAAACGGTGAGTTAGCTATGGATTTTTCGGAGGTGCTGAGTTGGTGCGACAATTTATTGGCGGTGTATCGGCAACAATTACAACCTTCTCCCCCGTCAAGTCGTGTAGAACGTACGGAGGTTTGGATTCCACCGCCGCCAGACTCACATAAGGTAAATTTCGACACGGCCTTTCCGGTAGGTTCAGACTTTTATCGCATTGCTGCTGTGGCTCGTGACTCTCAAGGAATGTGCATTAAATGGGTGACAAAACGCATTAGGGGCAAACCTAGCGTGGCCGATGGTGAGGCGCACGCAGCCATGCTTGCGGCAGAATTGGCAGCACGGCACACATGGCGCTCGATCATCTTGGAAGGGGACTGCAAGACGATCATAGACGCAGCTAACGAGGGCAACTTCCACACATATTCCTTCGGCGCCTACTTGGAAGGAATCTTCAATCTGTTAACATCTGTTTCGCATTTAAAATTTCAATTTGTTCGATGTTCTTGTAACCGTCTAGCTCATTATTTAGCTTCCTTTGATTCTTCTGACTGTTGTGAGGGTGACACTTTACCTCCGCATTTAGCCGATTTGGCATATTGAGCTAATATATGGGTTGTTTCTCTAAAAAAAAAAACCCGATGGTTTATGAGTTTGATAATCCATTTGATACTTCCATTAGAGTTGGTCTAAGTCTCTAACCATTTAAATTTCCAATCACAAGTTGCCGCGTGACAATTACAAGTAAATTCAATCATAAACATTTTAATTGATAATTAATTTGATAAGCATGGTTAAAAAATGAATAAATCTCAATAAATATTAAAATATTATCTCAAATATAAAAAAATACAACAACTTTATTGAACTTTCCGATATCTAATTAATTGTGGGTCAATTAGCCGTGTAAACCACGATAAAATTATTTTCACAACACCAATCGAACATCAAATTAAATTTTACTATTCAATTAATTTTGACTAATCTGTGGAACCAAATTGAGTTTAGGGGATAAAAATCGGAATTCGTTTACCCAAGAAAACAATGAAAAGACCACGCGCGCAACAAACTCAATACAATTTCTTGTTCGGATCGATCTCACTTGTAGCTCCTCTGTGGCACCTTCCGGAAAGTAGCCCGCACAAGATCAAAATACAACGGAAACTGCGCGACGGCGAAAAATGTCACCGGCAAGCAAGTTACTGCGTACACCGGGAAGGCGGCGTACTGTAGCTTTTTCTTCAACACAAAAAAGTGCCCCGCGCAGAACGACACCAACATAGAAGCTATCGACACGAACAGTGACGTCAGCCCCACTAGAAGCTTCCTCGGCAGGTCCTTCCCGAAATCTCTCTCCTGGTACCTGCAATTTTACATTTCAATTTATACAAAATTCTGGCAAAAAAAAACAAATCAAAATTTGGGGGAATTTATGAAATTTTTTTTGTTGCAGGCTTGCAGCCATGCCTGGAGGTGAGAATCGCCAGGAACATCACGACCGCCGTGACGGAGAAGCACAGCGCAATTAGGGAAGCGATTGCGAATATGCTGAACGCCGGTTGATTTTCCAGCGTCGGTGTGCCGATGTCCGACTTCACTCCGCCGGGGACGGTGGCTGAGGTCGCGAACGCCACCGTTGCAATCAGCGCCGCCACCACCGAGCACGACTCGGAGGTGCTCGTCAGCCACTCTCCGCCCTCCTTGAGCAGTTTCTGGTGAGATTCACTGAATATTTCCCTCGGCGTTTGCCCCTTCTGGTTGTACCGTATGAAAAAGTGCATCGGCATTGAATTCTTCACAAACTGCATTTCAATCGAAACCAAGCATAAACATTTTTTATTTTTTTTCAGAAGAATCAAATTCATTTTATTTTCGTGCCAAGAAAAAAAAAACGAATCGATCTTCGTACCTCGTACCACTTAATTTCCCATTGCATCTGCAGTGCAGCACCTGGGATGAGCCAGGGTTTGTTTTCACCCAACATTGCTGCAAGATGCAGAGCACTATTGCCATCTTTGTCCATTTTGCGGAAAATGGTTTCTTTCATTATTTTTCGTTTCATTAAGAATTCGTACACGTGTGGCTGCCTGTTCTCAACCGCAAGCAGAACTACATTCTTCCTCTCATTGTTCATGTCGTGTATGGCCACCGGAAATAGTTCGAGGATCTTAGCCACTATTTCGGTTATGCCATTCTTTGCCGCAATAAGAATCGGTGTTTCTCTCTTCTCCATTTCCGCATCTGTCTTTCTTTCATCTGCAGAATAGTTAGTAACAACTTCAGTCTGTTTCTAGGGCTGGCAAAATCAGAAAGGGAGATGATAAATGCCGTTTTATTTTTACTAGTATCTTTCGGACTTCAAATGTGATTTTTACCAGTTTCGGGTTTGAATTTGGCAAAAGTCAAAACGCCGGGATTTGTCGTTCTTTAAGTTGGCTTTCTTATCAAACTTGAATCAACAAATATTTGATGTCGGGTGAGAAAGATATGAATGATATAATGAACACCGCCTACAATTTTGATGTTTTGAGTTATCTTTAACTCAAACAGTAACTCATTCATGCATAATTTTGTCAGCCGACATCCAATCTAGCCTGATTCAAGTTGGATTAAAAAGCTAACTTAGAGGACTACATGTTTCATGCTTTGAATTTAACCAAAATAGACTCGAAAACAGTCATAATCACATTTGAAGTCAAAATGGTATTAGTGAAATTGAAACGACATTTAACATTTCCGAATCAGGAAATGAGTCCTGAAATTAACAGTGTAACCATCAACGAGGGCATAAGGTGTTGTTTCTTTTATTCGTGGTGGTAAATGTTGTGGGGTCCTTCCATTGTCTTCGTATTCATAGGAAGCTGCATGATCGAGCAATTTTTCCATGATTTGGACTGACCATATATGCTTCTCCTTCTTCTCTCGGAGCTTTACTATTTGCATCGACCCTTGTTTTGCAGGAGAAATCAAATTCAGCCATTTCTAATGAGTTTATGAAAATGTTTTTTTTTCAGTTTGTAGGAGGCTTACCTAAGCCAAGAATCACCAGCATTGCTTTGGACAAAGATTTGAGACCATGAAAGCATGTGAAGTAGTTCTCCGGAAATAATTGATGTCCTTGAGCTTTGGGTCTGCTGGATGCGTCTGCTGAACAGAATAAGACGAGCTCGATTTTAAGGTTTGTCTTTTAATATAAATCTTAATTTAAAATCTGGAATGTGCAGTAGAAATAAGGTATTGTCTATATGAAGTTAATTTAAGTTTACGATCAGATGATTGCTGCCCCTCTGGATCTGTTTGCTGGTTCATCGTGTTTTTACTAGAGCCAACTGGAAAAGGGAAAAAAGCAATAGAGCGTCAACAAAAGAGATATTATATATGTAGGAAAAGAGAAGACGAAAAAACTTTTAACCTAGTTCTTGATTTTTGCCAACAACATTGTCTTCAGACACAATACTTCCTACAAAACACAGATACCATATCTTATAGACATCCATAAATCGTATTTTCTAGCTACGGAATCCAACAGAAACCTTCACCTTGTTTATTAACATGTCTCTGACCCTTTGGATTCTTTGAATCTTGTTGTTGACTGCTGTGACCCACTGGGAAGAATAATAGAACATGAAAATACTATATACTTTTAGTCTCTACGTACATGGAAATGGGAAATTGTTAATGTAAAATATGACACAAATTCCAGGATTTTTAAAAGCTCGATTTTGTTGTCGTGTCTAATATATTTGGAACTAGCTGGAAAAGTTTAAAACTTCAGAAAGAAAAAAGACGGGTCCACGGCGTTAGTTATGGAGTTACGGTGCTGTTGTGAGTTAAAGCAGACACTAATTAACAGAATCTATATTTAACTGTAAGAAGGGAGAAAAAAAAAAGAATATAGTTGTTTCATGGATACTTACTCAGTACCCATATTATATTCCTCAGCAAGAAAATGAAGCCTACGCAGGTCTGATAATTCTCTGGATATCCGGCGTTTTCTTCGTAGTTAAGGCCTTCAGATAGAGTGTGGTTGTATTCTAGCTCCAGCTCATCAACAAATATACCTTCACAAATAACATGCGGTTTATACAAAGATAACTCTGTAATAATTATTTATGCCTTCACACTCTGATTCAAATATCTTGGATTTGAAGTTAAAAATAACAAAAAAACGTAGAGAAAAAAAACACACTCACAATGATAAATAAGTTTATGGAAACCTCTAATATGGTTTCCACTTCTGAAGGCAGATGGTTTGCTTGCCAGAAGATGAAGTGGTGATAATCCATGCATGTTTACCGCGTTGAGAAGCTTGTCGTACAGGTGAATTATTTGAAACGCTATATCTGCCGGAAAATATAAACAAAACTATGATCTCTCAGGCAATACTCTCTAAATTTTAGGTACAATAGTTTTTTTTTTTTTTTTTTTTTTTTTTTTTTTTTATTGGAGATATAATGGTACATAAATTTGTACCTACTATTTTGTCTCCAACTTAACAAATAGACTATTTTAACCTAGCAATTTTGACTTGTTCATGATATGGGCTCACCGAAATATTCTCCCGAGATAGCGGAGTGAAGAATGGTCTCGCCATCGTTCCTCCTGCCATATTCATACCCCTCTCCGTTTTTACAAAATGAATGGAGGCGGAGAAAAACGTGCTTTCTGCCATGCTGTACGGATATAAAGAAGGGAGTTTCGTTTTCTTTATTACGCACACCTATGAGTTTCAAGTCTGATGTTGCAATGCAGCTGCACATTTCGATGTTTCCGAGATAGGCAGCAAAGTGGAGGGGCGTGTTTCCGAGTTCGTTTTCGATGGCCAGAGCTGAGGGTGTGGTTTTCGAGACTATGGAAACGAGCTCTTCCACTATCGATTCTTGGCCGTCGGATATTGCTATGTGAATTGCGGTGTCTCCGGATCTGGTGGTCTGGGCCTTGTGGGACTGTGGGTGTTGTTTGTATATGTTGATGACTTCTTGCCAGTTGCTCTTCATGGCATTTCTGAAGAGCTTTTTCTTGATTTCCTCTTCTATTATGGATGATGCATCTTGTGCATAGGGGTTCATTTTTCTCTAGTTGTCTTGTGTCTTGTCTGGGGTGGAGGAAGAGACTGGTGTTATATATATATATATATATATATATATATATATATGTGTGTGTTCACCCCGAGATAAGATCAAATTACAAAAAAAAACCCTTTCTGTTTGAGTAATTACTACTGCTCCCCTCAACTATATTTTCTTACGACAAAAACCTCTTATTTAATAGATACATTTGATACCATAAGGGACGTGTATGACAATACATAGAGGTGGTTGTAATTAACCAAATATGAGGGTTTTTTATTTTATAATTTAGCCTACCTTAGGGGATTGACCGTAATTTGCCATGTGTATATATATATATAATTGTGTTAACAAATCTTAGTATTTTCCCTTTTGCTAACGGTATTTGTGGTTCTAAGTTGAAATTGGTGTTGGATGAAGAGTTTTCAGTTGAAATATTATACTCCCTCAGGTCCCTTATTATATATCGTTTTGGGTGGTTACGCCTTTATTAAGATAGTTAATATATTATACCAAAAATAACATAGTGAAATTTAAAATATGCTTGTCATTAATTAGTTTTTAATTAATTAATTAAGACTTAAGAGTGATGAGGGGCAAATTTAATTAAAATGCAATTAATACCCAATTGGAACTCTAAATTGACAAATAATTATGGACTAAAAAACAGCCCAAAAAGACATTCAGCAAGGGACAGAGAGGAGTATATTAATTTTGGTATTGTGAATTTTGGGAAAAGGGTAATATAGGAAATTTAAGGTGGTAAATTGAGTTGTTTTCTAATTTAAATGCCATAGCGAATTATAGCTGGGTGGTATGAATGAAGAGATAAAAAAAAAAAAACAAAAAACAAAAAAAAAGAGCAACGGCTTGTAGCTTTTGCTTCTCTTCATATTGTCTCATCTCTCACGGCAACAAAGATTCAAATGGAACTTGGCCATCTAATATTCAGTGCTCAACACAAAAGTCAACAGTGATTGGTGATGGAAGTGTAAAGATGATTACATTATTATTAAAAAGTAGTGTTCTATCAGCTTTATGTTATGCCTATTCTCCTTTTGTTCCGGCTCACGTTCATCACACCTCTAGGGAGTCCCATAGCACTTGGACTCAAAGTTGGCAAACCTAGTGTGAGTTACGGATGACAATCGGTACAGATTTGGCGTGTCTCATATTCGAAACCGACCCGTTTAGGACGAGTGAGCCATTTAGGACGAGTGAGCCGTTTATTGATTGGGCTGAGATCAATTTATCGGGCTCAACCTTATTTGGATGTGATTGGACTTCCGTAGAAATAACTATTAAATTAGGCATGTGACCCAGTAAATATGGGTTTATTGGGCTGAGCCAATAGACATATCAGTTAGCTAAGAGGTTATCTATATTCATATGATAACACAACAAAGACACATCTACCACAGTTCTAATTGTTAAACCGATCTTACGATTCTTGTATTCAACAATTACAATAAAGCACATAAAGTGATCAAGTTCATGCACTAAATAAATAAAGTAGAAGAAATAATCCAAAATTAATAATTACATAAAATCACATAATTGGGTTCATGAATCCCACAAATGGTTCGAATAAAACCCTAGAAATAAAGACTTAGGTACTTGTAATTCTTAGGACAAACAAAATAAAACTCATAAAATAAATAAGAAAAACTATGCTTGAGTCTTCAATCTTCATTCTTCGCGTTTTTTGGTGTAAAATTTCGTGCTTGGATCCCATTAAATTGTGTTTATATAGTGGTTAAAACTTGTTCAAAAGGAAAGAACTTCCTTGTACAATTAAAACTCCATAACTATGCAGATTCGGGTCTCGAACAGCCGTTTCAATGTTCGTAGTTTACTGTCCAGTTTCGCTATGGACGAGGGCCGTCCCAGATTCTATTACAAACGTGGGACAACCGTCCGAAACTTTTTTCTACACTTCAGTCAGTTTTGAATCCGTTTTTGACCTTGTTAGAGTTTCAAATTGAGGAAAAATGCACGAGATACGATTTGTAGCCCTTGAAAATAGATTTCCAATGCCGTTGGAATCAGGTGACTTGGAGTTCGTACGAGAGAGATATGCTCAAAACGATTGGCACTGCCAAAGTGTTGTGAGATTCATTCTTCCAATTTGATTTATTTCCTTATTAGCAATTTTTTCCTTTCTTTTTGATCATTTTTCCTTCATAAAGACTAAATTTTCGTTTTTCACCTATTAAATACAAAATATATTAATTAAAGCACAAATTTAATTAAATTCAAATAAAAAATTTACGTAAAGTAAACATATGAGTGTGAAATCTACACTCAAGAGAGCCCATTCTTTTAAGATTAAAATCTACTCGGTGTTGCATGTTGTTCTTATGAAAATTTCTACTAAAATAATAAATACTATTATATTTTTTCTAGTATATTTATTTTATTGAACTATTATATTAAATTGAAAAAATATATTAAATTAAATACTAATATAATGTACAGTAATTACGAATAACATGAAAAAGTAACCGTAAAAAGAGCTTGAAACAAATAATTCAAGAGAAAACAACTGAACAAATAGCTTACACTTAATTAAATTAAATCTACTCAAAGAACTAAAATAACATTCTTTTATTATTATATTTTTAAGGGTAAACTTCATTTTACCTACCTGAACTATACCCAACGTGTAGAATACCCCCCTGAACTTCAAAATGAACCAAAACGGTCCCTCCTGATTATTGGTCAACGTTAAAAACCGTTAAAATGTGTAACACCGTAAGTATTGGAGTAAAACCGTTAGTTTTAAAGTGATTTTACATATATGCCCTTACCATCTTCCTCCTCCCTTCTTCTCCCTCTTTCTTCTTTCTTTTTCCTGCCTCTGTTCTTCCGATTAGCTAACACCCAAAATTTTATCTTTTTTTCATCAATTCTCTCTCTCTCTCTCTCTCTCTCTCTCTCTCTCTCTCTCTCTCTCTCTCTCTCTCTCTCTCTCACCAAAAAGTAATCAACCATTCAAGATTCGAATCAATGGGTTGTTCTCCATCTACCGCGCAATCGTCTCCACAAACGGGTAAAAAACAATTACCCTTAAATCCACGGTGTCGCCACCTTTCTTTCACCACCACCACCACCATAGTCATGGGTCTTTCCACCTCCGCTTTCAACCTCTTTTCTCACCACCAATACCTTCAAGAAATTCAAGAAGAAACGCAAAAAAATGGGGCGATTTCAACAAAGCCCCAAATCTGAAGCCCTAATTGATGTACATATCCACCCCTTCCCTTTACGACTGTGTGGAGAAACAAAGCCTGGGATGGGAATGGTGCTTTTGTTGTTTTGATTCCTCCGTTTGTCACCTTGAATTAGTCATGCCATGAGAATGAAAAAAATGAAAATACCCAGACACAAATTTATTGTTCTTCAATCTATTTTTTGATTAAAATATTATTGTTCTTCAATCAAGGTTATGAATGTTTGCCATAATCAATTTCTGCAAGTAGAAGAGAGATGAATACGTATATATAGTATATAGTATATACATAGAGAAATGTATATATATACACACACACATATAGATAATAAAATAAATTAAGGGGTGAAAATGTCAAATCAAATGCAAAAAATATTAAAATAATTATAAATTCAAAAGTCAAAGTGCCAACTCAGCCAGGGGAGACGGATTTTAAACGGAGGGACTGTCTTGATTCATTTTGAAGTTTAGGGGGGTATTCTATACATTGGGTATAGTTCAGGTAGGTAAATTGAAGTTTACCCTATTTTTGATAGTATTTTTAGTTGTATTTTTGTCTCTGTTGTTTTACTGTGTAAAAATATCTTAAACCCTAAATTAATTGCTCTAAATTAACGTCAGTAATTAAAACTTTGAAAGGAGTTAACTAACCTGTGTTAACTGTTAACTATACGATTAAGAGTTTCCAATCTTTAAGAAATGGGTCCCACAAAGAATAGAGAATAAATAATAGGGTAAACTTCATTTTACCTACCTGAACTATACCCAACGTATAGAATACCCCCCTAAACTTCAAAATGAGTCAAAATAGCCCCTCAGTTTAAATTCCGTCTACCTTGGCTGATGTGGCACTTTGACTTTCATATCTATGACAGCTGGAGTAGCTTTTGGACGATTTTACCCCTTATCATTATTACTATTTCCGCTTTCGTCTCCTTCTCCACACCACCATCATTTTCGGTCAATTCATATTCAACAACAGAACATGAGAAAGTTCAGCAAAAAAAATCACCCAATTTTGTGAAGAAAGACTTCTTTAATTGATGTAGAATAACGCAAAGCTCGCTCAATTTAACAAAAAATGGAAAACTAAATAAAATTATATCTTAAGGAACAATAACAACAAGAGCCCAAAAAACCAAAATCATCCAAGAAAATTGAGAATATATAGCAGATTACATAATTCTGTTTTTGGGAATGATAGTAGCGGATTCCGCCAGGATCTTGGTTGTGTGTGGCGGAGCAAAGGCTGCTTTCTTATTGGTTTCTTCCTTACTCTTGGTTTCAAATTTCCGACCGCCGAACCGGCAGAAACCCGAACAACCGTATTTGGGTTTCCAAAATCGAATCCCGTTGCAATTCATCAAAAGTTCACCGTATCCGTTGGAGCCCGTAATTTGTGCTCCAAGTTGTGAGAAGCTTGACCTCCCGTCGGGGTCAAATGAGGTCTGAGTGGGTGTTATCACGGTCTTGGCACCGATTTGGAGGGAGGACGAAAAGATTGATTATTTAGTAACATTGGCGTCGGACTTGGCAAAATCAGATTTCTTTGTGAAGATAAAATTTCTGGGTTTTGGTAGAAGAATCTCAGAGAAATTATTAAAAAAGAAAGGAAGAAGATAGAAGAATGAAGAAGATTGACAGTTCTAAGAAAAATAAAAAATAAAAATGAAGAAAGACCAAAGCTGTATCACTAGAGGCTATAAATGTAATTGCACATTAGAATTAACGTCCGTTAATTTTTTAACGCTGTTTAACGTTGACCAAGAATTGGGAGGGACCGTTTTGGTTCATTTTGAAGTTCAGGGGGTATTCTATACGTTGGGTATAGTTCAGGTAGGTAAAATGAAGTTTACCCTAAATAATATTTTTTTCCACATGAGATGGTCATGTGCTGAGTGGCATCCGCTTTTTTTTTTTTTCATTTTTTTTTAAAAACAAATGGTCCGGTTACAATTTAATTACAAACATTTAATCAGAGTTTTGGGCCAAATAACGAGTAAGTGTGTTTTTAACCTTAACTATGCAATTAAAGACTTCTACTGGAGAGACAATTTCCATTCAGTCTACTTCGGGCTCGTTCGATTACCGCTATAAAGTTTTATTGATTGAATAGTAGGGGCTAATAACAAGTTCGGTTGACAAGATTCACACTTTTTCAAATCCACTAGTAAAATCAAAGCCCGCTATTAAATGTTACTATTTCATTAAATTAGTAACACATAGGGGGCGACTAAAAAGGAAAAATACAATTTTATCCTTAAAATCATATTTTCTTAGTGTAAACTAAGTGGTTTTATAGACAATTCATATATAATAAGTGATTTTAATGAATTTAATAGAAAATCTAATCTAAGAAACCGAACATGCTACTAACTAAATAATTAATTAGTCAGTAGGGAATTAATCTAATCTTATGTAATCCAATCTAATCCAATATTGATAACCGAACGAGTTATTCATGTTTTTTTAAGAATGTACATGTATGAAATGAATCTCCTCATGTAGATATACACAACTCAATTAATAAAAACCAATATTAATTGTGGGAAATCATAATATAAACTAACAAAATTTTCCTAGCCATTAATTTCTCCAACTCAAATAACACTATCCACATTATATTCTAAAAAGTAAACGTCGAATTCCCCTCACAAATCCTCCCCTAAACTCCTTCGTCAAGCGCGCCACCATAGTCGGCCACCTCGCTGTCATTCAACTCGGCGATGAGATCTCAACCTTAAGCCTCGTCGATGCGTATAAAGTCGTTTGTGAACCCGCATCGCCGCTCCAGTCTCCATCTGAAGACATCACGATTTTGTCCATCGACTGACCGACGCTGCAGAACAGTGCATTCGGAGTGATATCACCGCTCAACAAGATGGCTTCATAGGGGAATGTAGGAATGAATTAGAATTTGGACCATTATTTTCTAAATTTATGTAGTAAAAATTCGTATGGATTTTCTATGCTTGAGTAGAAGTTTGAAGAGTTCTTTATGTTGCAAAAGTGGATATTAACCCAAATTTAATAAAATATTCAAGTAGGCTATGTTTATCGAAAAATAAAAATAAAATATATATTTAAGATCTACATTTCGAGTAGAAGAAGAATCTAGCGTAGTTAATTTCTCAAAATCGACTTCGGAATTCAAATGAATAAAGATGGACATTTAAATAAGATTAATTATGAAAAGTGGAGAGTAAAAATGCACCATCCCACAATGGAAAAAAAAAATGTTTTGATGAGAACACTTTTAAATACTGGAATGTGGATAGTTAGCATATAATTCCTAACCAAGTGTGATTTTAAGTGCAAAACGACACATGTGCTGCCGCCCACCCGATCCATGCCTCACTGAGGGTCGTCATGGGATTTGGGCTTTGAAAATGTTTGGAGTTCGGCCTGTTTTGGACTCAAATTAATTAAAATTTTATAGACTTAATTAATTAAATGCGTATTATTATTATTTCTAGCTAATCAGAGCGCAACATGTGTCCAAGATTCCAACAATTAAACAAAAGTCTTCACAAGTCCACCAAATCTAGTTTATGAATTTATCATTTTACCCTATCCTGGTGCCTACAAATTGACATTCAAAACCAAAAATCAAAAGATGGCCAACAACTTTGCTTCTCTTGGGCCTGGCTTCAATGGATAAAAAATTAATTATTATATTGGAGTAATCTAATGAAGCCATGTCTTGAATCTCAAGTTGTTTGGAGAATTGTCGGAGACGGAGTTTAGACACCCAAAACGAGTCTCAATTAACAGATGCACGAAAGAAAATTTTGAAGGGCGAGAGGCAAAGAGATTCGGAAGCTCTTATATTTATAATATTCTGTCATATTGTAAGATGCATTGTTTTATTTTATCATATAAAATTTTAAATAAAGAAATGAGACGAATTCCAATAAATCAATTAAATATGTTTTTAAAATAAAAATATTCAATGAATAAAAAATAAAATAAAATAAACAAAATATTATTCATTAATCTTCATTTAAACCTCATAAAAATGTAATTAGTCTATCTACAATAATATAAAATTTATGTATCCTTAATTAGCATATAAAAAATATATAAAATAAATAAACAAAATATTTTTCTGATTATATAACAAAAAAGAAAAAGAGAAAAAGAAAAATAAAATTAAATCACAAGTTCACAACTCCCTACTTTGCTCCTAAAACTGTTGGGGCAACTCTTTTGGGCACATTTAGTGGGTGATAAATTGTGATAGATTATGTAATCCAAATTTATCAAATGTTTGGCTTTCTTTACTTGAACATTGAATAGATAAAGAGTAGCGTATCTGATTTTCAAGTCAAGTAAATCTTCAAATTGTATATTCAACGTTTGTACAACTTTATTGGCACAATATTTACCTTTTCACATTCGATCACATGACCTATTTGGATTGATAAGAAAAAATTCGAACAGTTACAATCTACATAATCATATCCCTCAAACCAAACATGCCCGTTCGCCCTCTTTTGGTTTGAAGGAAATAAGGTAATAAATAGGTGAAGCATATATGCAAACCCATTTTTTTATTAGCTCAAACTCACATAAAGAAGTTTATTAGTTCAAGCTCGTAAATTAATTTAATTTTATTACATCAAGACCAAACAGGACGAATATACCCTTATCATTAAATAATGCACAAATACAAACAAACTCTATTTTTAATTTGTTCAAGACCAAAAAAAAAATTAAAAAAAATATATATAGAAAAAACTCACAACTGCCGCCACCAGACCGCCGAGTAGGGGTGGTAAACGAGCCGAGCCGACTCGTGAGCTCGACGAGCCGGCTCGTAAAAAGCTCGAACTCGGACTCGAGGTTTTCGAGCTCGAGCTCGAGCCGTATTTTAGTTGTTCATCAGCTCGCGAGCCGGCTCGCGAGCCTTATTTATTATTATTTTTTATTTTTTTATTTTTTTTATTTTTTATATGTTATTTTTATTTAAATAATGTATAATAATATAAAATATTATAGAAATAAATACAAATATTAAAAAAATATATAATCACAATTTAGTTTTTATTTTGTATTTTTTTAAAATAATTTTTAATAATAAAATAATAATTAAAAAAAAAAAAAAAAAAAAAAAAAACAGAGAGAGATTGGGCTCGAGCTCGAGCTCGACAAAATTAACACGAGCTCGAGCTCGAGCCAAAGAACTCGACGAGCTCGAGCTCGAGCTCGGCTCGTTCACACCCCTACCGCCAAGACACCGACCAGCGACACTTCCACTTCCACCGCGCCGACGACGACCAGCGACCCACCCACCGCACCATCACCACCACCCCACCACCACCAAGTCTTTTTTACTAAACTTTTGTTTGTCAACTCAAAAACATTAATCGAGCATCGATTCTTGAAAAATATGCGTGGATGAACATTAATCTATGCTTACTTCTTGTTGGGTTGCAATGCGTTAGCTGATTTTAGAAAAACAATTGAGATTGAAATTGATTTTTTTGTGTGTTTTCTTTGTTTTCCCAAATCGGTTTATCCACACCGAATTTGTACACGAAAATCGGCGTCACAATACCGATTTTTGTTAATCAAATCGGCGACACAACGCCGACAACGCCGATTTTTTTTATTTATTTTATGATTTATGTTTTTTATTTGGTTTTGAATTCCATCAAGGGTAAATTAGTATTTTTATGTTGGAGGTCTTGAACTAATAAAAAAATGGGTTGACATATATCCGCCGCCAATAGAATATTTTATTGTACATTATCAAGCTTCGGCATTGATGATAAAAAAAGTCTAGTATAAATAGTGGCCGGAGACCCAAATCCCAAATTCATTTGACAATTAATCAAGCCATGACCTTTCGACTTGTGTAATAGAGAGTTGGGAGCAAGTCCAACTTGCCATGAAATGACCAAAAGGCCACGGAAAGAGTAGGGGTCCATTAAATAAGAAGGGTATATGTGTCATTTACCATGATTATCCTATCAAGTCATCATTACTAAGAGCATCTTCGATCGGTAGCTATATCGGCATTTTTTCATTTGATTTAGGTATTTTTAGTCTCCTACCCGAAATTCCCATATCACCATTACACCTAAAATTATGAATATTTGGTTCTAGCCTCCCACCGTGTTAAACCCCCATATCATCATATACTCAAATCTTATTTTTCCACCAAATTTTTTTGGTGAAGGAATTTTCGGGTTTTTTCTATTTTCCTATATTCCTATTTTTTCCACCAAATCTTATTTTTCCTACCAAATATAGAGGTGAAATATGATTTGGTGTAATTAACACCATTTTATAAAGTAGCATATAAAATGACTATTTTAACTAATTGCACCTAATTACCAACTTATTAGCATATCATAATTTCCAAAGAATATTATAATGTTTAATATCATTCCACAAATTACATTTGAGTTTTTTAGATTTATTTTAGTATGAAATTAATATCTACAATAATATTAAAACACCACTAGAAATGAAAATGAGACATAATATTTAAGATTTTTTTAAGCATATACAATTCGGACTTTTTATTTAAAATGAAATACGGAATTATTTTGTGTGGAAACGCGTTTCCAATTTTTCATTATTATCAGAAACGTACCCAAAACTATATTTACAGAAATGACCCCGAAATATTTCCGACACGAGTGAATTGAAGTTTCCGTGCATCGTAGCTGCCAACCAAACAAGGCCTACACGAAATATTTCATCATATGATTGTCTATTGTCCAATAGAGCAACCCCATCACCCCCTAAATTGTAAGGACTGACACCGGGGTCTCTCTCAACTCTTAACCATTACCGATGCTCTAATATATATACGCTTCGTTTGCAATTAGTACCAAAATCAACCCTAATCTTAAAAAAAAAAAAACCCCCAATTTCGTAAACAGCTCTCTTCAATCTGCAATCAGCACTGTTAATATTGAACAAATTATTCAATTGATCGGAAATATGTGGGGTCAATTTTCCGGGAAAGATGACTTGGAATCGGGCCGCGAGCCGCTGTACCCGATGATGACGGAAAGCCCAGAACTCCGGTGGTCTTTCATCCGCAAGATATATACGATCGTCAGTATTCAGTTGCTTCTAACAATTGCTGTTTCAGCCCTTGTTGTCACTGTTCACCCCATTTCACTCTTCTTTTCCACCACCCGTGCTGGATTGGCGGTTTATATTGTCCTCGTCATCACCCCCTTTATTGGTAGGGTTTTTTGTTTTTTTTTAATTATTTTTTTCTTGTTGAATGGACAGTTTTTTTCTGGGTAATTTGTGATGGGTGTTCGTATTTTGTACTGATTGGTGTTTGTTTTTTTGGGGGGTTTTGTAGTTTTGTGCCCGCTGTATTACTATTACCAGAAGCACCCTGTGAATTATATCCTGCTCGGGATTTTCACTGTGGCCCTTGCGTTTTCCGTCGGGTTGACTTGTTCGTACACCAGCGGTGAGCAATTTTTCGTTCGTTCTCGATTTGTGTTTATTGCTTTTTTTTTTCTTTTTTTTTTTTTAATTTTCTTTCTCTTGTTGTGTTTGTGGTATTCGAATTGTGAATTGGTTATCTAGTTTTGTTGTTCGTTATCGGGAATATGAAATTCTTAAGGTTTTTAAACATCGTATAAAGTATAAACCTTACAGATTTCGATAATTATATAAACCTTACGTATAGAAGGATACTAGATAACAACTATTTGCATTAGATGCAGCATTGCATACAGGACCTTGTTAATATGTTGTCATTAATTACGAGAAATTCCTACACTAATTACTGTATTCTTATGTATTTACGAGCAGGAAATACGTGTTGTACACTAACGTAGCTCCTAATTTATGTGTGAAAATGGCGGTATACCTATGTTTTCATAATTTCTGAACGTCCTCCAATATGTATTGACTTCTCTCCAAAGAATTTCTCGTTTTTCTTTTGATGAGAGTTTGCCATAACTATTCCTTCACATAAATCTACTATTCTGTTGAAATGCCGTCTATGCGCTGAAAGGTGTAGTTAAGTACTTATGTTTCATATTCACAGTCCGCAAGGGTCGTCTCATACATAGCTTTCAAAGGCCTCGTTTGGTTTGTAAGATTAGCCATGATTAAATAAATAATTGGACTTTATTAGATGTTCTGTTAGTCAATTAATTTTCCGGTCCGGCCCACATTCGTTGAAAAAACGACTCTACTAGTCGCCAATTGGGAGATTATTTATTGGACCTCCCAATATAATTAGGTTTTTCATATGATTATTCAATCCAGTTTCACTAATCTTATCTTACAAACCAAACAAGGATTTAGTTATATTTGTTGATTTTTTTTTATGGCAGGCAAAGTTATTCTAGAAGCTGCTATCTTAACTGCCGTCGTTGTAGTCAGTCTCACTCTATACACTTACTGGGCCGCAAAACGAGGTCAAGATTTCAATTTTTTGGGACCGTTTCTTTCCGGGGCTATAATGGTACTCTTGGTATTTGCCCTGATTCAGGTTCGTACAAATACATATTGTGTTTGATTATTGTTCTGTATCAGTTACGATCAATCTTGATTACTGTAAAATTGATTATTACCGCAGATTTTCTACCCGCTTGGTAAGCTCAGCGTGATGATATACGGATGCTTGTCCGCTGTAATATTCTGCGGATATATCGTTTACGACACTGATAATCTGATTAAACGGTATGGCTATGATGAATATATCTGGGCTGCCGTTGCACTCTATCTCGATGTCATAAACCTCTTTCTGGCACTGTTGAACATTTTCAGAGAATTGGATACGTAGAGAGTGAGTATTGGTTCGGTTCGGTTTCGTTTCTATTACACTCTTTAAATATACTTTTTTCTATTTTACTTTCGATATGTTCGGTACATCATCCTAGAAATTTGGTAGCTATTGATGTAAAGCACTGCCGCTCGTTTGGTTCATCGGGTTTCTATGTACGATGTTGTGCTAAATGAGTGACGGTATGGAATTCTTGCTGGTATTTCTGCGATTCGGACGCAATTTATGCAGTTTAATTTGATATATACAGTAACATACTTTGGTTTGTGTCGCGTGGATCTGTGTAAAACGCTATAAATATGCAAAGTTACTGGTTAGATATTTCTCAGTCGAGTTTGTACGTAAATTACACTTTGTAAGTGTAATTTTGATCGGTTTGCATGCGAGTTTTAGATGAGAGTAAGTGCATTATCTTCATTTAAGGAAGTAGTCGTCGTAAAGTAACAAAAGTTAGCGCCGAGAGTGACTTATGTTGTGGTTGTTGTCATCATTTCATGTAGACAAATAAAAATATAATCAAATTAAACTAAAAAATTGACGAAAAATAAAGAAAAACACTAAAATTGACGAAAAATAAAGAAAAACAGCAACTCACAATTTTTAAAATTTAAATAAATGTGCTCATAAAACTTAGGGTGTTATTTGAGAATTAGAAATCAAAGGCAGAGGAGACATATAGACGTTGGGATGACAATTTGCCCCGCCCGATGTTTCCCCGACATAAAATAAGTAAATATAATAGCTATAACATTTAACTGAACTAGCATAAATTAAAATCTTTGAAGTTATAAACCAAAATATGATTGTGTAAACTAGTTACAATTTCTTTCAATGAACTATGTAAAATTCTTCTGCTAGGTAAAACTTCATTGTATGCCATACAAGAAAATACTACTTATGCTATAAATAATGTATGTCCATTGGCGCCTAGATGTCCCGCATCATGTGCCATTGAAACTACACGGCCCCTTCTGTAATGCCAATCACATGTTATACTAATAAGATCGAAAACTGAATTTCTCATTCTCAGAATAATGCAATACAAATTTATCGACTACTATCAAATTACCAATATATCAAGAAACACCTTGCTGATCATGCTATCGAACGAGTCTTAAACCTTGTTCGGAAAACCTTGTCGTGGAAAGAGGAATGCAAGGGTCCCTTGGTTGTAACCTTAAGCACTCCCATATGTTTTGAGCCATGAGTTGCCCTAAATTGCCGTTGAATTTTCATTTCCAATTTGTTTCTACTGTCCCATTTACATGAAAGGTTTCGAAACTCTTAAAGGCTCGGTACTTTCTGAAAATTAATTTTCTTAGACCGGTAAAGAGATTTTTTTTCATTACTATTTTTACATTAATACAAGAAATAAGAACCCGAATTTGGAGAAATTGAATCTCAATTTTGAGAAATTGAGAAGAAATCTCTTTTGAGTGTTGAGTCTTGATTTCATTCAAAATCTTATAAATTGTTCATAGTATTGTGGAATATTATATTGGTTCTAAGGTAAGATGAAAATTGATTGAAATCGTGTGGAATTTTTTGAGTGTTCGTTAAGTATTTATACATTTAGAAAATAATTTTGTCCCGTAAGTACCCGGCTTTTGAGATCCTACACCGGGTGAAATACACAGGGTAGATCTTTACCATTCATATACACACAAACACACACATACCCACATTGGTATGTGTAGATCAACGGTAAAAAATTACCCGGTGTAACCTTCACCGGGTGTAGGATAGATAAAACCGTAAGTACCCCATGTATAGTTGTTAAATGGGGTCAAATATGTTATTACTCAGTAGTTTGGCGTGGAAATAACAAATTTGCTCCTTCAACAAATTGTAACAACCATTTTATGGGGTAAAAACGTTATTTCACAAAACAAAAAAAAAGGAGTAAGTCGTTCACGAGCCAGCCACAGGCTAGCCCATCGGCCCACTTGTTAACGTCGGTTCAGGAGAGATAAAGTAGACGATCGCCTAGGGCCCTGGATTTGTTTTTAAATTCAGGGCCACAATTTTTTTATTTCATTTATATAATAGCATTTATTCGGAATATATATATATATATATATATATATATATATATATATATATATATATATATATATATATATATATATATATATATTGGGAACCCTAATTCAGAAATATATATTAAATCAATGATTGTTACTTGTTTCAATAATTCCTCTAATCACGGTGCCCTTAATTATTAAATTTATAAGCATTGCCACCGAACCTCCGAAAACTTTAACATCACTATATTACAAATATCTAGCCTTGTCACTGGTTGTATATCTTACATAAGCGAGTTAACATAGATTTTATCATCATTTTAGAAAAAAAAAAGTTTTATTGTAGATTGTAGAAGGGTCCTGCCCAAAAAGTTTGTATGTTGGGGCTGGGTCATAAGGTCTTGCAAAGTAATTGGGGTGGTCAGCTACAAGAAATTAAATTATCTTAATTAGCTTTAAAAATTTATTTGGGGTGCAGTACTATGCATGATTTATTGTGTTTCTGATGGTGCAAAGTGTTATTAATTTTTTTCAAAAATACAAAAATGATAAAAAGCTACATGTCGGTGCAAAGTGAGATTAAGCCGTAACAGCTTAACTTATTGTTGGTCTAATTCCTAATATCATTTGGTGGACTATGCTTAGAGTAATTGAGCCTGGATTTGTAACTATTTGAGCTAATTTGATGTTTCATTGACTTAAACTTCTAGGCAATTAAGCTCGAACATGCCTTAAAAGAGAGAAAAAAGTTCAGAATATACAACGCATAAATAAATAAATAGATAAAAAATAAATAAAAATAAGTATAATTTGGGAAATTCTATGCTACACCTGGTGAATATAACCAGACACCCTAATTAATAAGATTCCCACTACGGGTTCAGTTATGGCCCAATGGGTTTTAGAAATATAATTATAAAATAAATAAAAAAGCACACATGTCAAGAAAAGAGCCACCCGGTGAAAATCACCGGGTGTAGCATCGTATTCCCCATGATTCAATATGCCGGACAGACGGAGACACGTGCTCCAGAACAAATTAAAAAAGAAAAGAAAACGAGAATGATGTGGAGAGCCATTAAATACATAATTTTCAAGTGAAAATTACAGGGAAAATAAATAATACAAAAATCAGCAAAAAAGACATTGACGTGTAGGATGTTGTGAACCATATATAAGGGATACATTTTAAATTGCAACCATGTACTATCATCAGTATTACATATACCTTATTGTACTATAAAATACGACAAAGTGGTTGCTTAACTTCATGGTCAATCTTCATATCTCTAATACTGTAAGTTTATGTAGCGTAGTTATATCTATATGATATAAATAGGCATTTGTTCACTTTATTACTTGAACAATTTTTTTACGACTTAATCCTACTTTGCACCCTTGTAATATATTATTTTGACATTTTGCACCCTCGAAACACAATATATCATGCATAATGCACTCTACGTGA